>NC_071625.1:9392368-9702500 GCF_014839835.1 Dryobates pubescens
GCAACACCCTTACAGATCACCTTCATCAGCTGAGTTGAAAGAAGGCTCCAATACACAGAGGAGTCTCTCTAGCCACATGAGAAAGCACTACCTTTATTACACATATCTGTTCAGCACAGGTGAGTCACTCAACATGCACATGGCTTTTTAAAAAGGAATTCCTTGTTCCTGTGTGGTTGCCTTTTCCAACATGTCTGTTTTTTTCTGCTATCTAACAGCAGTTAATGGAGCTGCAAATTGTTAGGAGCTTGATATTGCTGCAGAGTTAGCTTACATTAATACTTGATAAGCACTGTAACACATTTCAGTGGATGAAAATTCGTTGTACAGTGTTGTTTCCTTTTTGCTTTAATGTTTTCCAGATCACTTGGACAGCTCACTTAATGAATCCCATTTTGCAGAGGAGAGACATGTTTGAGAGGTTGCCAGTCTGAGATGCTGGTACCCACATACTGATGACCCAGCTGAGATCCTTCAGCAGCTGACAGGGCTGTGCTGTAATTCTTATAATGAAGTGAAAACAGACACCAGAGGGACAATGGTTATGACAGGGATGAGCTGTTTCAGAGTTATGTTTTGCCATGCTCCTGTGCAGTTCATGGTAGCATTATAGAAAGTGCCTCTGCTGCAGCTGAAGATGCAGTTGATCTGCTATTTGGACATAGATTTACCTGTCTTATCCTGCATCATCACAGTGATAGAACCATAGAATGCTTTAGGTTGGAAGGGACCTTTAAAGGTAATCTAGTCCAACAGTGTAGTGGTTTGAGCCTTAACTGGGAGTTAAGAGTTCAGATGGGGGCAAGGCTGAGAATCTCCCCCCCCACTACCCCCTCCTCCCTCCCAAGAAAGAGAGGAAAAAAAAAGGAAAGGGAAAGAACAAATCCACCAAGAAATAATTTGGAGTTGGCTTGGAAATAGAGAGGTAGAGTTTTCTTGAAACTATATATCTACACACACACACACACACACACACATATATATATATATATATATAATAGGTAAGGTTCACAAGGGCAAGGAACAAGGTTGGATGGGAGTGGGGAAAAAAATAAGAATACAAAACCAGCCTCTTTCTCTGAAGAGGCATGGAGGCAGCAGGGAGAAGGATCAGGCCTGACGTCTGGCAGAGGAGCAGGAAGGCAGCTGCAATAGCTTTCATCCAGGAGAGGCAGGAGCCAAAAAGGAGAGCTAATGGCTGCAATGTCCTCCCTTTTATACCCTAGCTAGGCAGGGAGGGGGGAGTGGAACAGACTCAGTTTCCCAGGGGGAAAATACCCTGCAGAGAGGGCAAAGCACTCGCAAGCCCACCACCCTGTTTTCAGGATGGGTGTTAACCACCACAAACAGTAAGCAGAGATATCTTTAATTAGATTGGCTTGCTCAGAGCCTTACCCAACCTGACTTTGGATGTTTCCTAGGATGGGACTTCTACTTCCTCTCTGGGCAACCTGTTCAAGTGTTTCACCACCCTCACTGTAAAAGATTTCTTTCTTGTATCTATTCTAAATCTCCCCTCTTTTAGATTAAAACCATTAGCCCTTGTCCTTTCACATCAAGTCTTGCTAAAAATATTGTCCACATCTCTGTTATAGGCCCCATGATAATATAGGCATGTATTCTTGATGGGATTCATTGCCTTCATCAGATGATTTATGAGACAAAGTGGTGAGGGAATCTCTCTTGGACAGGAGGAGGCATGCCCACAAGATTTTTCTTCAATGGTGAGAAGAAATTCTTGGGATTTAGGTAAGCATTGCTAAATTATGTGCAATGCAATTTTGAAAATGGTAATAATCTTGAGAGTGTTTTAGGGTTTCTGAAAAAAGTCAAAGGTTCTGATAACTTGAGGCTTTTGAAAGTAGCCTGGACAAATTACTGTAAACCAGCACTGGCAGAGAAAAGAAGTCATGTCTCCAATCCATGTGACTCTGGGATTAGTTCTTTTCTGCCAATTCAAATATTTTTTGTAATTTTAATTGCCTTCTATTACTACCTTCTTGTTCATGCATAATGTGTATGATGGCTCAATTGCTAAACAGTATCAACATTTCACTTCAGATGTAGTTGTTCTACTGGGGAAGCTATGTGACTCCTGTAGAGATGTGGGGGGAAAATACTGAAGTAAAGAAAAACATTTGACACAAGACTTACACAGGCTTTCCTCCATGGCAGGGTGTCTGCCTGATCTTTTTGCTTCTGAAACTTTTCCTTCCCTGTCGCTAAAATTAGTCTGTAAATAACTAAAATAAATCTGCATGAAGCTACTGTTAGAATAGTATTATAAGTTTGTTTTCTCTTTTTTAGAACCTTGCAGAGCATCATGTTCTGATGCCATTCCCTGGAGTACAAGATCATCCTCTGGACCACCCTTCATTTTCATTTGTATATTACCTAGCACTAAAAGGGTTTACTTTTCCTTTAGCCCTCAAACCATATAAATACATGTAAACAGCAGTAACTGCCCACCAATGCACTTCAAAGTGGACCTCAGAGATCAACACAGGTCAGATCCTCTTTAACTCCATGAAAACAGTGGCAATATCCTTGAAAATGAGCTGTGGTAGAAAGTGATAGATATTTATTCCTGAGAACCAACTGTCTGTTTCCAGAGTAGAAATCAACTCATACTTTGTAAGATAAATAAACCAACTCTCTAAATTTAGATTTAAAAGTGGCAGCCTCTCTACTCATGAAAGTGAACATTCATTGCTAAGGTACACAGTGACCATCTGAAAATGTTAATCTCATTGAGATGGTTAATAATTTACCTCTCTCTTGTAGGTCACTTGGAATTAGCATTTAGTAAACCATTTTTTAGGGGAGATGTGGGAGGGACAAACTGACAACCTCAGTTCAGTAAACTCTGCTTGTCCCTTGCCTGAATAAATTAGGACTACTTTTAAAAAGCCAATGTCCTGTAGTGGTGAATGTGTAATAAAAATAACAAATAGTGTCTAACATTTAAAACATTTTACTCTTTTCTTCAACCAACATCAATATGGTATTTATCTGCTGACATCTGACTCGAACTACTTTTTTATGACCCTTGACAAACATGGCCTATAGATGGAAGTGTCCAGGACTTCAAAGGAGAGGGACAGGAGTGACCTCACCACAGTTTATAAGTTCTGACACTAGGGGGGGGAAACCCACAATGCTTGCATTGCTCAGTCTGATAGATCAATTTTAAATGGTGTAGGAAATTTGGTCTAGAAAATTCAAAACTGCTCTAGACCCACTTAACAGTGTGGGTGTTTAGTCAGTGGGGTCAGTGAAACTGGAGATTTTTTAAGATCAGAGTTGTTTTTCTGAAAGAATTCCTCAGGTTAACAGATTATGAAGGAGAAGACCAGCTTGGGTGGTCACAGTGGTTCCTATCTTCTACACTCACACTTTGAAAGCAGGAGAATTTCCAAGCAGAAAATTGGTGAGCTTTCTGCAAGACACCTATAATATTCCACTTGTGCAGAAGAAATTTCTCACTGATCTTCTCTGGTCATATTTCAAGACTTGACCCTCTCTTGCCTTCATCAGGGTGAGCTACCACTTTAGGGAGCCTATTTGAGGCAAAGGACCACTTTGTCAGGGGGCAGTACTCAGTTATGGGAGCTCAAGTGCCAGACACTGAAGCCTTGAGCTGCAAATGGGAAATTCTCAGGATACTTCCCAGCTTGAGGCCTACCCACATGTTAACAGCCTTGTGAAAAACCTCCTGCCAAGCAGCAGAGGGGAGACAAGATCCTCTGCTGAGAGCAGGATGTGGAACTGAGCGTGTCTCTTTGCAAGAATTACTTGACCCAGAGGAAGGGAATTGGAAATGGAGAGATAAGATGTTTATCTGGAAGGGGGCTCTGCCTGTCGGAGCATGAGCAGCACCAGCAGGGCTGTTAATGCCAAACTGTGTAGAAAAAGCAGCACTAAAAGTATTTGGTGTTTCAGAAAAATCATACTGCAGCTAAATATAAAGGAACCAGCTTGGCAAACCAATCATGCTTGGGTATATCTGCTGGAGCATTTCCCAGGATGCTTTTTCAGAAGTGATTAAAATGCATGGACAGGTCCCTGGCTGCTGAGACACAACTGCCTGTATTAGTAATTCCTCAGCCTGATTGATGTCTCACTGGGACAATTCACACTCTCAGATAGTTCCCAGGTGTGTCTTAGAGTTAGCACAGGCTGGAGACCATTTGGAGTGTTTGGTGGGTTTGGTGGATAGGGTGGAGTCTGAATGGTGGACCTCAGCATAAGAGAGAGGTTCCTGCTCAGTGTGCAAGTACAGACATAACATGAAAGCCTCTGTTGTCAGGAATGCATTTTTCTACTCCCTTGAAAATACTTCTAGGTTTAAACCTCACAGATGTCCAGTGCCTTGAATCTGCAGACTCTGGGAGGTGGATTTTAAAGTGCAGTGCGCAGTTCAACAGTGTTTGCTAGAATTTGTGGTGCCTTGAAAAGTTTTTCATCCTTTTGCTCCCTGTAAAACTGCTCCTCAAAAGGGACCTATTTGATCAGCTGCTAAAGGTGCCTTTTTCTTCCCCAAGGTGTCCTGCATGGACACCAGAGCCATGCAGCAGGAAGGGCATTATACAAAAATTAGCTTCTTAGCACTGTCTTATTTCCTTTCTTTGCTAACTTTTCTTGCTAACTTTTTTTCTTTCCACATCTCTTCCCTGTGTTCACTGCATATGACTGGAGAAGGTTATGGGAGGAAATGCCCTTCTTTCACTTTAGGAAAATCTATTCTTTCTCTCCCAGCTGTGTACCTGTACATATAAACTATATGAACATATAGGATAGGTATTACTTTTGGCAGTATACAAGAGGACACAGTCTCAAGCTGCATCAGGGGAGGTTTAGGCTGGGTGTTAGGAAGAAGTTCTTCACAGAAAGAATGATTTGCCATGGGAATGTGCTGCCCAGGGAGATGGTAGAGTCACCATCACTGGAGGTGTTTAGGAAGAGACTGGATGGGGTGCTTGGTGCCATGGTTTAGTTGATTAGATAGTGTTGGATGATAGGTTGGACTCGATCATCTCAAAGGTCTCTTCCAACCTGGTCAATTCAATTCAATTCAATTCAATTCAATTCAATTCTATCCATGCAGATGGTTTTGAAATAATTATTGGTATATTTCATGGTGTTTGCATTTAAGTTTGAATGAAGCTGATAGTAATAGTAATAGTAATAGTAATAGTAATAATAATAATAATAATAGTAGTAGCAGCAATTTTTGGACAAGCAAATCTATTGCATATTCTTCTCCAATTAGCCATGGGACATGGCCAGATATGCACCATCTGCAACAAAATGGTCAGTGTCATGACTTTTATAGAATATTTCATAATGTAAAGCTCACTAACAGGTACAATTCAGCAACAATATCCACTGAGCATGATTTGAACAGGAACTCTTGTAATTGAGAGGTGAAGATGGCAGCATTTTGTATGAAAACTCTTTTGTATGCTAATAGTCATCCATTACCATTTCTTCCAACTGGAACAGAAGCAAGGAGCAACTCGTTCTTTATTGGAGAATCTGTTACCCAGATGTAAGCCATGATCCTAAAGTGTACACCTTCTCACCATACTCTACTACTGACATCTGAAACTGGATCAAAGCTGCACCTTAATCTTTGCAGCTGGTAGCTAATTCATCTCAATTGTGTGTACCGTACTTACATATGCCAGGATTCGACTTTCAGTTGTATTTTCAGAAATGCCAGGACTGCAAATCCACATCTGAAATCAGCATGTTGACAGCTGAAATACGACATTATAACATGTGCATTGATCTATTAAAAATTCACCCAGACTCAGAAGATTGTTATTTTCCAGATCTCTGACCATAGGCACTTGTTAAACATATGTTATGTGTATGTATATGATGCATCAGTTGGAGGCTGTGCTTTCTTCTCACTTTCTTCTCACTTCCTTCTCACTTCTCTAATCTCCCAAAAGAAACTGACCAAAGTTGCAGATTGTGATGGGGAAATGAACAGGGTACTGATGTAGCTCCATAAACAGCTGATGTGGGGTTGCTTGTCCTGCAGAGGTCCAAGACCACTGAATTTGATGCTCAGCTAGTGTCGGCTCAGTTGCTTGTATATCGATTCTCAGGGACACCGCAAGATAATAGGCCCAAAGTCTTCCAGTTCTGAAAGGATGCATGCCCAAGGTGTTTGGCTCAGATGAACAGGCCTATCATTTTACAGCTGTGTTATGAAAAATAAATCAGCTGCTGTGTAAGCAGTACTTGTACCTCATAAAATTTTTTAGTAGTTCATTAGAAAAACACAATAGTTCCTATTTTCTCTTCTTGGACTAAAACAGAGTCATAGGGTGGTTTGTGTTGGAAAAAACCTCAAGGATCATCTAGTTCCAACCCACCCCCTCCAACTTGGCTTTAAACACTTTCAGGGCTGGATCATGAGTTTACGGTGATTTTGCTGTTGGCAACAAGGAATATCTCATCAGGAAGAGAAGAATTCACAGTTCTGCGATCTTACTTCTTTCTGATGAAGCCAGCTTTTCAGAGGAACTGAATGTATCCCAAAACATTTATTGATGTGCTGATGAGACATATTCCTGGCTGGTTTTACTCTGTGCCTGTTAACCTAGAAGGGAAGTCAGTAAACGTGATGTGCTCTCTTCTGAACACAGTAGTGTAGCACAGCTCTGCAACCCCCTGGAGGAAGATCTAAAAATATGTGCTAAAGGGACTTTTAAAAGGCAAGAAAACAAAAGTGGTGCAAACCTCCACTCTCATTCTAACCTACTGTTTCCTTCATGGAAGAGGATTCATTCAGCATAGAGCTATAAGATTTGTGAAGAACTGGAGAACCAACTACATGTTGGTAATGAAAAATAGGGTAATATTTCATTGCAGATCTATCTCACCAAGTCAGATACATTTAGTGGAGTGAGTGCTTATGTCAGAAATTACCCTTTGCTGATGGTTCACAGAGACTCGTATGTCTAGAACCTGAATTTGCTCCTTAGACAAGCTCAAACATGCCTCTAAGATAAAACTCCTCCTTCTAGTTATCCATGTATTCTGGTGTTCCAGACTCAAAACTATTGCGTCTTTGGACCAAGAGAAACTGATTAACTCAGAGGTTTGGATTTTGAATTGAATATTATCAATTCCTCCTTTCTTCAGCCAGATACATAAGGAAGTGGCTCTGGTGGTACTGAGTCATTTCATACATAAAATGTATTACATTTTCAGTTTTTCTTAGAATGGGAACAAACTTTGGCTGGCCAGAAACGCTGCATCATTTACATGCTTTTAAAACAGATTTTAAGATCCCTTACACTGGTTTATAAACTGCTGTGCCAGGGGTTTAATTTAAAGCAGCCTTTTACAAAGAAACTCCTATAGCTGTTGATGTGTAACTCAGCATTATTTCATTCTTGCATCTGGGTACATGAAAGTGAAAGTCAGTCATAGAGGTTTATAAAATCACCACACCCAAGTGTCTTTTCATTCTGGCCTTGAGTGTTACGTGATGCCGCCAAGGAAATGTGCAGCAGAACCAGAACCGGGTTCACAGCATTACATGCTGCCATCATAACCACTGGAGCATCCTTCTTTCTTACACTGGAAGTGCATATGGGAGACAAGGACTCTATTTGGTTTGGCGCCTGACCACTTATTCACTCATACCCTTGGCAGTGCTTCCACAATCACCCTGAAACAATGCAATCTCTTTCAGGTTTTGATATGTAGAGTTTAAAATTCCTGTGAATGGAGAAACTGAACGTTGACTGGTAGCCCCTGATTGACATCTCGTTCCCCCAACACTTGGCAATAGCTAAAAAATAATCATGTTTACAGTGACCTGAGAGGCACTTCCATGACCCACCACAGCAATTTCTTCTGATGTATTGAATTTACTACATGAAATTAAAAGTCTTTTCATCCAACAGAGGCTAAGTTATAACAGTCTTGCTTAATCTTTAATTTACTGTAGGAGCTTTGCAGAGCTCTGTCGATCTAAGTTTGTTCTTTCTTTGTGGTTTTTTTTCCTCTGGCAAAGAATTTGGATTCCTTGCCATTATCATAGTTTTAGATTGGAGTCAGGGATACAATTGCTGGACAGCTCATCAAACAAGTTGTTCCAGAAATGATGCCTGTATCTGTGATGAGTATAATAAAGCCTATGTGCGTAACTACAAACCATATAATAAGTTTTCCTCCACCTCTTGCTTTGGCTATGTGTTGTCATAACCTCTATCAGTCTGTACAAAATAAAGAACTCTTAGCATTGAAATTTTGAAATGAAAGTTGTTACTTCTGTTTTACAGAGGTGGATTAAACAGAAGTGTGAGCATCTTGCTATCCTGCCTTGGGTAAAAGTAAATCTTTCTACAGATAAAAAGAATAGAGATGAGGGATACAGCACAGAAGGAAGTAATTCCCTGATTTTCCCCCTAAATAACTTATGCTAAATAGAATATGAAAAATATAATGCCTGTGAGTGGCTGATTGCATAGTAACTGTAAGGAGAATTTTCATTATATATAAAAGCAAAAAACCCCACCCCAGTTCTACAGCCTTTGAGATGTTCCTAGGGTACTAAAACACATTGGTGTCTGATTGTCCAACCTGATATGTCACTATAATGAACTGATTTTGTTTCTGAAAGCAAAATCTCTGTCAAATCAGTAGTCACTTTCAAAACTTTGGAACATATTGTTAAGTTATTTTGGCTTGGTATCAAAATGTGCAGTTCTCAGGGAAAGTATTACATGTCCCAATGTTATATGGTGGGTGTGTGAAATTTTCCATCTGATTCAGCAGTAGCCTTGGCTTTTTAAAACTATTCTCTCACTTCAAGGGGTTTTATGTCATGGAATAAATACTTCAGTGATGGGATGAATGAAGCATTTTATATGGCATTAATTTTCATGGTTTGCCATCTTCTGGACCTTCCTGACATTTCTGCAACAAGCGTTCAGAAGGTACACAGGAGCTCAAATAATGCAAACACATCTCCCAGGTTTGTGTCCTTTTGCACCTCATTTGCTGGTTCTCTTCCTGGTAATTGCATACTAGCCTGGGACAAAATAGGATCCTCAGAAGGCCCTGTTATAACAAACAAGAGCCCCAGCATAAGAGAGCTGGTTGCAAAGCTCTGTGTTAATCACAGACACCTCACATGACTTGGGCAGGGTGATGCTTAAAATTCAATTTAAGCTACAGTATTCCTCTAAGCACCTCTCTGAATGGGATGCTGCTTGAATGGGATGATTAGGCAGAGAGAGGATGGTGTTATCTGACAATAAAATATCATCTGTTGCATAGGAATTTGCAATGGATTTTTTGGAGCTTAAGGTTTTCATTAGGGCTGATTAAAGTTATTTTCTAATTAGTATTTTATGAGTGTGTTACGGGGCTAGAGGGAGACTAGCTTTCTTGTTTTGTAATCAACACCTGTCACTAAAAGAGCTCACGACAGCACACAGAATGCAATTCTGTTCCATGGTTTATATGCAATGAAGAGTTCACCTTTTGAATTCCAAGTGCTGAATTTTCTGCAGTGGGTGAATTCTGATACTGAATAGAAATTGATGTTGACTGACATTTTGCAGCATTTGCATTTTGAATTGCTCACTGCTTGCAGAAATTCCTTCTTTTTATCCCAATTATGACTGTCATCAGGAAGCTTAGAAATTTTACTGTATGTTTTATAGACATTAAATATTCTGCCTTGAGATTCTGCCTAAACATTACTGCCTTGAGAGCTCTTAGAGGAGAACACAAGTGCCTTTCTTATTTAATCTAACAAATGCATGAAATCAACTCTGACCACGTCAGAAGTTTGTTTGGAGAAATCCTTATGATAGAGTTTGGCTAGCATCTTGTTTTTCCTAGCTCATCTTCTACAGATTATTGCAGTTCCTGTAACACAAGAGGTCTTTTATGGGGAAACTACGTGGTGCAACATGCCTGGAGCCTCTGCATATGGTAGATATTTTTACCATAGGGCAAACTCAGTCTTCATGCATGAGAAACTCTGTGAAAGATGTCAAAAATCCTCTCTGACCAACACTTTCTGAATAATTTATGAGCCTCATTAGTCTTTGTTTGGCCATCCACTTACACATTAACATATGGTATCAATAAATGCTACAAATATTCACATTTCTTGCCACCATGTGAAGTACACAGAATGAGTAAATTACTCTGAGATAAAACTACAGGACAAATGGAATCAGTATAATTTGGCCAACCACTGACAGTTTTCGACTCTGAATGAGTTCTGGCTGGGGACAAGACCATGTATCCAAGTACATAGCTTTTAGGTTTGGCTTACAGTAGCTAAAGGCACTTTATTCCTAGTTAGCCTGGTACAATTTATGGCTGTGTAAGACTGTTCCTCAAAGTAAGCTGTTAATTTTTATTTTTATACAAAACATTTAGAGCCCTGTGCTGGAGTACCGTTTGCTCTCAAGACACTGATGACACCACGTGTAGATGTTACCTTGGTAATCCATTTTTTAGTTAGGTTGGTACTGTCAGAAAGACAGCCTCAATCTAGTGAGGCCATCTGGAACTTGAGATCTGTTGGATATGGGCAGATGAACTTCCAGCAATAAGGAGAGAAAACAATGGGCTCTTTCTTCATCCATGTCTGTTGGTTCTCAGAGAAGCTGAAGAACGAATGAAACTCAAAGTGACAGCTGACCATTGTATCACGTCTTTCCCCTGGTTCAACTTGTGCAATACAGTAGCAGAACAGCTTGTGGAAGTGGAAATAAATGGCCAGATTGTGCCTATCAAATGATCAGATTACAGTAGTTTACAAAATGCTTGGGCCTAATCAGAGATGATGATGAAAAATGAAAAAAATGTAATGCAATTTTGTCTTAACATGTGGCTTTTCTTTGCCTAGTTCCATCTCTTGGACATCTTTACTAGGGATGTTGATATTACTTTGGCCCAAACCATCAAATCTTTAAGGCAATGCAGTGGAGATTCAGAAGGTGCCTTAGGCACTACAAGTCTCAGAACTTCAGTGCTCAAGTGTTGGAGTCTGATGTACAAGTGGAACTGATAGTCTTGTGTCACGTGCAATGAATGAAGAGGTATAGGCTCCCAGGAAATGGATTTACAAGAAGCAGGATGCTGAAGGGGTATAACTTTGCCAGCTGCCTCTGCCTTGTATTCTGTCTTGTATTTGTTCTGCCCGCCTGAAGCAGGGACAAAGTCAGAAAGGCTCTTCCAGCTTTTGTGTATAACTCCTGTCATTTAGAAGGATTATAATGCTGCACATTAGTGAGCATGGAAATGTAGAAAACAAATTTCTGATCCTTCTTCCTGAGTTTTTTGCCTGGGTGGGGTTTGTTTTTGTGTTTTGTTTTGTTTTTTTTACAGTAAACAGACCTAGAAGTACAGAAATAGAAGCCCTTACAGAAAAAGAGAAAGTTCCTCACAGAGAGAGTTGTTAGACATTGGAATGGGCTGCCCAGGGAGGTGGTGGAGTCACCTTCCCTGGAGGTGTTCAAGAGGGGATTGGACGTGGCACTTGGTGCCATGGTTTAGTCATGAGGTCTGTGGTGACAGGTTGGACTTGATGATCTCTGCGGTCTCTTCCAACCTTGGTGATTCTGTGATCACATCTTCTCCGGAGTTTTTTTCTCCTTCCTCACCTGACAACAGAGAAATCAATCTTTGTGGGCAGCCTTACTGCTCAGGATGGGATTTTCCCCACTAGTTGAAATCATCTCTTTTTATTTATTTATTTTTTTTTTTAAATCTCTGCGCCTCACAAAGTGTATTGTAAAGCAGTTACAAGCTAGGTTTGTCTGCATGGCTGGAGTTCGAAGGCAAGAGCCTTCTTCTTTCTCTGAAACTCTGTACCTCTGAGAGCACGGGCCAGGCCCTGGCACTTAGAATGTTTAGACCAATAAGGATGTGAGATACTTAAGCACTTGTTGGGGGGTGATGGGAGAGGTATTGCAAGATTGACAGTTTTATTGCTGCTAATTCAGTGTAATGGTAGTGGCAAATGATTATTGCTTTCTGTAACAGCTTTGATTCTGCTATTTGGCTAGCTGCCACTGGAGGTTAAAAGAGTGTCTTAGCCCAATTAAGTGTTCAGTAGGACAGAAGTAATACCATGTGAAAGGTTTGAAAAAGCAATCAAAACTGCAGGTCAAAGGCAAATGGCTAGGAACCAAAAAGGCAGGCATATTTTAGGCTTTTCACACAGGGTCTTATTATCCTCCAGAAGAAAGGAGGCAAACCCCAAAAGTATATATGGGAGGAGGGAAAGGGGGAGGGGGGGGAGACTGAGGATTGTATTGCAAGGATATTGAATCCACTCAGACATACTGAGTTAAAGTCCATGAGACAAGAGTAATAAGGACAGAGAGATTCAAGCAGCTAATATACCTAATAAGTGATGTCATTATTGAAAAGTTAGGAGATATGGATCTCCTTGTGGAGGTCAGGTACTCTCCCTCTCTCTTGAATGTGGAGGAAGAAAGATGATTCCTGCCTTTGGCATCTCAGTTTAGAAATATTTATTTCAGGTATCTGCTGATTTCCAGAGAATGGAGGAGGTGCTGAACAGTGTCAGCACAACACATGAAGTTTGCACTTACCTTATAGTCCAAGGCCTCTTGGAGGACAAAGTGTTCTTGCAGGTTTAGGTTACAAATGAAAGGTATTGCTGGAGTAGCTTAATGCCAGCATACATATAGCTGAAGAGTAGTTATTTGTGGGGAAAAGTACTTGTAAAATTTATACCATATGCCCAAATGCCTTTGCTCTGACTGTGCCAAAACCTAAGGAACAGTATAAGAACTGGGGCTACGTGAGCTGCTATTTTCCCATGGTACTTTGCCAATCTTTGCCAATTTGAGGCTCAAGAACCTTGAGTCTGACATCACCTTTAATATTGCTCAATAGATATTTGTCCTGTGAAGCAGTGTAATGACTTTTGGGATCCATGCAAACTTTTAGCACCCACAATATCCAGTTTTAAACATCCAACTGTCCAGTTTGATTTGAGGTCCTGTAATTCATGTGTTAGAAGGAAAGGCAAGTGGCTGTTCTCTATTGATTCATTTCTCCAAAAATAAAAGCCAGGGATATTTTAAAAGAATTTCCATCCTGAAAAAGGTATTATTGGTGTGATAAGATTATTGGATTATTTGACCTTTAAGATTATCCAGTGTATCCCCAAAACGGAGAAGTTGGAGCTGAATGAGTATGGTACCTAACGTGCCTTTGGTACACTTTAGATTTCTCAAGAACTTAAAAGGCAACTTAAAATTAATTTTATATATTTTGTTTCTGAAAATGTTCCTGCTTACTTTTTCTATCCAGGTTGCAGAGAGTGTTGTAGTATAGATGTTTTATGCACCCAGTGCAATGCTTTCAGGATGAGATGTAAGCAGGCGAAGACGTGTATTACGTTATACAGTAAAGTTGTATAGTCTATCAGAAGGCATGTGTCACATCTCAGTTGGTCATTTTCTACTGGCATATGTGCAATTAAGGCATACAATAGGTCAAAATAACAAAACAATATTTTAACACATCCAACCAGATTCTGCCCAGCTTCTCTCCTTCAGTTGCAAGGTGTTTACATTACTCTCTGAGTCAAAGACAAAACATAGCTTTCTATAACTTGAGCAAAGGCAAATCTTCCCTATGGTCTTCTAAAGCTATCCGAAAACAATCCTTCTCCCACAACAGAGGCTGGAAAAATACTTAAGCTGCATGCACAGGTACAAAAAGGGAGTAGGAAGATGCTTAGAAAATGTGCTACAACTGATAATATGAAGAACATTTTATTAATCTTTTTATTATGACCAATGCAATTCTGCTGTAAAGTTGTCGACTTTGTGTATAAGTCATAGAAAGCTTCAATGTGTTTGGGGTCCTATTGTCATACAATGTGAATTTAAGAAAGAGTGTTCACATTTCAGTGATAATGAAGCTGGTTTATATATGAAGGTGATTGCTATTCCAATCATATTTTGATGGGCATATTCCCTTAAATCACTTCCAGATACAGAGATCTTTCTGAAATGAAATAGCTTAGTATTACGATCAGATTTATTACACTTCGCTGATCCTGGAATGGATCCTAAACCAGGATGATATTGCCTGGAATCAGGCACTTGAAGAGCTTAGCATTCTTTTATTTAGTTCAGAAAACAGACACACTGGAGAAAGAGAAGAAAATTCCTGTGAGGTGAAATGTAAGGGGACTGAGTCACAGAAATTGTATATGCAAACAAATTTATGATGACAGGTTCCTAAGAAAATAATGTCAAACACAGACACTAAACAAAGTTTTGATGTAGCTTTGAGGCCTTGGTTTCTACACATCACCTTTCATCTTATTGTCAAGAAAGTTACACTGTTGTAAACCATGACCATGGAAAACACTTTAAAGTGTTTCAAACACAATTTAATGTGTATGCTCTTGAAAAACATCCATAGTTGTCTCTGGCTTTAGGAGAAAGAAATTATTTTTCCAAAGGTCTATATCTGGGATTTGGAAAAAAAGCCACTACACTCCATAGCAAATATTTTGTGTAACACAGAGTAAAAATTATCCAAATTCTAATTATTCAAATGAATAAAAATGATGGTTTTTCTCTTGGGCTCTTTTCCGTGACATTTTAGACTGTTAAAGGCAGAATAAGAGTTTGAATGCCTATCTGATGCAGCTGCAAGATAAAATTGCTCACTCTGGGTGGTAATCTGTCAATGCTGAGTTTACTTTGATGTAATATGCTACTTTGTGTTTTGAAGCCTGTTATGCAGATGTTTTGATGTAGTGGATCATCATTGTATACATAGACAATGAAGGGAGATAAATACTTGATGCCCACAGAGGTGCCAGGTGTTTCAGCTGGGCTCTGGAGCTTCTGACAAACGTGATCCCTGAACATACCTAGCTACTCCCATCCACCATGCAAGTCCAAGTGTCCTGGTTGTGCAGCTTGTGGTCAGGCCTGGTACTCACCATTAAGAGAGAAATTAAAATAGCACATGCCTGTCCCCTGAGAGCAGTTGGATTAGGCTAAGAGGATGAGAAAGATGAATGAAATGACTGGGTGAAAGGTATCATTTTTATATTATGTTGAAGCAGTAAAATAAGAAAGATGAAAATTTAACTTCTCTCACTTCACAGAGTACTGTGAAAAGTTTATGTTAGGCAACTAGACACAGAGGTTTATTGGAGATGCATGACTAGAAGCACATATGAAATGCCAGTTCTTGTCTGTCTTCAGATAAACACAAAAAGGATTTAGGGTTCCAGCAAGAGTGAATGAAAAAGACAAGAAACAGAGGTACCTCTCTTAACTCTATACATTTTAACCCTCACTTGAAACCAATAGGGTTTTTTTTTGCAAATGCTTGAGTAGTTTTTCTGCTACCAGAAAGATAACTGGTAAAATAACTCCGGAAAGCTGATTTCAGTGGTATTTTTGCATGTGTGCCAGAAATCAGTTATAAATGTATAGCCTCAAAACAAGCTATCTTAAATCAGTTTTTTCAACTGATTTAATTTCAACATTTTGTCAGGTTTTAACCTCAAATAGTTTTAATTTCCACTCATCACAATTTTACTAACATTGATTTTGTCCATGTGATAGCAATTTTATATTGCACTGAAGAGTATGTATTTGATTATATGTTTAAACCAGAGAGACAAAGTGAAGAGTGTCCAGGGTGTCTGTCTACAGCTGTGGATGATGGTTTTTTTTTTACTCTCACAAACAATGTTTCAGTGAGACCTTTAAATCTGCAGATTTCTGTAGACTCAACGTTCATGGAGTATTTTTCTGCGCAATGAGAAGGTAAATGGTGGGAGATAATAGGGATTAAAGAGAATGGAACTCAAGCATTGATGTGGCCAGGGGAGAGTTTAAAACGTCCTTGGAGTTGAATGAGATTCTATGGAAATCATATTTGAGATTGCAATGAGATTTTCCTGAAAAGTAGCAGACATTTTTAATTTGACATTTTAATCTCAGCCTCTTGTAGAGAAAAAGAGACACAGAAAAATAACTTGGTAAGTAGCATCATGCATTTCACGTTACTTGGAAACAGGGAAAAATACTCCAATTTCAAATATTATGCAACTGTTTTCATCAGAACAGTGGTTTATATGTGCTCTGAAATTTTCTATGGAAAATACTCTCAGTTTCCACCTGGTGCTACATCAATGAAGATATTTTTTCTCCCCATTTTGAATCACTGCTAGCATTATCCAGCATTAAAAACAAATAAATAAATGGTTTATGCTTGCAAAAGCATAACTTAGTGGGCCCAAATAAAGTAAACAGAAAGTGATGATCTATAAAGAAATGATGCAAATTTGGGAGCTGCTGATTTCACCTTTATTAAGTTTAAAATGTGTATTCAAATAAATTCCATTCTGCCTTCTGGGCTCTTAACTGGGGGGCGTGGGGGTTACCCAACAGCCACTATGCAAAACTCCCACTATTAATATTACTTTAACTCAGTAGAAGCTGAAAAAGTTAGACATGATCTGAATCCACCCAGTCAATCCAGTTCTTGCAGAAAATTGAGTACAGAAATATCCAATCCTAGATAGTTTTTGTCAGGAGACTGGCACCAGGGTAGTCAGTTAAGAACACACCAGCACATCTCTATGCAGTGTTAATGTATCTCTGTTACATCTTTAGCTACCTAGGGAAGTTTCTGTTTAAATGCTCTACACCTAATCTCAGGCATATAAACCTGTGCTTTGCTAGAGTTTGGTTCCTAATTTTGGGACTCAATGTAATCTGCACAGCTAAATGGTTTCTTAAAAAGCCTGCCCACGCAGCTGACACAGAAAGGATCTACTATTGATCTTCCATGGAATCAGGTATTTTTGGAACACAATTTTGGAGGATGCCTCTCAGAAAAATGCATCTAAAATGTTTTTTTAGATTCCCCTTAGCACCTCTTGGGGAATTCTGAATCCATAAACTGTTGCAGCTAATTTTTGGGTGCCGATACCTGCACTTGAAAAGAAACATGCCCTCCAGAAGCTCTATGCTGCTTGCAGTCTTAAGAATTACAATACATACAGTTGACTTTAAGCTTAGTAACAGATTTGGGGGAATGGTTTTGTTTCAGAAAGATACCTTATGAGAATTTCTAATTTTCAGAAAGAACTTTTGAAGGTCTAAATTATACTTCCATGGCATGATAAAGCTTTGCACTTTTTAAGCTACTCCAATAATAGGCTTTTTGCTTTAGTTCTTCTGATATTTAATAGAGATTGATGATAAATGTAGCAGAAAGTAATTGCCTGGGTTTTTCATATTCTCTTACTCCTTTTTTGCCCTTTTTCTTTTTCCTGTGTCTCATTGTCCTAATGACAAGGTAATAGCAAGCTTTTGGCTTTCTTACCTCAGAAATGAGATATCTAATTCTGTGATTTAATGTTTCTCTGCACTGGGAAGGGAGAAGGACAGGGTTTTTCTTATGTATACAGGTTTATCAAAGTCTTTAGAAACAAACCTAAAAAATGAGCCTTTCTCACTGTTTTTTCAAGTGCACTCAGACATACTGAAGGTATCAAATCCACTCCATACTGGTTTTTATTATTGACACAGAAAGCAACAATAAGCTAAAACCACATTCCCATCTCAGCCATGCTTTGATGCGTTTCTCGGCATCCCTCCCAGAACAGTCTCAAGCTGCGCCAGGGGAAGTTTAGGCTTGAGGTGAGGAGAAAGTTCTTCACTGAGAGAGTCATTCATCATTGGAATGGGCTGCCCAGGGAGGTGGTGGAGTTGCTATCCCTGGAGGTGTTCAAGAAGGGATTGGACATGGCACTTGGTGCCATGGTCTAGTCATGAGGTCTGTGGTGACAGGTTGGACTTGATGATCTTTGAGGTCTCTTCCAACCTTAGTGATACTGTGAACTGTGCGTCATAACCTGGTGGATGTGTGCTCAGAAGGTGAGGATCACATCCATTTTCCCATACTCAGTACTCATCCTTTTCCAGCCCATTCTCCTGCTCTTGTTTTCATACAGCTCTAAGGACAACTGTCTAGAGATCTGCCAGACAAACTCCTTGTATGAGGGCTGAGTAATTTGCTTTAGTCACAAACAGCACTGTCTGTAATATCTGTGCTAGTGCCCCTAGTTTTAATGGAGAGAGAGGCCAGGGAGCCTTCACATGAGCAGGGTGGGAAAGGTGTTAGTTAATGACAGAATCATAGAATGTTTTGCATTGGAAGGGACCTCCAAAGGCCATGTATTCCACCCCCCCTGCAGTCAGCAGGGATATGCTCCACTATATCAGGTTGCTCAGGGCCTTGTTGAGCCTGACCTTGACTCTCTCCAGGGCCTCAACTATCTCCCTGGGCAACCTGTTCCGATGTTCCACCATCCTCATGGTAAAGAACTTGTTCCTAACATCCAATGAATGAATGAAACAAGCAGGAGGCTCTCCTAAGACTCAGGGCTTTGCAAAGGACAAGGTGTCACAAATAAATGACAGCTGCTAAAAGGAGGCTATGGAGAGTTAGTTTGAAAATATGTAAAAAGTGTTCAGTTGTTCTGATTTTGTTTAGGCTATCGCAAACCTGCTTTAAGTTATTGCCAACTGGAAACTGGTTATCCACTGCCTGTGGGTCAAATACATTTGTGGTCTTCTCTTCATAACAGAGAAGAGTTCACATCACACAAATATTCTGGGTTGTGCATGCACACACAGTGCCATACCTCTAAATATCACAGCAGACAGTAGCCATCTTCTTCCTTAGTGGAATGAGAGAGAGGTTGAGGTTTATCAGGGAATTGTTCCAAGGAAATAGTAACTGTAAAAACAAGAGTGCTAAAAAAGGAATGCCCCTAGTGAAAAGCAAATTAAATATATTCTTTGTTCCTGAGGCAGTTGTCCAACTTGGTCACTGCTAGCATTTCACTTTTGCCCTGAAGAGCAGCTAATTGTTTACAAAATTGCCTTCTTGTTCCTGCCCTAATAACCTTGTCTGTAAGGCCACCACATGCATTTATTATTCTCTGAAGGAAAATGTACTTTCTTACATCTGTTCTGTATTGGTTTTCCTTTCATTTCCATTAACTTCCATCGCTCCCTCTCAAGACTGCTCATCTGTGCTGCTTTGCACATGGTGGTATGGACTGTGTTAGTCCTACAACCCTGCCTGTCCTCAACTTTATCTTTTCTGTGGTTCTGCTGTCTTGCATTGTAGTCTGGTAAAAAAGGACATGGAAGAGCATTGTGAAATTTCATTCTCCTCCATCTTCCTGCTCTGACAGGCTTTAGATCCACTGAATTACCTATTCCAGTTTAGGACTGTAAGAATGTATACCAGGACTGTATTGCAGACAAAAGTTCCTTCTTTCTAAATCTGCCCTGGAGAGTCATTCTTCTCTTAATGCTTTATGCCAGAGAGTGCAAAAGCATGGTCAAACCACTGTCTCCTTCCCACGGAATTTTTCAGCCAGCAATAATAAGCATCTACAGCATCAGTTTCTGAGAATTCAAAAGTATAAAAAGGCTTTGCAAGAAGTGTAAGTGACTCCAGTGTCCTTCTCATAAAAAAAAAAAAAGATTTATTATTGGCCATGATCACTTTCAGCCCTTCCAGATTTCTTGTGATAAGCAATCTGAGAGAATGGCCTGGCTGTTCCCCAGGGAAGCTTTGGGCACCTGCTAATTAAGCAACCTTTCTTCATCAGCACTAGTGAAATGACTGACACCATTGCCTGCCCTCTCCTAGCCTCCATTGTTAGGTTCTATGAAATAGCTATGGGAATTGGCAGTGCAGGGGCAATTGATATCCTGCATACCTTCAATGAAGCAAGACAACACCTGCCTAATTTTATGTTTTTAATGGTGCACTGGTGACAAATACATACGGCACACACAGAGAAAAATATAACACTTTACATTTCCAGATAGGTTCCTTACTGTCAGGATACACAAGGTTTCAAAGGAGAAAAAAATTCTCTACATCCATGGCAAAAGGCAAGTTTGAGACAAATCTTCTGTCCCTCTGTGATCCACTCCAGGTTCTTTTGCCTTTTTCTTGTTTTGCTTAATTTCATCTTCTGGGCTGTTTATTGCTGCAAATGGCCTGTGCTAGTTTATACTGAGTTTTATTTACTGCATAGGAAACTCAGTCCCTTTTTCTGCTCACTCACTTGATATAATCAGTGAGTGCATCTTGCATACTGTTTTCCATCTGTCCCAGCCTTTTATATAGATTAAAACCAGCAGAGGTCCAAGCAATGGCCTTGTGAGGAGAATTCTCCACAGCGGGGTGTCTTTGTTTTACAAGTCCTCAGATTTCACTTAGGTTGGTTGCTTTTTCTGGTCTGTGCATTCACAAGTTGCATGTTTGTAAATCTGGAGAAGATTCCTCTAAAAAGTTGAAACAGCCTGGTCTGTAACATCAGACAGTGTTCATTTATTGTCTTGTAAACCTAAAAAACAAATTGTTTCATTAAAAAATATCCTCCTTAGCTATTCTCTTGGACAGAAGTGGTCTCATAGGATTATAATAAATTCTAATGAATCCTTAAAGCATACATACACAAATCTTTAAAGCTATCTTGATGCAGGACCGTTTGGTGATAGTTAATATTACTGTTGGGATTTCTACACTGTCAACACTTTACCTCTTTGAACGTTTTGCAGTTGCAAGATTCTATCCATTTCAGTAATATTTCCAATGCATCAGTGAATACACTTTACCATTCAGTGTCATTTCTTCAAGTTCCTGGTGGCAGAGGTTATGGGCTATATTTTCACACATTTGCCCATCCTTCAAGTGCCTGCCCTAGCATTTTCAGTTAAATATTCTATAAAACTTCATGTGAAAGGGCAGAGGAATTATTAGTCTAGGTGTTCTCACTACTACAAATTAGCCAACCTAAAGATGAACGTTCAGTCAACTGCTAGAGTGGCAAAACATACACAGAAGAACTCATATTTTGTCATAAATGCATGTTACTCTGTCTTAACTCTGTTGCAGGCACTTAGAAGAAAAATATTTCAAGATGTGCTGAAGACCTGAGTTTGATCTTCCTTCTCTATGTCACCATTTCCTATCAATTAAATTCAGTGTGTTAACAGTTTCCTCATGTGCTTAAATGTAGTTGTGACCCCTAAGTCAACAAAGCAGCAATATTAAATGGTTGACAAATACTAACAAGCTTAGTGGTACCTGGAATCCCAGAGATGTGAGGAAACAAGGATTGTCTTTAAGCAAGGTCTATGCTGGTAGGGTTCTATGCATGTAAGAGACATCAGTTCTTGAAATATTAGTGAAGACAGATGTTCCCACTTCCCTGACTAATGAAGAATTTGAATCTTACAGATGTTAAAGCAGTGCTCCCTGAGCTCCTAACCCTGAAAAATACATGGGCCACTTTGAAAAATCCTTCTTAATTCTCCTCTTGGCTGCTTCTGCATATCAGGAAAGGTGGACAGGGTTTTTATTTTATTTATTTATTTCAATCTTTTTTTTTTTTTCCTTTCTCTCCTTGTGCTGTTCTTTGTGAGCCAGAGGAAAAAAAAATCATAGATTTCTACACTAGGTCCCAATTACAAAATTGGACTTCCTGAGTAGTGGATCAACTCCGGAGAGGGAATGAGAGTAGTAGAAGAGACAAATCAGCATGGGAAAATATCTCCTCCTCCTCATTCTCCAGGGACAGGTTCCAAAAACACAAGGCTTTTGGCTGTCAGCTTGCTTTTTGGCATCTGTCCTCCAGCTGAGAGCTTGTTCAGCCTTGCATGCTTTGATGCAGTAACAACACAGCCCATAATTCTGCTGATTAATCATTTGGTCATTCTGTATCTTAACCAGCTGTGATCATGAGCTATTTTTCCCTGCAAAGATTAGAGTTGTCACTGTTTGCTATCTTCATACTCTTCACTCTATGATGAAGGATCTCATCCAAGCATGTGGTGAGGGTCCAGATACCTACTGAGGGTAGGGAGGGGATGCAGATGTCTGGTCCCACTCAAAATCAAATATTATCCCCCTACCCCTTCAAAGATCATAACAATTGTTTAATTCAACTCATGAGAAATTATGCTCCGAGTCCAGTTTTGTCCGAGAAGTAGGAATCCCCATGCCTATATCTTTAATTTGTGCCTCAATTTTGGCAATGGAGGGCTGCAGCCCTCTGCCAACAGATGGAAAATGTCAACCCAAGGTACTTCCTTTATGACTCATGCATCCTCTGGACTGTGTCACAAGTAAACCCTCCACAGAAAATTTATGCTAAACAGAAGAAGATTGTGCTGTAAACTGTTGCAGCTTTTTTTTGACTTTGACTCTAACAACTTGTTTTAGTCACAGGGGTGGAAGCTACTGGCAGCGTTAATGATAAAACAGAGAAGTCCAGGCTTCCTGCCTGGAAATGATGGTGTGGTCTTCAAGCAGCTACACTTGCAACCAAATAAATGTTGAATGCATAATACAGTTTTTCCACTGTAATATCTGATTCATCTTAAATCATCTAATAATGGCTGAACTTTGACATAATCAGTTGTCTCCTTAGAAATGCAAACACCCAATGTGTCATCTCTTTGTTTCTTTATTCAGAACAATGGCCTTCTTCAGGAATCATAGAATCATTAAGGTTGGAAAAGACCTCTAAGATCAGCAAGTCCAACCTCCAACGCAACACCACCATGCTCACTAAATCATGTCCTGAAATGAAACATCTACTCATTTTTTGACACCTCCAGGGGCGATGACTCCACCGCCTCCCTAGGAAGCTTGTTCCAATGCTTGATGACCCTTGCAGTAAGGAAATTTTCCCTAATATCCAGTATAAACTTCCCCTGGTGCAACTTGAGGCCATTTCTTCTCATCCTATCATTTGTTACTTGTGAGAAGATACCAACACCCACCTCACTACAACTTCCTTCTAGGTAGTTGTAGAGAGCAATAAGTTCTCCCTTCAACCTTCTCTAGACTATACAATCCCAGTTCCTCAGCCATTCCTTATAAGACTTGTTCTTTAGACCCTTCACCTGCTTTGTTGCCCTTCTCTGTTTGTGCTCCAGCAATGTACAGGTTAATATCTTCTCTCCTGTTTGGTCGAAAGAGAGTGGTCTAGCTCCTGGAAACTGAGTTAATTAAATTATTCTTCTAAAGAGAAGCAGAGTCTGTAAGTCTGTAAATAATAAAACTACTTAGTATGTCCTGGGTGCAAAGTAGAAAAGCATGTGTGAAAACATTGTCCCTCCCAGAGCATCTCTAAAGAACGTTGCTTCTAATCATCTGTCATGAGAACAATATTTTCCCCTGAGAAGAACAGAAACACACCCTTCACTAAATGTCATTCACTTGGAGTCTTTGTTTAATACTTTGCCCAGCTTTAGCCACAGTAACAACCCCTTCCACAGGAGTATGTTTTCCTTTCCACTTTTTCAAACTGAGAGAGAGCTCCTTCCTACAATGGAGTAGCAGTGCTGTGGGAGGGTTGCTGCAAATGCAGCCTAAATTAGCTGAGGACCTTGATGATGTAGTATTGTCATCAAACTGATAGATAGGTAAAGGGAGGACTGAACATGGCATCGAGAGAATATGCAATGGATATTGAGGAGATTGAGAACTGCAGGTATCACTCTGCCTTACATGTGGAACTACACATGATTTGGGCCTCACAGTAACCAGATGGCACATCACAAAGATGGCAGGTGTTGGATACCTGCACAAGACTCAGTCTGGGCAGTGACATCAGCTCTGAGGAGCATAACATCTGAATGCATCTCAGAGAGAACACCTGACTGGTGGACATGAGCACTCTGTATTTTTGTACAACAGACATTTCTGTGCTGACAGTACAGACACCCTCCTCACCCTCTAAAGCTGGAGGTGGAGGAAGTGCTAAAGGAAAACAATCACAACTCCTTCCCTAAGAACAATGAAAAGCTCAAGTATGGAACTTGTCTCTTTAATCGCTTTTTTGGGGGATGATTTTTAAGCAACCCAAACCAGTTTGGAAGGCATGGCCCTAGCTATAAAGGCCTTGGCAAGAGTTTGAAGAGACTTTGTTCCTTCATTTCCCTGAGAGAAAAATAAATCTACCGGAGCCATGAAAGCACAAATGTTAATTTTCAGTTAATGTTCTCGTGCTTGGTGTCTGTTGTTTCAGTGAAATAACGGGAAAAAAGGATCTTTATTTATATTGCTACCTTTGGATTGTCCCTCAGAGGACTCCCAGGAAACCAGTCAGCATTTGGGGATTTTATGGAACCATGGGCACAAAGAATGGGCCATAATAAAGAATCTGAACATGCCTGCCTGGTCAGGCTGAGGACAGGCGAGGAAAATATTCAGATTCCAGCACTGTGGCATTGATACACATTTTATGGATGTTGGTGATACAAAACAAGTCTCCCTTGAGAGGATCATATATATTTCTCTTTTGATGCTAGTCAATGACTGCTATGTCTAGAATTCAAGGATTTTAGGTATGGTTGTGGTTAGATACATGTTCTCATCTTTTACCATCAGGTAATACCCATGTTACTGCTATCTTTCTCTACAAGAAGTATGATTGACTGCAACAGTTTGGCCCTTTGTTTTCTGCTTCTCATTTTTATTGGCATTTTCTTTTCAGAAAGTATCTAACTTGCCTGTTTTGCAGGGAAAAAAATATCTTCAAAATAAGGACAAAGACTAATCAGTCAGAGACATCTGATTATCTATATGTCTAATCAATAGCTCTGGGATCTGCAGTGGGTGTGTTGGCAAAAGGTGATCTCCACTAGCACTGCTGTTACACCAGTGATGTGGACATTGTGGGCATATATGTAGTTTCTGTGCCACTCTGCCAGCAATGAGATATGAAGCAAGTATTTTCAGACCTTGACATTATTGGTCTTGTAATACCGCAAGTACTGCCCAATCTGAAAGCATGCATCTCTAGGGAATCAGCAAGACTTTCTTATTGAACAGTGTGGCCAGCAGGAGCAAGGAGGTCATTCTGCCCCTGCACTCAGCATTGGTTAGGCCACACCTTGAGTACTGAGTCCAGTTCTGGGCACCTCAGTTTAGGGAAGATGTTGACTTGCTGGAACATGTCCAGGGAAGGGCAACAGAGCTGGGGATGGGTTTGGAGCACAAGCCCTGTGAGGAGAGGCTGAGGGAGCTGGGGTTGCTTAGCCTGGAGAAGAGAAGGCTAAGGTCAGACCTTCTTGCTGTCTACAACTACCTGAAGGGTGGCTGTAGCCAGGAGGGGGTTGGTCTCTTCTCCCGGGTGGCCAGCACCACAAGAAGAGGACACAGTCTCAAGCTGCACCAGGGGATGTTTAGGCTGGATGTTAGGAAGAAGTTCTTCATAGAAAGAGTGATTTGCCATTAGAATGGGCTGCCTGGGGAGGTGGTGGAGTCACCATCACCGGAGGTGTTTAGGAAGAGACTGGATGGGGTGCTTGGTGCAATGGGTTAGTTGACAAGATAGTGTTGGATGATAGGTTGGACTCAATGATCTCAAAGGTCTTTTCCAACCTGGTTATTTCTATTCTATTCTATTCTATTCTATTCTATTCTATTCTATTCTATTCTATTCTATTCTATTCTATTCTATTCTGAATGAGAACTTTAAGGAGTAAGTATTTTACAGATTTGACAGAAAATGTGAGAGAGAATATGAAATTTCTAGCAGGTAGACAGAGCATTTCACTGTTTCTATGCAGTCACTGGTTCCCAGGGATTTGGCATGGACCTTGAATTGCTTGTAACATCTCGTACATATCCAAAGTAAACAGAGCCTAGGAGAAGCATAGGAAATGAAGAAAGAAGACAGAGAAGACAATGTAGTAACAGCCAGCATATTCCTAGAAAAGGCAGCATGTTCAGACTCTGAAAAGAATCCATTGAAAGTGGCTTTTCCATTGTGTTATGAGCCATGCAGTTGCCTAGATCCAGGGCAACAAAATAATCTAGCACAATGGTGAGATTTTACTGAGATTATGTTGCATGTGTATTTACAAATGCTTCTCTGTTGTTTCTTCAGAAACTGAGACCTATGTGGCCTCTGTATTTAGCTTATTGTAAACTGTAGACAGAATTGTGTTTATTGAAACAACTTCACAGTAAACAGTTGTTTTAGCTATTCCACACGGATCCTCCATTTTCATTAGCAGTCCGAGCACTTGACATTGAGCCAAGCTGATTTCAAGTCTTCTCATTTTTGCTGATGGTATGTGTGAGGACTATCTCCATTACAGATTATGAATGGGCCATTCTTTACTCACTGAGCCAAAGAGACATTTTTATTTACACAGGCTGTTCTGGATGCCAGTTCCTGGCATGTGGCTTTCTTTCTCCCTATTTATATGTCCCTCTAAGTAGTACCAGTGTCGAAATACACCCTCTGCTGATGGGATAACTAGCCATGATCTCCTGCATCTGGAGTACAAAGTACCTCTGTCTCCCTGAAGAACTCATTATTCCCCATCTATTATTACAGTGGCTACAAGTTTAGAGGTCACATGATAAAATCTCTATTTACTTATTTATTTATTTCCCCCTACAATGAGAACAACACTGATGAGTACAAACTGTGTTAATTAATTTCAGGAGTCTTACTCCTTGCTTGAAATATAAAATCATGGAATTGTTTAGGTTGGAGAAGACCTCTAAGGTCAACTGGCATACCTTCTACATCCCTTTGTAATAATATATAAACATTCAAGGAAATTATGGAGATATTTATTAGGATTTCTACAATGAGGAAACAAAACCACAAGTACTAAGTGCATGCAGGGCAGATAGGTCTGCTGATCTATGTGTAGGTGTTTAAGTTAGCTGTTTAGTCCAAGCTGCTCACCTAGGATATTATCATACTCACTAGTGCTGATTGTCTGGGAGAAGAGACCAACCCCCTCCTGGCTACAACTACCCTTCAGGTAGTTGAAGACAGCAATGAGGTCTCCCCTGAGCCTCCTCTTCTCCAGGCTAAACAACCACAGCTCCCTCAGCCTCTCCTCATGGGGCTTGTGCTCGAGGCTTCTCCCCAGCCTCATTGCCCTTCTCTGGACACATTCAAGAGCCTCAATGTCCTTCTTAAATTGAGAGGCCCAGAACTGGACGCAGTACTCAAATACCCAGAAATAAAAGCAGAGCATTTAATTTTCAGCTAAACATTTTGGTTTAGAAAATTCTTAAATTGTTATAGGTCTGTATTTTTTCACAGAAACTGAGTTACAATTTTCACTATGCTCACATCTCTGCTCTTCTGGTGACAGATACTTACTTAAGGTGGAAGCCAACTTAGGAAATCCATACAGACATTTTTTAAGAAATGAAGGACACCATGCACTCACAAGAAAGGGTATGATGAAATTGTCACATAATCCAGCAAATTGCTTCCTTCAGGGAGAAAAAAAAAACTTGCTACAGTAAATGGAAAAGATGAAGCATTTGCATAGGTATGCTTTTTAAATCCCTTTTGCCCCTCAGGAGGTTGTGGTTAACAGCAAGTTAGTGCCAGTGGCAACGTTGCATGCCCACTACAGATGTGGAGTATTTTCATTAATGTGTTACAAACTAAGTAGCTTAGTTACACATTTAACAATCTATGGTTGGATTTGTATCTTACTGTGTGAAGTATATGCTTTTGAAGGAAAAAAAGCATGAAATGAGTAGAGGCTGTTTTCACTGAATTGATGAAGGTGAGCATAAAGCTCCTGCAAGTGGCATACCGGGAATATGTGAAAGTAAAGGTGAAAGGAAGAAAAGTCACATATAGATATAAAAACCCCACCTTCTAGCTTTGAAATAATGTATTTTGACTATGAGAAATTTCTCCCATTTGCCATTTTAAAAGCTTTCACTGGAATTAGGTCTAAGTTGTGAAGCAAAGAGCAAAGCTGTCATCCTTTGGGGGTGGTTGTAATTGGATTATGCTTCCTTTGAGTTTACACTTGTACGGGCAAGCTGTATCCTAGCTTGAAAGCACCTTATAGGAAAAGGCTTGAGGGTGGCTGCAGAACTTGAATACGTCATTTTAGTGCATGAGACTTTGATGTGCTGTGCCACAACACCATTGTCTGACTGGCAAGTTGGGTCCCTTCTAGTAAAGAATATTATCATGGAATCACAGAATAGTCTGGATTGAAAGGGACCTCCAAAGGTCATCTGGTGCATAGATGTAACCATACTGAAGACATCTTTTTCATCAGTAACATATGATACAGAAAATTTGAAGTGCTATAAGAAAAACTTTTCCAGTGGATCATAGATCAGTATTTTTTTGTATAAAGTTATCCCAGGGAAATGATCTTCCACACTGAAGTAATATGAAGAGCATTTCCAAAATGTTTTATTTTGTAATACAGACCGATAGAATCAAAACACAGAATCATTTACATTGGGAAAGACCTTTAAGATCATTGAGTCCAACTGTTAATATAGCACTGACAAGTCCGCCACTAAACTATGTCACTAAGCACCACATCTACACGTAATACATATTAATAAACTCTTTAATACTGTAATTCTGGTTAACCTCATAATCCACATAAATGTCCATCTGTATTTTGGCCCTGCTAAAATATTTGCCTTTATGAGATCCTGTAGCAATGAGTCTTTGTTTGATCATGAAGGCAGTTGACAAAGCTAAACAAGTTAGGAGATACAGGAGGGAAAACAGTTGCTTGTCATGCTCCTGTCCTCTATATCAGAAGGGAATTAGTCTGTTGCCTGCCATTTTCTAGCATTCTTGTTTTATCCTTTGGTTGCTGGCATGCACTTGGTCCTCCCTGGGGATTGAAACAAACCCACCCAAGAATATACTGTCTCCCTAAAGTGCATGGTTGTCCTGTAAATCTCACTATTTACTCTGTAATGTTGCTTTTTACTTCCCATCAACTGACTGTGAGCAACTGAAAATGTCTCTAGGGCAGTAAATAAATGAAGCCAGGCAAGAATGAAAACTTTTTGCTTCTCTGAGTCAAAAAACCCCAAGAGAGTGGGGGAGAGGAAAAGAGAAAGGAATGAAGAATATTGTTTGTAACAGCTGCCAGTAAACAGCTGAGCTTGCAATATAATATTTGGTGCCAGCTTCCAATTTATTTTTTTAGTTTTGTGTTTTCAGCATGTTTTTCACATTATCAGTTTTCATCTTTGCTTTCAGTTGCAAGAGATTTTAATGCTGAGTGTCAGAGGAGTCCTAACCCTGGAGAGAGGCTGTCCTGAAGTTGTCTCTGAAGGAAAAAATTTCATTTGCCTATAGATGTAACAATGGCATCTTCGCCTGCATCAAGCATAGTGTGGCCAGCAGGAGCAGGGAAGTCATTGTGCCCCTGTACTCTGCACTGGTTAGGCCACATCTTGAGTACTGTGTCCAGTTCTAACAATTCTATGATTCTATGAATGTTAAAAACAGTAGATGAAAATGCAACTTCCTAAGAAAAAGTAATAGAGGAACACAACTCTTCCCTTTGACTTTGTCATTTGAAGACCTGCCTCTGAGACAATCGATCATTTCCACATCTTCTCTCTCTCTTTCATCCTTGACCCATCTATAAAATGGATTTGGAGTGAGAAACTTGAGGGAAAAGGGTTAAAGGGACAGAAGCAGTGTAACTCTGCAGCTCTGCAATGTGGTATTCCTCAGAAAACATAAAATCTGTCATGGTTTTGCTAATGTAATAATAGCAGTAAAGCAGCACAGCAAGTAAAGCTCTACATATAAAATAGTAAAGAAGCCTATGACCTGAGGCCAGTCTTTGTATTCAAGATCCTGAAATTAGTCACCAAAGGCAGGTTCATCTGTTGAAACAAAGAGTTCTAATGAAATCATTTGAGAAATTCAATGATTGGGGTTGGAAGGGACCTTTGGAGATTTGTCCCATCATCCAGGTCATTAATGAATGTGCTAACATCTTGGCCCCAGCATCCACTCAGGGTATACAGTAGTAGCAAATAGCCACCACCTGGACTTCGTGCTACCCATCTCAGTCTTCTCAGCCCAGAAATTCTTCCAGTTTTTAAATCCACCTCACTGTCTACTTTGCTAATCTGCACTTCTTTGGTTTGTACCTTCCCTGGGGATCAAGGTGAGGCAGACCAGCCTGTGGTTCTCTGGATCCTCTTTGCCCTTCTTGGAGGTAGGAGTGACACTCACTTTCCTCCAGTCCTCAGGAAACTACTTGACAGTAGCCTTGTAATTGAGGGTGGCTTTGTAATTACATTGACCAGCTCCCTGAGCATCTCATTGGGTCACAGAAGTTTGTGTGTGTGTCCGTTTTGTTTAAATGTCCCCTAACCCAATCCTCTTTTACCAAGGGTATGTCATTCTTGCCCTGGGCTTTTTCACCACTGTCAGGGTGCTAACATTCCTGAAAAATTATTACCAGTAAAGACCAAGCAAAAGAGGAAGCTGAGCAGCTTCATCCTTTTCTATGTCCTGTGTCACCAAGTCCCCTGCCCTTTTCAGCACACGCTTGTATTTTCCCTAATCATTCTCTTGCTGCTGATGTAGAAGCCCTTCTTACTGACTTGTGTTTTTCAGCAGAATGTCCAGGTAGGCTTTCACATTTCTAATCCCATCCCTGCATGCTCAGAGAGTGTCTCGTATTCCTCCTGAGTGACCTGATCCTGCTTCCACCTCCTGTATGCTTCCACCTCCTGTATGCTTCCACCTCCTGTATGCTTCCACCTCCTGTATGCTTCCTTTTTTTATGTCTGAATTTTGTCATAAGCTTCTTGTTAAGCCACGCAGCCCTCCTGTCACCACCTTTACCTGACTTCCTGCTTAACCAGATGAACATTTCTTGATCTTGGAGAAGGTGATCCTTCAAAATCCACCACGCTTCCTGTATCATTTCCTATGGTGAATCCTTTAAGCAGGCATTTGAACAGGTCAAAATCTTTTCTCTAGCTTTGTGATTCCTTTTTCCCTCCTTTTGTCCCTCCGTGTGGCATGCTTAACTCTACCATCACAGCTGTAGCCCAGCCTGCTCCTAGCCTTTACTGTGAAAAAGGAAAAAAAACCTTTAGTAAGTAAAATAGCTTGTTTGTGATTAGGTTACTGACCAGTAGCTTTTAATCACAGAACTAATCTTTGCACTGATGGCTATCCCTTTGTTAGCCTGTTGCACAAATCAGCATTTTCGAGCCTGTAAAAGGCAAAACATTTCACTAGAAATTGGCTGAGCCAACTGGATAAACAACTAGAAGTTTTTCAGCCAGAGACAAGATAATGAGTAATGTTTCAAGCAGATATGAAGTATTTTCTTCCTTATGCTCAGTAGGTCATCCCAGAAAGTGTTTTGTAGCCATAGGCCCTTAGAACTCATGTTGCAGTCACTGAATCAGAACAGAGATTTAAACAGCCTGCTTGGTAAACTTTTTCATCATGAAGCATAATTGCATCTGATACTTACTTAAAAAAAATATTCAAGGCCATAATTCTATTTTTTTTTCCCTTTTGTGTTCTACTCAGTGTATAAATAAGATCTGGAAGCGTGGGTAGGACATTGTGGGAGTCAAAAGGACAAATGAGTTTAAAAATCAGTCCTTGAGGCTGTTAACAGTAATAGTCTGACTGAAATGTTTGGCTCAGGCTCTCAAAAAGACCCTAATTGCTGGGAGCTAAAAGAGTCTTACAAAAGAACGATCAGTTTAAACTTGTCATGCTCCTTTTGTTTTGGTCACTGCAGGGGACAAGATAGCAATTTAAGAGGACCTTTGGTGTGGCACAGTTGGACTATTCTTACACATACACACAAAGTGCTAGCATTAATGTTTGGTGTCACAAGAAGCACTGTTATTACACACCATCATGTCCTCCACTGACAGGATCATTAATAACAGGGCAAAAGTGTTCAGAGTGTAATTCTCACTAGCACTCCAGCAGTGCAGCTCTGAGTAGCACTGTTGTGATTCACTGTAAAATCTTCATTAGGAATTACAGCTCTGTCCCACATGCTTCTCCTCCTTTCCTCCCCCTGGAGTAATTGGAAAGAAAACATTGCAAATGATACGTGAGAAGTGCTCCTGGCATGGTCACCATCTGTGGCTGAAGTGATGAGACATTGTGAAATCCAAATGAATGGTTTACTATAAGGAAAAACTTTGTTCAACTATTATGCAGTGCTGAGGAATCCACACCTTGTTTTAAGGGGAAGAAAATGTTCTGTTTCAATTCCTCAATTCCTTGAAGAGATGTTACCCACTTCTTGTGGGCAAACACTTCAATGCTATAGCTTGTTTCTCCATTCCAGCTATGTTAAAAATGTTGACCATAATGAACGTGCTGACTGCTGTATTATGTGAACAAATGTTCTCTGCAAGGAGCAGAGCTCTGGAGGGGAGCAGAGGACCTCTGGGTCCACTTTCTGCTCACTCAAGATTTGCTTGTATCTGAGCAATCTGTTACACTATACATTGCAAAACCAAAACAAAACAAGGACAGGTATCTTTAATGCACACCTGCTTCTCAGGAATATGTAAAGCCCACAAAATACTTATTGTCATACCTATGATGACTTTTCCCATACAGTTTCTTTGGGTAGTGATTGAGAGTTTGGACTGTTTTGTTCCAGGGTGTGAAATGTCCAGACTTGTAACAATAGCTGAGTCTTAAACTTAGGTAGGTGACCTGAAGACAGTCATACCTTCTTTATGGGTTGGACACGATGATCTTGAAGGTCTCTTCCAACCTGGTTTATTCTATGTATTCTATGTATTCTATAACCAAAAATGTTATACAAACTTTCCCATGAGGAAAGCACAATATGAAGAACCAGCACACAGAATTAAACTACAGTGTAAACAGATCTACATGACAGTTTTGAGCGGCATAATTCTGGAGAATAAGTCTTATGAGGAGCAACTGAAAGAACTGTGAAAAGTCTGGAGAAGAGAAGGCTGAGGGGAGACCTTATTGATCTTTACAGCTACCTGCAAAGAGGTTTTGGTGAGGTGGGGACTGGTCTTTTCTGCAAAGTTAACAAGTAATAGGATGTGAGGAAATGTCATCAAGTTGCACCATAAGAGGTTTTCCAGTAAGGAAAAAATTCCCTACTGAAAGAGCAGTGAGGCATTGGAGCAGGCTGCCCAAGGAGGTGGTGGAGTCACCATCCTTGGAGGTGTTCAATAAACCATGCAGACATGGCACTTCAGGACATGGTTTAATGGCCATGGTGGTGTCAGCTGGCAGTTGGACTCTGTGATCTTAGAGGTCTTTTCCAACCAAAACAGTTCTATGATTCTATGAATTACAGATTGTCTTTGCGCTCCACACAAACTGTCTAAATGCTGATCTGTTTAAAGCAGTAAATCAAATTCCCTCTTAGTTAGCAGAAGAGCAAACTTTTAATGTAATTCAACCCACCCTAAGAGTGGTTATTGGGACAGGGTTGAGCTTACCTCTAGAGCTGCCTTCTATTCTCCATTGATCATGGGAAGCTGTGGAAATGAGATCCATCTAGTCTAACTTATTTAAAGGTTAAGCAGCAGTGTAGGACAAAGTTGATACAGTGCGTGAAATCTCCTTTCTTCTGACAATAACTAATGTGCAGCTAGGTTGAATAGGGAATAAAGAAATGTAGATGTCAAAAAAAAATAATACAATACTTACTCTTGGAGAAACTGAACCATGCTTTGCCTTTGTCTGTAATGGGGTCAAAATTTAACCTCTGGTGTGCACATTGTGTCGTGATCTACATGTATTATTTTTCTCCCTGAACATGATACAAAAGCTGTTGATTGAACAATAGAATCATAACACATATTCAACCTGGACATTGGTGATACTAGCTGTTATTGAAACTATTTTTTTCAAATTAGTGTGATGGTCTCTGCTATAGCTTTGTTGGAGAACTTTGTGGATCATCCTCCAGCTGGTTTGGAAAGATATCTGGTAAAACCAGTGCTGCATGCCCATTGAATACACACCTTCTTAATCTTCATTCTGAGAGATCTCACGCCATATCTCTACCACATTGAATTATTGATAGTCTTTAAACATGAACTTCACTTAGACATGCTCTTTTTGATCTCCTCTTATATAATTTGCTGGAGAACATGCAACTTAAAAATGTGATAGAAAGTCATGTTTTACCTCTTTCACCAGATGAAACTCAGCTCACAAGTCCATGGTATCAGTCCTTCTCTTTTCACCTGTACCCTTTCTTCAGTCACCATATCTCAATTTCTGTAGCTTCCATGTAGTATCTTTACTGAATTTGTGAATATTCTGTCACCTAGATATCTAATGCCTATGTTGTGTCATGTTCAACAGTTCAGTCCCTGGCAGACATCAAGCTGCATTTCTCACTGTGCAGAGGCAAAAGAAGGTTCTCTTCATAGATGTAAGTATCTGAAGAATGCAACTAGTAGTGAAATTGTTTGAGAGATCTTGCTACATGTAGGATGATGGGGAAAATTTTGTATGTCTTGAAACTTTAGAGTTCAAGTCCTTCTACACAGAGCAGTCTATGAAGCCCCTTTAAGAAGCTGTTGGATTTTTTCCTGTTTGTTTATAAAATTGCACCAGTTTCCATTCTATTGATATATATAAAGATAGCAGTGAAAAAAAGGATCTGGCCATTCTGCAGTCAGATCAACTCCATTAGCTCTGCATACTTCATGTCTATTATAATAAAATGAAATTAAACATTGCTGGATTTTAAGAGGCAAAAGGAATTCACTGTTACTGAATGCAGCTATATTCCTTACCTTTACAAACACCTCTCTTTATAATGATAATAAACATTGCTAAATGCATTATTATTCTCTTTCACCCCAAATAAAAACAAAAGATACAGCAATATATGTATTTAAGTGTAGCTGGCTTCCATGACATTTTTTCATCATTTGATTTCTTTATCTGCAGGATAGGACAGGTCAGGTCAAGATGCAGTCTGTGGTACTTAACAAAAGTCAATGGATATAAAAGCCCATTATTTTAAGAGACCCTTTAGGGCTGTAACACTCTCAACAAGCCTCTCAGGGCTAACATTTAACACCTGTGCCTTCCAGAAGCCTATAATTTACCACGTGCCATCAATTTCATATAGACCAATATGTGGTTGTCAACCAGGTGCAGCACTGCATGTGGCATGAGAGTTCAAGTGCAGCCCAGGATGGCTTAAATATGCAAAATACCTAGCTGCTCTCCTGCTTTGTTAAGGTTACACACTGAGACTAAAGCTGATAATGCTTGAAAATTGTTTCTCACAATTTTCCCCCTCTCTTTTACTGGAGAAACAAAACAATGCTGACACGCAGAGCACCCTGCACCCTGAAAAGAACACCTGATATTTTGGTTATTTGGTGCATGATACTGAAATCTCATCACCTGTATAGCTAAATTTAATTTTTTTACAGATAAAAACCCCCTGGGCTCTCTGTTGTTTTGTTGGGTTTTTGTTGATTTGTTTGGGGATTTTTTTTTTAAACTTTATTACATTGTAGAATATTTTCATGAAAAGCAGAGGGTAGAGGTCTACAACAGCCTCTGTGTTACCGTGACAAATGAGCAGTAGCATGAGCTTGTTTAGCTTGTGAGAAGAAAATGTGCCTGAAAGTGTCCATAGTCTTGTTCTTGGCACCTTCAAAGAAGCTGTGCATAAGTTTTGGGGCTGTTTGTGTCTTAAAAAATGTTTTGTTGTAATAATATTATTCAGCTTCTTCCATTTCTAGTGATGAATTAGGAATATGCAGACATTGGCTGAAGTTGTGAGAGAGTGGAAAACCACAACTGGCAGGGAAATTGTAGCCTTAAAAAATATGCTTTTCCTTGTCTGAATACCAAAACTATGGAGGTTTATTTTATGTAGAGAAAAACAGCTAGCTGAGACATAGATATTTTTCTAGACAAGACAGTGGTAGAGAAAAGAAAGTCTAATCTTCAACTCTGTAATGCTTTAAAAGGCATTTTGAAATCCTGTTACTGTTGTATGGATCTTAAATTGCTTTTTATCATCCTCTTAGTGTTGCACAGTCCTCTTATACAGCTTATTTTGGGGAAACATTCCATGTTAGCTTATAGAAAGCACACTGATTACCATTGAATTCACTAGCTTTGTATATATAAAATTGCCTCTGAGCCCTAGTGATTTGGTTTGGGTATTTAATTGTTTGATTTGTTTATTGTGTATGATGAATTACTGTTTATTAGTTTAAACTCACCCTGGGTACACTTAATGAAAATTCTAATTTAACTGCTAAAATACAAAGATATTTAATTTGTTTGAGAAGCTAAGGTGACATACACAGTGGCTTACACAGTGAGTTGGAAAGTGCAGGTGCTGACCTTTCTTTGATGCTCCATGACTCAGTCAACTGCTAAGGCTACTTTTGAAGTCATTTAGGGAATCACCTTGCTTGACCTTGATTGGGCCAAATAGAATTAGAGGTTTGGTAGAACAAAAGTATTTGAGTATTTTTAATGGCTAACTCGTACACACTCAGATTGGTTGAGAAAAGTTAGAAGGTCCTGGTGAGACCAAGAGATAATTTTGTCAAAAAGGAAAAGGTCAAAGAAAACAAATTCCAAGATAAAGATGCAATGAAATATTCTAGACAAACCTTTTTGATTTCCTATTTTGAAACTGACCTTTACTTTTTAAAGCTCTAAGTAAGAAGGAATACCCAAAATCTGGTGGAAAGAGGTCAAATAATGTAGGAATACATTTAAAACAGAGATTTTTTTAAACAGGGTTGATCACATAGTCAGTTTTCATAAATATTTCACATAAACCAAATCCTCTTCTTAATAGAATAGAATACAATTAACCAGGTTGGAAGAGACCTTTGAGCTCATTGAGTCCAACCTAACAACCAACACTATCTAATCAACTAAACCATGGCACCACGTGCCCCATCCGGTCTCTTCCTAAACACCTCCAGTGATGGTGACTCCACCACCTCCCTGGGCAGCCCATTCCAATGGCAAATCACTCTTTCTATGAAGAACTTCTTCCTAACATCCAGCCTAAACCTCCCCTGGCGCAGCTTGAGACTATTTGTCTTTGGCTTACATTTCAGAGTGAGCTCTAAGTGTGTTCTGTAAGATATTGACAGCTGGCACAATCTTAGAAGGGTCTATTACTAACCTCATTGCTGTTATTTCTTATCCTTAATATGGGATATATTCTACCTTTAATAGTGGGATTTCACCCAATGCACTCTGAATTAGCAAGTGCCATGTTATATCACTGTGACCAAAACTGTTAGAAAGGCAAAAAGGGATCGGAGAGCAGAAATTGCTCTGTATTTAGCCTACAACAACTGTGTATTTTCTTTGCATTGGTGTTTAGTTAGTGTGAATAAAGACTCTGTACATAGTACCAGAAGTCTTGACCACAGATGTATTGTTTCGTAAATAAAGCCTTGTACGTGGCAGGAAATGTACTTTAGTGAGACCGACGTGCAGCTCACATACATAATTTATGTCTCTGACTTGATGTGCAATTTGGATGTTGGATAATTGGGTGTTTTCCAGAAATCACTGGTGGGAACTGAGGAGACAGCTTTATGGCATTTGATGGAAATGTAAGCTTTGTCAGGTCCTGTCATACTGAATGTGGATCACCTCCTTTCTTGGAACAGCTGTTTTCTCAGAAAATAAAATGTTCTTTATCCTCGGAAAAGCAGATTGAGTTAATTTTTCTTCAAAACAGTTTACATTGTATTGAGGAAAAGCTTTATGTACAGCTGCTTACCCTGGCAAAACAGGGAGGGTAACGTCTGTATCTATGTTTCTTGTTAAATGAATATTTCTCAGAATCCTCTGTCTTGAAATGGCAGATCTGTGAATAACAACTGACCATTAGAATGCTGAATCACTACAACAGTAAGATTGTACAGTTCTCATGACTTCTAGTTCAGTTCTTAAATTATTCATCCCCTTTAAAAATCACAGAGGGGAAAAAAAAAACATAACAGGTGGTGGTGGGCAAAAATCATAGGAAAATTCACATTAGGGATAGAATTTAAAGGAAAGTTATATGGTATGACACTTAATGTTGCTTGGCAACTATTCAACAGTGCTGTCTTCCTTTGGCCCTGTCCTTAGAAGAGATGCATTAAAGTTTAAATGTCAATTCTTACTTTAGACAGCTCAGCGGTAGCAAAGTGTTAGCCTTATGGATAGAATCATAGAAATATTCATAGTGTCATAGACTCAGAATCGACAAGGCTGGAAAAGACCTCAGAGATCACCAAGTCCAACCTATTACCTAATACCTAACACCTCATGACTAACTAAAGCATGGCTTCAAGTGCCACGTCAAATCTTTTTTTGAACGATAGATTCAGTCAAATGCTGTTGACTGCATGACCTGTAACTGGGTTATTTATTAGTGTGTGTGTGTGTGTGTGTGTGTGTGTGTGTATATATATATATATATATATATATAAAATGCTTATTTTTAATTCAGTTTATTTGGCAGAAAAGGAAAGGTAATCATCATCCCAGAGTATTGATTAAATTTCCATAATGTACTGGGATATGTTTTTAGACATTTGCTACATGTACATCCAATTCTGGTCCTTGCTAGAATGACTAGATGTCTCTTTTCAAGACAGATGTACCAGTGAACTAGTAACATACTTCAAGAATACAGCAGCTTCTACTACCTCACAGTCATTCCTATGGCTCCTTTAGGAAAGAGCTCCACTGAGGGACCTCTGAGATTTGAAGAGTAAAGTACTTTTGTCACTGCGGTGACTGTAGTTCATCAGAATTCCTTAGAGATTTGCCTGCTTTGTATTTCTCTCATACTTAAGAAGAATAAAAAGGAATGCATGACTATGTACTATTATTCATTGCATGTATTTTACCACTGATAAGATAGATAATCAAGGATTTCAGCTAAAAAATGTGCAGCTTTAAAAATTTTATCATTAACCTGCCCAGGAAGAGAAGGCAGATATTTAACAACAACTTTTTAAAAGACAGTTCTTTTGAAGTCCTTGTGTTGAGACACTGGAACAGGTTGCCCAGGGAGATGGTAGAATCCTCATCCCTGGAGGTATTTAAGGCCAGGCTGGATGTGGCTCTGAGTAACTTGAAGTAGTGTGAGGTGTCCTTGCCCATGGCAGGGGGGGTTGCAACTAGATGATCCTTGGGGTCCTTTCCAACCCTAACAAATCTATGATACTATGATGTTGGACATCTTCATCTAAAATACCTGGCCTTGACCATAATGGAAGCTGGAATATCGAGTGAAGCTAGCCACAAGCTGTCATTTACAGGTAATATGTGTACCATTTTAGGCCTGTGAGATGAAGGGTAAACTCATTTTGCCTCTGGAATGAAAAAAGTCCCTTTATGGACCCTGAACCCAGCGCCGACTCTCCTGGGTTTTGCGTTTACACAGCTACCATAACAATTTATCTGATATTTTTCAGCCAGTCTTGCATTCATGTTTTAAGTGCTGGTTAAATAAAGATAAGTCTGTCCCATGTTGTGTAAGTGCTGCAGGATTCCTCTGAATAATCACAACTCAGTTTATTTTTGTAGCATGGTTTTTATAGCGATAAACTTTGCCATTCTGCAGGGCTGAGTAAACACCCATTCATGCTAGACAATGTTTTCCTGTTTGTTTATGTCGATTAAAGAGCTTGAATATACAGACAGTGAATCTTACATTACTTCCCTTAAACCAACAGAATATGAAATCAGCTGGGCTTGGTGCCGAGCAGCTGATTTCTGATGATAAACTGAAGTAAAACAAAATCTGCTGCGTATGGTGCAATTGTAAACTTTGCAACTACAAACCAAAACATGCTGTGTAACAAATACTGTGGTACAAAAAGCACTACCCCTCGAGGCATACCTCATGCCAGCCTGCCCACTTTCAAGCACACTCTTGAAGCAAAAGGGAGCTTAAGAGACAAGGTGATGCTTGGTGTGTGTATCAGCAGGGGAAGGATGGGGCAGTTCAGGTTTCTGAGCCTAGGTCATGAGATGAGACATTGCCTCTGGAAATAGCACTGGGTTTTCTGCAGAAGACACAAAAGCAATCACAGTGGCACAGGGATGCTGCATGGACAGCACTACATGATTTTATGCTCAAAGGATATGCAAAGGTGGTAAGGTTAGGTGTAATGATTCCTCAGATACTAAAATCCTATACAATTCCTACATATTTTGAATTTTATATAATTCTATATGTTTCCTAGGAGAATTAGCATGAAAGCAGGCTGAGGTTTTCATCAGACACCAATACATGCAAATGATCCCTACATGCACTAAGCAATCATTTGAGGAACTCTGGCCCAAACCAGTACCTGGTTGGCACTGCAGGGTGTTTCAGAGAGCCCCAGTCTAGCTATGGGAATGTATTTTGTTCAGACATCCCAGTCAAGGTCTGGCTTATTTCACATTGATGAAGGATCACTGAGCATTGGCTGAGTATAAAATTGTCTCATTCACATCACTGCAGAAACTAATCATCCCCATGGAAAATTGCTTCAGCTGACTTTTGTTAGAGTTTGGTAGGAGCACATTCAGGTAACGTTGGTACGGAAACATAAGGGAGTTCCTCAAGCTGTGATAACTTAGCTGTGTCACAAATTTGAGTAGATTAAGTCACTCTTGTTCTGCAGCACATTCAATCGTCTGTTGAGTTTAGAGTTGTGAAAGAACAAAAGGGAAATACTTTGCCACTATCAGTTAGTAGCAGGCCCCATAAAAAGTCTCACTAAAGGAAGGAACATGCAACCTTTTCTCTATATTTGAAATGAATTGATTGAGGGAAGGAGGCCAAAAAAAAAAAAAAATTACCCCTGGCAAAAACATTTAGAGTTGTTTAGGGACCCTGTGCACTCCTCTTGAACTGTACAACCAAAACTTTGAGAAAACAGAACATAAAGAACTGGACAGAAAGTACTGATGTTTTAATAGTGTTTTCAGTATGTGCATTCCTCAGAGCTCTTTAGAAGAAGAGGAAATGAGCCTGCTTTTCTCTTTTAGCTAAATAAGGATTTCTTAGAATAGAATAGAATAGAATAGAATAGAATAGAATAGAAAGACTAGACTAGAGTAGACTAAACCAAGTTGGAAGGGACCTTCAAAATCATTGCGTCCAACCCATCATCCAACACCACCTAATCAACTAAACCATGCAACCAAGCACCCCGTCCAGTCTCCTCCTAAACACCGCCAATGATGATGACTCTACCACCTCCCCAGGCAGCACATTCCAATGGGCAATGGTCTGAACCTTCCCTGGTGCAGCTTAAGACTGTGTCCTCTTGTTCTGGTGCTGGTTGCCTGGGAGAAGAGACCAATCTCCGCCTGTCTACAACCTCCCTTCAGGTAATTTTAGAGAGCAATAACGTCTCCCCTGAGCCTCCTCTTCTCCAGGCTAATCAACCCCAGCTCCCTCAGCCTCTCCTCATAGGGCTTGTGTTCCAAACCCCTCACCAACTTTGCTGCCCTTCTCTGGACATGTTCCAGCAAGTCAACATCTTTCCTAAACTGAGGGGCTCAGAACTGGACACAGTGCTCAAGGTGTGGCCTAATTAGTGCAGTGTACAGGGGCAGAATGACCCTAGAATAGAATAGAATAGAATAAAATGCCACCTTACCATATCAATATGGAATAACATATTTAGGAGAAAGCATCTCATATTGCTAAGCATAATATATACAGATAACATTGTGGAGGGTTTTAACTAAAACCAAGCAAATACTGTTTGAATTTGACTGGACAACTATCCCTTTGGGTTTAGATCAGAAAGTGCTTTCAGTTCTTTTGTTGCAGGCATACCTGAAGCATCAGCAAAGGAAAGGACTTACAAATTCTATCCAAAATTCTCAAAGGGGCAGAAATGATTCTTGCCTTTAATTTATTTTGCTTTTGTTTTGATCACTCAGCCATGTAGTGTTTGGAGGTAGCCTGGTATAAAGCTGCAGTTGAAAAGACTTTGCTATTAGCTTCCAAATTTTAACAAAATTTGTTCTCTTCTGACAGGGGATGTGCTTGTTCAGGGTCAGAGGGAGGCAGCTGAACTTCCCAGATCCTGACAAAGCCTTGTTTGGCATCTGGTTCTGCTTACATATCCACCAAGAAGCAAAGATACTTGGCAGCACTGAATAAGGGAGGAGAAGGTAAAAGAATCAGGACAAAGGGAAACCGAAAAGTACAAGAAATCTGAAAACTTGAATAATGAACATAGCAATTTCTAATAATCAGGGGACAGGTATCAAAAGTGAAGTTTCCTGCTTTAAAACTGTGGCAGTGTGTAGAACACATAAGCAAAGTACAGACCCAAACATCACATGGAGATGACTGTAGCAAGACCCATGGTTAACTTCCCCTGTGCTTATGGCCAGCATCCAGTATGCAGTTTTAGGACTACTGCCAGATCACTAGAAGCATGGTGTCTTCTGTCCATCCTCACTGTTAAGGTCCTGCTGAGTGTACCCTCACCAGCATTGTGCTGGGTCTCAGCCCCCACATCTATGTGTCTGCTTACTAGCTCCTGAATCTCAGCAGCAGACAATTCAGCTTAGCTTCCAAGGTAGGTTTTGTCTTGAATATAGATTGTATAGTCCTGCCACCCTTGGCCCTGAAATCTATTCTATTAATTAGATTTGCCTATAAGTTAAATTGCTATCTTTGAAGATCCCTAGTAAGGTATCAGCCTTCCTGATTGCAGTATGTATTTGGATCATAAACCACACGTAGGTGACTGCCCTGAGTAGTTTAAGAAAAACACAGAGGGGTTATGTATGTAAATACACAGAGACATGTGTATTTCTCTAAGTTACTTTCCTCAGTCCTCCCAAACCTTCTTTGGTTGGAATATGGTCCTCCAGCATTCCTTTTTTGTCCCTTGTCACTCTTGATACATTACAACTATCCTTTTCCTTGCTTCAGACTTTTTCTCCTGCATGAGCAATTTCTGCTCCCTCCAAATCTTGCAGTTGCAGATGGGTAAGAGAAGGGGCTCCTTTCATCTCTGATTACCCTGTTTCCTGTTTCAATTGTTTCAATAAGGAGAAATATTAAGGTTAGATACTCTTCAGTACTCTTTTTCTGCTTATTCAGAGCGACCAACAACTCCACACTAGTTATCACAATTTCTAGACAGATTTTCTGTTCTCCAAATCTCACTCTCTCTTTCTGTTTGCTATTGTCTATTATGTGAAAATCCACCTCTGTGCTCATGACTTACTGAAATTCTTTTATGGCACTGCTGCAAACAAGGCCCACATCTGCCAGATGCTTTATTAATTCTTTACAATTAGGCTTATTCTGAACTGGCTCTCTCTCTAAATATTTATAACAACAATATGCTTTAAAATTCAATTGCACTTGGAGAACTCTGGAAAAAAAAAAAGAGCTCATGAAAAATAATTCTTTCATAAAGAGCATAACATTTAAATGCTAACACCTGAATTGCAAATGACCCATCAATCCACTTAAGCTGCTGTTGCATATTGCAACATGTTCTTTTCCTAGAAAAACAGCAGTACAGTCGTCCTTGTAACACACCATGCAAGTAGAGAAGCAATTTAGGTGAGTCAATAACTTCCATCTGTTCTGAAGCAGTGAGCATGAAAAGAGTTTCTTTATTCTGGTATAAATTCATGTCAATGCCTCTCAGTTTTATTTGTGCCACTGTGATTAGTGTACTCTGTAACTGTTGCATGTCCTGTACATATTTCTGACTAACACCCATAGAATGGTTTGTGTTGGAAGGGACAACACAAACTAGATGCTCTTAGAGGGCATCTAGTTCTAAACCCCCTGCCATTGTCAGGGACTCCTTCCACTAGGCCAGGTTGCTCAAGGCCTTTTCTAGCCTGGCCTTGAACCCGTCTAGGGAGGGAGCATCCATGACTTCCCTGGGCAACCTGTACTGGTGTCTCCCTACCCTCATTGTAAAGAATTTCACACAGAGAGATGAACTGTTGCCTTGAGATGTTCTAACAATTCTTGAGAGATGTGTATTTATATACTCTGTCCTGTCTGAATAATGATAACAAATTTCCATCATCTTTTGATTATCCAAGCTCATTGTAAAGTGTATGTTCCTCTGTTTTATCATACTTTTTGAGTTTACTAGCATATATACTTGAATTACTGTGTCTTCCTGGGAAACATATGCAAGTACTTCCTTCAAGATTTTCCTTATAATTATGCTGTCTCTGATAATTTCTCACTCTTGAGTGAAACTGTTTTTCTCCCTTGTTGATTTAATAACATATACTTTTTTGTTTGTTTGTTTATAAAGTTCCTGTCAACCAAGGGCTGTAAAATACCTGCTGAAATGGATTGGTGTTTTGAAAACCAAGAAATTCTGCTCCTTAGGCCAAATATTGGGATAAATGCCTACTGATTCAGGGTCCTTAACTTCAGTATGAACTATTTGGGATGTCAAACTTGAGACATCAAATACTGACTCAGCCTGAGTTTTCATTGGAGTGACTGTCTTTTGTAGGTGTTCATCATCTCTGGTGGTGGTGGTGAGGAAATAATTTCACAAAGATTAAATGAGGCAATGGGATGATTTATCTCAAGAATTCTGCACAGTTCAGACCCCTACATTTAGTTTCCCAGTTTCACCTGGAACAGGTGAAAAAGTAACAGGCGGAAAGTAGGAGTAGTTTTCCTGTGAGTATTCAACAATGTGCCTTAGCTATCTCATGTTTCTTTATATATTGGGCATTACAGGTGCACCAAAATACAAGATTTGTGGGCTCTTATCTTGCTTTCAGAAGGAAAAGATGTTTGACCTCCTCAGAAACTCCAAGCCTTTTGCTCCACAACCAGCCAACAGACTTCAGCACAAATTTGTCTTGCTCCAGATGCTGAAGTGTTAGACCTTATTTAAACATGGGACAGGGCCTCTTTTCCATGTGAGAAAGGTGCACAGTGTTTGGAAGGATCTTAGGACATTACTTTCATCCTCATCTTAATCTTCATTGTACTGTCATCTAAATAAATAAATAGCTGAAATGTATTTCTTGTCTTCCCCCGTGGTAACTTTATGTATATTCAGGTCTAAAAAGTGAAGAGATGATGCATTTTCTTATGCACATTAAAGGACTCCTAATAATGTTGCTTTTGACAGGATCCTACCAGTTCAGCTCCACTGCAGCAACGTTTGAAGGAAACTCCTATCTCCCTGACAAGTCCATTTGGAGCAGTCCTCAGAAGCTGAAGACATCAGGACTAATTCCTATCAGGTAGCTCCACACATGCCAGAGCTATGTAGGATCGGGAAGGAAGAAACATAACTCGTTTATGTTTTTAGCTTCAGCTCCTCTGAGGCTCCAAACTTTGTGTTATACATCTCAGAGTCACAGCAAAAGAACACAAATTAAGTAGGGAAAAAAATTTTCTATTAACTGATTACAGGAAGTTCATGAGTTGAGGAAAGGACTATGCAAACACACAAGAACAATGAGCATGCAAGTTGCCCATGCAAACACAATGATCTTAATCATTATATCAGAGGTGGCTAGGGCAATGGGAGCACTGGGAGCTCAGGCCAAGGTTGTGCTCTGGCTGGCTGCCCTGGGCTGCAGAAAATGACAGGACTATGGGCTAAATCATGAATATATAACCCTGGCAGGCAACTTCTCTTTCCATTGTAATGACAATACAGACACACTCCTTTTGTGTCTTTTTCTGCAATGGAACTGCCCTTCCCTGAAGACTGATAGCCTGGTTTATAATTGCAATTAAGAGATGGATATAAGTGTTCAAGTGTTACAATTTTATCAGCTTGCTTTGATTTTTGTGTATGAAATCTAATGTAGGAAGGTCTTTGTTGTCAGCCAGCATTCTTGTGAAGACCTTAGTCTTCATTAATTGAGAAATAGGGCTGTGTGTTTATTGTTTTTTTCCCCAGTTTCTGCCAGTTTTCAGAATTATTATCTTCATGCTCCTCTGGAAAAAAGAAGGCAGCAACCTGTCTGGCTGAAATGCTGCAATGTGCACTCCACACACAATTACCTCCTACAGTTGAATAAAACATGAAATCAGTCTTTTCCCAATACTAACAATTCATAATTTGTACTCATAACCTCTTCTGACACTGTCCAGCTTGCTAACCTTTCTTGTTATATGTTGGGGCAGATGTTAGCTGTCAAAGTAAGTATCAGCTGAGTACAGGTATTCTTGAAAGATTCTGACTGCCCCATTTATCTCACAACCAGTTGAAGAGTCCATCTCAAAAACCAGTGAAGAAGGAGGTCCTAATTCAGCAAGAAGCTACCATGACTTAAGCATTTAAGATCAGCAGCAAGTTTGCTTGTCTTTTAATTTCTGTGAATTCTCCTGTCACAACCTGTAGCTCTCCAAGGGCTGCATCTCCCTCTCTATTCCACTCTCGTGAAATTCTTCCTGAAGTACTGAATTCAGCTCTGGAACTGCAACATAAGAATAATATTGGACCTGTTGCTGTGAGTCCAGAGAAGGGTCATGAAGATAATCAGAAAGGTGGAGTACTATGCTATGAAGGCATAGGAGTACCTGCTATGAAGGCAGGCTGAAAATGTTGAGGTTGTTAAGCCTGGAGAAGGTTACAGGGAGACCTTACAACAGCCTCCCAGGGCTTACAGGAAAGCTCGAGAGGGACATTTTACAAGAGCATGTATTGGTAGGACAAGGGGCAAGAGCTTTAAATTGAAAGAGGGTAGATTTAGATTAGATGGAAGCAAGAAGTTCTTCACTGTGAAGGGTGCTGGAACAGGTTTCCCAGGGAGGATGTGGATGACCTATCCTTGGAAGTGTTAAAGGCCAGGTTAGATGTGGCTTTGAGCCTCCTGGTCTAGTGGAAGGTGTTACTGCCCTTGACTGTGGAGTTGGAAATAAATGATCTTTAAGGACCTTTCCAACCCAAACCGTTCTATGATACTATGACTCGAACAGGTGTATACATCTCAATAATCCCCTTAGTGTCACAATGGAAAATGGTAAAGTTGTTTCTGTTCCTGAACATGTTGGTATTCTGCTTGGGAGGATATAGTTTCAAATGTGGTTTCTTGCTTGTAATGAGGGTTGATTCCACAACCCACTATTCTTCATGTCCGAAAAACTTTATAGGAATTATTTATCCTTGTGGAAGGCAATATCTGTCTGGCTTCCCCAGACCTTTCACTAGACATGACAGTCAATCTTCCTGTGATTCGAGGATGTCTCAGACTCTATTTCATGACAATTTCTTGTTGGAAGACTGATGAAAAATGTCTTTCCTGGAAAGTGAACTCTTTTCCCCAAAGAATTAAAAAAAAACCACCTAATTAATAGAGAATTCAGCGTGGACTTACATGTCCAGTCTGGAGGTGTATAAAGGTCTTGGCAGAGAATAAGAACAGACCACTGAAGTTTTGTTTGTAAGAATCAACATGTTTTCATAGAAATAATGCAGTAAAATAGAAAGTGTCTTGGGTGGGTTTCAAAACATGACTTTATCTCTGAGTATGTTACACAGTGACTACTTGCTTGACACGCTTGTGCAACAGTGCAAAATGAAAGAGTAAGCACTCACATGACGTATGGGTATGATATACTGTCTTGCTTGATGGCAGGTTTCCTCTCAATTGTCCCAGGAATCTGAGTGATTTGTTACCATAAGGCATTTTTTTCCAGTGGCAAATGCTGCCTCTCAGTAGCAGATTACCAAATTGTGTGTGAACGAGGACTCATTCCTCCCATTCCACTGTGGTTACACAGTGTTCTCAGCAGGGGAAATACTCACTGCACGGCTGCTTGAATGAGGTTGTCCTAATGTGGGTGTGAAGTATGTCTAGGAAGCAGTGATTTGAAGGCAGGATCCACCCAGCATTATAGTTAGTTAAAGGAACTAAATTTCCATGTTGGTTCCCAGCGAAGCCCCTGTAGATTTTTTGTTGGAAGAAAATCTGGCAATTGGAGACATGAATGACTAGTGCTTCACTCATCCCCAAAAATGAAACAGTAATGATAGGAGTAAAAATATATTTAATAAGAGAAGTTTGCTGTTAACATCACTGGAGACACCATTCAAATGTGAAATTAAAGTAGCACTGCACTTTAATACAATATTAATGACTCGCTGTTAATGAGATGTACTTTATCATGCAACTGCTCTCCATGGAAAGCAAAGGAAGCATTTGTGGCTTTCACCAATGACCCAGTGGAATCATCAGGGAACATTGTGCAAGAACTAACCCTGAGGTATGAGGTAAAGAAATTCTCTTTACATTTTTCATTTAAAAATGCCTGTGCTTAAGATTCACATTGTGATATCTCACACAGTGTCTTCCTGTGTCCAGTTCTGGGACCTCAGTTTAGGAAAGATGTTGAGTTGATGGAATGTGTCCAGAGAAGGGCAACAAAACTGGGGAGGGATTTGGAGCACAAACCCTGTGAGGAGAGGCTGAGGGAGCTGGGGTTGCTTAGCCTGGAGAAGAGGAGGCTCAGGGGAGACCTTATTGCTCTCTACAACTACCTGAAGGGAGGTTGTAGCCAGGTGTGGGCTGGTCTCTTCTCCCAGGCAACCGGCACCAGAACAAGAGGACACAGTCTCAAGCTGCACCAGGGAAGGTTTAGGCTGGATGTTAGGAAGAAGTTCTTTGCAGAGAGAGTGATTGTCCATTGAAATGGGCTGCCTGGGGAGGTGGTGGATTCACCATCACTGGAGGTGTTTAGGAAGAGACTGGATGGGACACTTGGTGGCATGGTTTAGTTGATTAGATAGTGTTGGATGATGGGTTGGACTTGACGATATCAAATGTCTTTTCCAACCTGGTCTATTCTATTCTATTCTATTCTATTCTATTCTATTCTATTCTATTCTATTCTATTCTATTCTATTCTATTCTATTCTATTCTATTCCATTCCATTCCATTCCATTCCATTCCATCCCATCCCATCCCATCCCATTCCATTCCATCCCATTCCATTCCTGAAACAACTTTTTACCCAACTATACTCAGGAGGAATTAGCCACCTTCTGCCCTGGAATTACCCACATGAATTTAATCAAGGTTCTAATTCTCTCAAAGTAAGAGGTCTCAAACCCAGAGCTCTAATTTTTCAATAAAGTGCTTTCATCTCCCAGAGTGCAATTAACATTAGGAGGCAATTTCTGTTCTACCACATGCAGGACATGTGCAGCCAGAAAGTTCAGATCTGGGAAGATGTGGGTGGAACAGGGGATTTAAGACTATGCTTCTAGTGTGGTTTATACTTTCATTAGGTGATTTGTTTCACTGCCTTCTGAAGACATCCCTAGATGCAAAAGATGAAATCTCATGCAGTGTGATTAGAAGACTGGGGGAGAACTGGTGTTGTGGCAAAGAGTGTTACAAGACTTAGTAGCATCCTCTGTTGTTTGTTATCCAGATCTTTCTGCTTTTCCCCAAGTCAGACTGTGCTTGTTTTCAGCATTGGAACACAATGTCTTCAGGGAAATACTGTGTACCCACATGCATCCTAACAGTATAATTTATCTTTCTACATTGCCAGGTTGGAGCACAAGCTGAAGTAAATTACAGTTTCAGGAGGAACTCATAGAAACTAAACTTGCTGCTTTTCAGTGTCGAATAGAGCACAGCATCAAGACTACAGGACTCCTGGGTGGCTCCCTGCTTTGTTTGTTTTCCTTTCTTTGTGGTGCCTCAGTTTAATAAGTTTGTGTTTTGCTGCTTCTCAGTATTTACCCTGCGATACATAAGGCTACAGCACGTTCGACCCAGGCTCAGAACACAAAACTAAACTCTTAATTAGCCAAACACCAGCAATCCCTCCATGATCTTTATCTGCATGCTCAACACTCAAGTACTCCTCTTCTGCATGGTCTAACACTTGAGTACCTCTCTTCTACAGCCCTAGCCAGTACAAGCTTAAGACCTTAAACCATCATACCTGACTATCTACTGCACCTTTAATACTGCTTCAGTTGTCATTTCTCATTATCTTTAAAAACATGTATTGCTCTCCATAGTGCCATTTGCAAGTAAGGCTAGGCTAGGCTAGGCTAGGCTAGGCTAGGCTAGGCTAGGCTAGGCTAATTTCAGTTGGAAGGAACCTACAAGGATCATCCAGTCCAGTGCTGGGCAAGTTAAAGTATATTATTAATGACATTGTCCTAATGCCTCTTAAACACTGACAAGCTTGGGACATCAGCCATCTCTCTAGGAAGCCTGTTTCAGTGTTTGACCTCTTTCTTGGTAAAGAAATGCTTCCTAATGTGCAGTCTAAATCTCACCTGTTGCAACACTGAACCATCCCAACCCATTCCTCACCTCAAGAAGTTGTAGAGAGCAGGTGAGGGTCAGAGAAATCCTATGGATACCTTTTCAAAGACAAAAATGTTGCTAGAGGACAATAAGGTACTAAGCTGCTCAAATGTTTAAACACTAGACTGCCATCATATTTTGGCATCATGATGTTTCTTTACTTCTTGGGGACTCCTTCAAGCATAATATCTGGACTCCAAGCTAATCACTGACCATTTCAGAATTATTAAAGCACATTTTCCTGTGCTAGCTGTTTTATTTCTGAGTGACTCCTATCCATTTGTTTTTCATATAACAATAACATGATTAATTGCGTCTATGCAGTCTTCCATGTATATATCACCCAAGTTCAGCATTCACCTCAAAAAAAACCCCTAACCCAAACAAAAGATTTCTTGAAACATTTGTTCTGCAACACAAACATTTGCCCTGTATATATTGTAAGTCAGTTTTAGAGAGGCTCTGTTCTGCATGGATTAGTTTACTGGGATATGTGGCAGTAAGTCCTAGTGCCAAACTTATGTACTGGGGACAATCTTGTAACAGAAATTCAAATTCTTAAACCTAGACAAAAGAGGTTTTTACACGACCATCCTCTGGCTCAGTCTTGCACTAGTATATCCTAGAATCATAGAATTGTTAGGGTGGGAAGGGACCTCAAGGATCATCTAGTTCCAATCCCGCTGCCATGGGCAGGGACACCTCACACTAGATCAGGTTGCCTAGAGCCACATCCAGCCTGGCCTTAAAAACCTCCAGGGATGAGGCTTCTACCACCTCCCTGGGCAACCTGTGCCAGTGTCTCACCACCCTCACGGGGAAGAACTTCTTCTTAACACCCAATCTCAATCTAGCCTGTTTTGTTTTTTTCCATTCCCCCTAGTCCTATCTTTACCTGACACCCTAAGAGTCCCTCCCCAGCTTTCTTTTAGGCCCTCTTAAGATACTGGAAAGCCACAACTAGGTCTCCTTGAAGCCTTCTCTTCTCCAGACTGAACAGCCCCAAATCCCTCAGCCTGTCCTTATAGGAGAGGTGCTCCAGCCCTCTAATCATCCTCACTTCAGCACATCCAGATCCTTCCTGTAATAGGGCTCCAGAATTGGACACAGTACTCCAGGTGGGGTCTCACCAGAGTGGTGTAGAGGGGGAAGCACATTCAAAGTTTTTATTAGAATCTTCTGTTTGCTTCAGATGAGGACATTTGGTTAGCCTGGGGGCTAACTGGAGGGAGAGGATGAGAGGAAGTAAATGCAGTTACAACATAATGTTTAGATGTGGTATACTGAGCCTATTTCACCCCAAAGCCTTAAAGAAATACAGGCGTGCATTTTTGGGTTGGCAGAATTGTTTCAGGAGAGATAACACTCTAAAATCCACTCTGAGTATCCTGGGTAACTTGCATTGTCTGAATCCAGTTAAGAAAACAAAGCACTATTGTGTAGTTGAATGACAATGAAACCCATACTTCAAGGTAAATGATTCACTACGACCCACCAAGGGATGATATTTGCTAGAAAACAACTGTCAAGATTAATCCACTGACCAAAGGATAATATAATGCAGGCAAGCCTTGTTATATATTACAGGGATGAGCACTGGGATATTGTATATATCATCACTTTAAGAGGTTCCTTCATCAAGCATGTCTTGCGAAGCAAAGCCAAAAGCCTCGAACATGTGGGCTAAGAGGGAGGCATTAAATACATATTGTCCTTACAGCCACTGGATTTTGCCCACAAATTAGAATTGCCTTTAAAAGTGAAATTCCTTAGATTTTGGCTTGTTGTCACGTTCATTGGAAGATTTTCTCCTTTGACATACTGCTTTTTAGTTTTTTCTGTTACGTGCCCTCATTTCATCACTTATAAGCACTGAATGTGATTCCAATCTTTTTCTCCCTTGTTTGTTGGACCACTGAACCAGGGTAAATGAAGGCACATGGCCAACCATATGGTAACAATAACATCAGGGCTGCAGCAGAGGAAGATCAAGAATCACATATACATAAGGTAATATGGAATATATTTATACAGTTTTGAAGAATATCACTAGCCTGTTTTATTCAGTAATATTTATGTTCTTGGGAATGACAGAATGAGGCCAGATCCAAGATGCATTACACTGAAAGTACCACTCAAAAAAGAACTTGTCCCTTTCATCTGTCCTACATTTTGATCTTGCGTATGACTCCGTGGAAATTATAATATACCAACTTCTATTGATATTTGCCTGGAAAAAAAAAAGGTCCAATTTTCTTTTCAGAAAATGGGTGTAATTTTAAAAAGGGCCTAGCATTTTGAACAGGAGAGGCAAAATTTATTTCCTCTACCACTTTCCCTTGTTTTCAGAGTACTTCGGTTTTTTGGATCCGTTTCTTTTGTCAACCTGGAGAGCTGATGTGCCCAGAAAACCTGATGATGCAAACATATAATCCTGGTGATAATTATTAATTGGAGTTTTCAGCTAAACCATAACGTGATATCTGTGAAAAATCATGCAAAAACATCTTCCCATCAATCAAATAAATCTACTCTTAGTCATCATCAGCTCTGAAAGCTCCTCAGACTCATCAATCTCAACTTACCTTTGAGCTGCTTGACTTGAAATGGGTTTATTATTTTTCAGTCAAGTGAATAGGCAAAGAGGAAAGATGGCCAAAAGTAATAAATGGAGCTGATCCTACCAGAACTGGGTAGGATTGCAGTGCTTTGAAACACTTTTTTTAATGAAGTGGAGACTTCATGAGAAAGGAGGGAAAACGTACTTAGAAGCTTTACTGATTTCAATGAAGAATAGATTAATTTCCTTTAAATATTTGATAAGTAAATTTAGGTGCTAAATTAAGCTCTAGGTTGAGTGTCCAAACTCAGGTAAACAAGGAGACTCATAAATATACAGTCAAAAAAGAGAAAGCTTCTATTTGAATATCAGCTAGTGATTTTGACTTTCTTGTCCTGTAATGACTGTCATTTATGACTCATTTAGGTGTCATTTACCAACTCTAGAACATGTGGATTTTTTATATCCTTCAGCAGCCATTTTATAGATCTGAAGCCACTGTAGGAACTAAATGTAATGTATTACAAACGAAGCTTGTGACAGACTCATCTTGATACTGCTAGAAGGGATTTCATGTGACTGGTAAGAAAACTGAAGATCATAGAATCATAGAATCAATAAGGCTGGAAAAGACCTCAAGGATCATCAAGTGCAACCTGTCACCCAACACCTCATGACTACTAAACCATGGCACCAAGTGCCGCATCCAATCCCCTTTTGAACACCTCCAGGGATGGTGACTCCACCACCTCCCTGGGCAGCACATTCCAACAGCTAACAACTCTCTCTGTGAAGAACTTTCTCCTCACCTCGAGTCTAAACTTCCCCTGGTGCAGCTTGAGACTGTGTCCTCTCGTTCTGGTGCTGATTGCCTGGGAGAAGAGACCAACCTCTTCCTGGCTACAAACTCCCTTCAGGTAGTTGTAGACAGCAATAAGGTAGAGGAGTTATTACAAAACAGTTTATCAAAATCTATTTTAATGGCAATGATCTATGATGTTTCAGACTATACACTACTAGAAGGGTAATGGAAGGCTCCATGTTCATAAAAGGTGGTACCAAATGTGAAATTAGTAGAACATAGCTTTTCCAGTAATTTTTCTTTCTATCCTGGAGTTCTAGAGGGATTTATGGGAAAAGAGTCTTTTGAGGTTGGATTATAATGAAATCTTAGCTTGTGTAGAGGTCTATAAATGTTCTGTGATATTCTTAAAGGCCATGTTCAGACTGCACAGTTCTGTGTTCTCAGAATTTGTAGTTCTGAGCCATCACCATGAACAGTCCTGGATAAGTAAGTCAGCATGAAGCCATGGATAAAACTTCCTGGTACCTGAGTTAGTTCCTTTATAGCTAGCTCCAGTGTCTCTGTACTCTGCAGGGTGATCTAGGATGCTATTTGTTTTAAATACTTGTGTGAAGTATCCTTCTGGCCATGCTGGAGACAACATAAGTCATTTCACTACTTGCAGGCTCACATACCCAGACCTACTGCTTGAGACTGAATGATGTCTTTTTACTGTCCCTTTTGTATATCCAGGCAAAGGTTCCACCATACTGTGTACCCAGCAGGGCTCAGTGAAATTATCATAGCCAAAATAAATGACTATAGGAATGACTTTTGGATAGTTCAGGGTAATCAATTTCATTCCATGCTCAACTACACCAAGTGTCGTAGTTTTGCCAAAAGGCTGTCACAGAATTTTAGAGAGCAAATAAATGTAGACTGCATTCTTATGAATGAACAAAGATCTGATATGAATTTAACATTTTACTGGGTATGCATGTATGAGTCACAAATGCAGGCTTCCCCTCAGTCTGCATCTGCTTCTGTTGGTAAAGCACTGGTACTAAAATATTAGTTCCTGTGTGTTTAGAAAGGAAAAGGAAGTCTTGCAGGATCAGCTCCTTCACAAGACATTAATTTACAATTTATAGGATGAGAACATGATCAGCTGCAGTTTAATGTGTTGGTTTGGCAAGGCAGTTGAGCCACCATAACTGGCTACATGGGTGTCCTTAGCACACCTGGATTATAAGCTAAAATGTCCTGGTTCAAGCTAACATATTTATTTTGCCATTAGGACAGGTGGGCAGATGCCTGCTGCACCTGAAGAATGTTACTTGCTCAAATGCTGCCAGACTTATCCTGACCAAAATTCTTTGGTGGTGGGAGTTAGCTTCAAGAAGAGATTTTGTATTAAGGGTTGAACACACCCCTTATCTTTGAACGTGATGAAAGGGGATAGAAGTTCTACTACTAGCTGAGGTAGGGGCTGAGAAGTACAAAGGAAAAATAGCAGAAATAGATTAAGGTAGCAGGCATGGAAGGGCTGATCTTCCTTTCCAAGTATATTTCATTTTGTTGTCAGAAATAGCCAATAATTAGATTTATTTTACACTCCTTAAACAGAGCATATTTTACACAATTCTTTTGCTTTCACAGCGAATGGTCTTGATAGGTTGTAAAGAAGTTAATTCATAGCATTTGTTTCCCCATACCCCCAGATTATATGGAATAGAATAGAATAGAATTAACCAGGTTGTAAGAGACCTTCAAGATCATCATGTCCAACCTATCATCCAACACCACCTAATCAACTAAACCATACAACCAAGCATCCTGTCAAGCCTCGCCCTGAACACCCCCAGCGACGGCGACCCCACCACCTCCTCGGGCAGCCCATTCCAGTGGGCAATCACTCTCTCTGTGTAAAACTTCCTCCTAACCTCCAGCCTAAACCTCCCCTGACGCAGCCTGAGACTGTGTCCTCTTGTTCTGGTACTGGTTGCCTGGGAGAAGAGACCAACCTCCGTCTCACTACAACCCCCCTTCAGGTAGTTGGAAATGCCACTGTTGGAATTTTCCAGGAGTACATCTCTCGGAATCAGGTCCTATGTTTACCTATTGTTTTAAGGGAAATTGATGTTGCAGCCAGTCTTAGCAGACTAGTTTGTGAATCATCCATGAAACAGAAGATTTAAAAAACTGCTGTATATTGTGTCATATATAGTGTAGTGCCATCTCTCAACTTCACCATATACAGTACGGAACCATCTCTTAACTTTGCTTAGGTAGAGACACAGTTTCCCACACCGTAATAGACAGCATGACCTCTTTCTGGGCTGGTTTCGAAGCCAAACTGAAGATAAGAAAAGACATACTGAAATTTCAACCTGCACAGATAGACAGTAATGCTACTGAGCCCAAGTGGACTTCCACTACTGTGACCTCTTGTGGTGTGAAATACACCCTGGAGTTTTGAACTTGGGAAACAGCTCATATTTCATTTAGAAACACAAATATTCCTTGTTTCATTTCTCCCTTGCCACGGGAGGGGCTGGGTGTTTGTCAGGGGGAGCGGCCACAGCAAACGCATGTGGTTTTCCCGGTCAGCGCTGGCATGACAGACCTTCACTTTACATCAGCTGAACATTTCTGAGAAAAGCAGCCACTCAAGCAGTAGCTGATTTCCTCTCTCCAGTTCCCACACAGTGCTCTGAACAGCTGACAGTGAAGTATTCATCTTCGACTCCAAAAGTTGTGTGATCTCCACTATACGAAATCCGCGGTTGCTAACTACATTGTACACAGTGTAACACAGCCTCAAAGTGCATGGATCAGTGAAGAAAGATGAAGCACTGTGATTCAGACTCCTTCTGAAATGGGCCCAAATCTTTCTTTCCAAGCTGGAACAGTTTCAGAATGAAGTTTCCAAGCTCTGAAGCTGGAAACACTTCAACTTCAGGAGAACCCTGTCAAATTTTATTAGAAAGTAATAGAAGACTTCTGAAGTTACTTCAGTTTGTTTGAACAGTCTAGCTTGCTGAAGCTGGTGAGATGAAATCTTGCCCTTCTGGGAAAATTGCTTTTTCAAAGCATTTTGCCGATATTAATCCATCCTCAAACTGCTTATACGTAGTAGATAAGTGATGCCACTTTCACAAATGTGAAGGGACAAGAGAGGCTGAGCACAGTTTATGCTTGGCATGTGCTGTTATTAAAGAGAAGCTTCAAGAGCTAAAGGAACTCTGCACAGGTCTCCAGCCCTAGACACAATTAATATTAACAAACTATTGTTAGCTCACCAATGCATGAAAAACTCTAGGCTAAATTTTACAGCATTTGGGTCACTGATTTAAACAGCAGCCTTTGGGACAACAGTTTAATGTTAGCTCTGCCATATGGGACTTAGGTCTATATCTTTCAGGCTGCCTTAGACAGTCATTGGCTAAAGCACATACCTATGAAATGAACCTGTTTCACATTGAATTCTTATCATGCTGGCTCATGCAGGAGTTGCCCCTTGCTGCCGTCACAATAAGGGCAGGCGTAAGAAAGTGATGAATCAAGGAGAGGATTTTCCCTCCCTTCCCTAGAACACCGCTCTGGATTCTGTGGGAGCTGTCGTCTCCATTTACAGATCACAGCCACTCAGTGCTGCCAGGAAACCACAGAAAGGCAGCAGAGTCATGCAAAACTATTTTTTTACGCAATCATAGTGTCTACCCTTCAATGGCCCAGAGAAGCAGAAGTCATTCCAAACCGGAACTGCTTTTGTATTGCTCATAGAGAGGCTCACAGGGTCCTCAGAGATATGCAGCAGAGATGCACTCTATGTACGTGGCACAGACTTCTCAGAATTTGCCCTATGCAAAGAAGTTATCAGAGATAATGTTCTTTCCTTGTTGCTTATGCATTTATATATGTTATTCATTTGTTTATTTTGAATTGAAACTGTAAGAGGTCAGAAATCCAGCTTTCCCTAAACTATTTTTAAAAATACTTTTCCTTGGTTGTGATAAATAAAGTATCTTGTTGGCCATTGGAATGTGCTGCCCAGGGAGGTGGTGGAGTCACCATCCCTGGAGGTGTTCAAAAAGGGATTGGACGTGGCACTTGAAGCCATGGTTTAGTAGTCATGAGGCCTTGGGTGACAGGTTGGACTTGTTGATCTTTGAGGTCTTTTCCAACCTTAATGATTCTATGATTCTATGATCTTTTCCTAGCACATAACTCTATATCCTTTTGTGGAAAATAAGTTCTCCTGTAGCTGTGCCACGCTATAAATGAAAATGGTGACTCTTGCAGTACAGGCGCTGTAGAACAACCTCCAAATCTTATCAAACCAGAAAGTTCATAACGCAGGCATGGTTACAAAGCCCTTCACCCTGTTCATGCAGGTCATCTGTGCTTGGAAAATTCCAGTCAACAAAAAATTTACAGCTGATGGAAAACCAGCCTTGGAGGTAAAGTGCTGGAGTATGTGTTTTCCACCTAGAATAGCCTGTACCTGATGTCTCACTTCAAGGTCCTCAGTGAACTTACACCCTGATTGCCTGATTCGTGATATTTTCTCAGGCGTGAGTAGCAATTGGGTATTTCCCATCACCACAGGACAGCAAAGCTTCCCATCACACATTTTGTACTATAGGAGTGAGGCTCCAGCCTCTGAAATTGTGGTGACATTGCCACTATTATTTTTCCTTTTGGCTTTGTACTACATCCCAGCATAAAGTACTGGGCTTCAAATATAAATAACTGCGTTGACTCATGTTTTACACTGCCTCTAGGCACATAAAGATGTATCTCCCTTTCTACCTGACCTGTGGGTGTTATGAGTTACTGACTCAGTCAGTAAACCATGTGTGGAATCTACAGCCCCATGATGGGCTTAAAAATACATTCAAAAGATATCTTTAGAAGAAGAAGGGCGGAGATGGCATTTGGCACAAACCCAGAAGACATCTTTTCAGCTAACATTTGGCTTACCGGATTTCATTGTATAAGTATATTAAGCTTTCCTTTAATGCTTGTTAACTTCTTATTTGTGACATCAAGCCCCTCTCAGGGAAGATTATGTATTTCTCACATTTTAGCAGCAGTATGGGATTTTATCAAAGCCAAACCCACCTGGTTTACAGCCAAGTCAACTTCTTGGGGGCTGAGCAAAGATTTATTTAATGAAATTGCTTTTAATCGTGTCATTCTCTTGCTTGTGTTGAGATTAATTTACTTGCAGTTATGAGTTGCATTTATACAGCTCCCATTAACCTTGGTTCCAGTAGCAGGGAGGTTTGGGCAGTGGGTCTCTGTTGCCTACTGCCCTGACTTCACTCTCTGTGCTGTTGGCTATTTCGCTGCCAGTTTCCTCTTTGGTGACAGATGAAACAGTGTCCATAAAGGGAAGAGGGAATGACAGAGGCTTGATTTTGCCAAGTAGTAAACAATGACACAGATGTGACCTCAGCAAAACCACTCCAGGTGGCACTTTACTAGTTGTACCTTAAAGAACTGGATTATGTCCAGGTCCTGCTGTGGTACTAATTACAGCAGCTTTTGGTGAAGAATGAACTACAAATCTTTAAACACCGACAAATGTGATTAAGCTTGATTTTTTTTGGCACTGTTGTGGTGCCTCCAAACAGAAAAATGTTTTTGCAGAACAGGTTCAGTACATCTGATACTTCCTTGCACGCAACACTTATCACACACAGATTTATTGATGCAGGGAGTTTCCCGGTTTTATTCTTTAAAAAATCGAGGTGAGGTAAGGCCAGATCTTCAAATGATAGAAATGGCACAACACCATGGTCCTGAGCCATGGTTTGTGTATTTCAGGATATAGGTCTTAGATTTCAGTCCTGGAGAGTAGCGGTAGAAAAGGTTTGTCAGGTCATGTTGTCTACATCCTTCTCAGTAAACAATTGTTCCCTTGTGTAAAGAAATAGGAAGCAGCCATACTTAGTTTTAAATATTTCCCCTCCACAAATGGTGTTTTTACCACTTTCCCTTAGGAGTCTGCTCCATTCAGGTGGAGATTTTCCTGTCTCTCTAAGCTCTATATTTTTGTTTCATATTCAGATCCACAATTTCTGTGTCCAGGTAGTAATTTTCCCTTTGTCTGCTTGCATTCTTCAGTAGTCTATCTGTAGACTATTTTCATGCTCCAGCTTTTTGTCTTTTAAACAACCTGCAAATACTTAACTCTTAGTTGTTAGTCATTAAAAAAAAACAACAATGCACTCAAAAGTAAAAATTATTCTTTTTCTAAGCAATCTTGTTTATAAACTGCTGTCTGTCTGTTGGGAATCACTTGTTGTCCAGCAGTGAACACAATATGCAGGTGCAGATGACCAGGCTGAAGCAGAGACAGACTTTGCAGTGGGTGAATAAGAGAAGAGATACAGACCTCTGTGTGATTGGAGATATTCAACTGACCTGTGGGTGTTGTGTTGAGTAGAGAACTCCATAGCAGCATTCAGTGGTCGTCTTTGCTTTCCAGAACTGACAGATACAGGTCAGAGGAAGCATGTTTCAGTTTTAAGGTATTCAGTTTAAAGCAATAAGCCAAATCTTACTCAGGATTAGAGCCTTACAGAGAACAGTTGATCAATATCAAGGAAAGTGACCAGGGCATCATTCTGTATCTGTGTTTTTTGGTCTTTCCTAATTATTTTTCATGGAAGATGATTACTCAAGAGTAGTGAGTGTATGCTTAGCAGCAAGCAGGTTCATACCAATACTTACATTTCACAGGCCTAACAGTAGTAGTCCATAATAGATTCCTCTGTTTATGCTCTTATGCTCATTTCTCAAAACTATGTGGTGGACTTCCTCAGCTCAGTTACAAAAATGGATTTTCTTTTGTCAACAGCACACATGAAAAAATCACAGGTCTGCAGAGACTCAAGATAATAGACCAGAATACATTCATGCTTCCTAAGTAAAGGCTATGCTCTGAACACAAACAGTCCAGGGGTTCTCAGCTATATGTAGGGTCCAAAGGTTCTTTAAATGGATGCTGAGACTCTTTAAAACCCTAAACAGGGGAATGACTGATAAGAAGGGTGCATATGTCACCCTCTTGCAATGCTGCATGTGACTACTTGTGGCTGGAAGAGTTTGTGGCTACACACCTAATGATGATTGATCAAAAGCAGAGTTAAAGAAGTTTCCCCTGAACCTAAGCTTTTAATTAAGAAACAATGAGTAAAGAGGTAGGATTTAGGGTCTTTATTTCACAAGGTGAAAGGAAAAATGTCTCCCTTTCTTGCCATTAGATATTTCTTTCATAGGGACAGTTTTTCCTTCAAGCCTAGAAGATTTGTCCTTTCTTTTAAGGAAAGAAGTGCTGATGTTCCTTCAACACCGGTGCAACCTTATGGATCAGGTACTATCATCTAACCTTCTGGTGCTGCGAGGCTGCTGCGAGTGTGGAATCACAGAAATGTCAGTATCTGAAGAAATTCTGTAAGGCACAGTTAGCCACGGGCATCTCTACATCTGAATAAAGTGGGCAGGGGTGTCTTCATGCCCCTGGAAGGTCTGTCTCACACATCACAAGAGAACCTGGAACCTGAAAGCTCTCTGTTACAGAAAAGACTGCAAAAATCAACAATACCATCAGAACCTCTGAATGCTACAGAAGACCCCAGTTTGGTACCAGAATACAATCTTTCCAACAGCCCTTTCATGAGGCACTCAGCAGGCTCAAGTGGTGTAGTATAATCTCTTAGTTAAAGATGCCAAGAATGAAACACAGAGAAAGAATCAGTCCCTCCATGATTTTTAGTGTGGTCACAACCTGGCCAATGCAATCCTATTGAAAGAAAATTGATTTATAATCATGGGAATGTCCTAAAAATAACTCTGCCTGTTCCACTGTATGCTCTATACCAGGCTTGCATATCTGTAACAGCTTCAATGACAAATAATTTTTTATGATGTATGAAAAATAATATAAATTTGTCCTAAATAAACCAGAGAAATGGATCTGAGAAACTGTAGATCATCCAAAGACTGGGAGAAATAGGCCATAAAATTATAGGAAGCAGTTTTCCATATTGTGTCTTTGATCAGTTGAATTGAGTGAATTTGACATTATATGTTTTATCCCAAATGGTTGCTATTATTTCTACATTGATTTGGCTGGAGGCAGCCCCAGAAAACATGAAATTACTTGTAAACCCATTACTATCCAGATGGCTGGGAAAGGTCATGAATGAGGGGGGGTGGAAAAAATGGCCTGTTGAAGGATCCAAACCATAAATATGGGACCTCTCAACAGGCACCTTAAACTGTATTTGGAACGAAAGAGAGGAGACTATGATGGGACTAAAAAACCCACAAAACCCAACAAATCTTTATTAATGTTGCAGTGATTCCTGGGTTTGTATTTCTTTCATTTTAAATGAAAATATTACTATAAGACCTTAACTATATATAAGCTTAGATAAGTATAAAACAGATATCAACAGCCTATTCCCACATTTTTTATGTGTGTCTCTTTTTTTGATACATTCGGAAATGTAATATTTTAAGCCATTGTGACATTAAATGTCTTTTGGTTCTTTGTTTCCAGGGTACTCAGGCATAACACACAGCCTAGACTGTTTGTTTTGTTTGACTTCAGCCTCCACATTCACTTTGTCACTGTTAAAACCCTGATAACAAAAGACAATAGTTCACTTTGTTCAGTAAGACCAGACGGTGTTTCAGATCAGACACTATCCCGTGGCCCAGAAGCGTCCTCATTCCACTGAAGGCTTACTGTACAGACTTGTAACTCCCTAGCTGGTAAGACAGACCAGAGTCCTCATTGTCATGAGGCATGGAGGGCAAAAGTCACTAAATATCATGTTTGAAACCAAGATGCACTTCAGCATTTCCCAGCTGCTGGAAAATTTGTGAATGTAAATCTACATAAATGATGGCAACAGCGTGATGCATTTAGCTATACACATGAGCTGTATAGTCAGTCCATAAATGTTACAAAAATCTAGTATCTTGCTAAAATGGAAGTGAGGATGTGCTGTCTTTGGGTTTGGTATGGGGATTTGAGATCCACAACCTGGATCCTTGCAGTGCTAGGGCTCTGTAAAGAGCAGGTGCTGCTCTGCTGTGTGAACACAGTCAAAAAAGTGGTTGTAGCCAGGAGGGAGTTGGTCTCTTCTCCCAGGCAACCAGCACCAGAACAAGAGGACACAGTCTAAAGCTGCACCAGGGGAAGTTCAGGCTCGAGGTGAGGAGAAAGTTCTTCACAGAGAGAGTCATTGGCCATTGGAATGGGCTGCCCAGGGAGTCACCATCCCTGGAGGTGTTCAAGAGGGGATTGGATGTGGCACTTGGTGCCATGGTTTAGTCATGAGGTCTGTGGTGATGGGCTGGACTTGATGAGGTCTCTTCCAACCTTGGTGATTCTGTGAAAAATCCCAAATGGTTGATGTGTCCTTCAGCCTCTTGTATAGACCTTGATTCTATTCTCCAAGATTTCTGTGAGCAATACTCAGTAATGATTGTATAAGTCATTACCTGGGTGCAGATGTCTTGCATACAATAACAACCTAACTATTCTACTTTGTTGCTTCTATGGTCAGTGTTTCTAATTGGTCTTCATCTCTAATAGTAACCAAGAGTCAGCTCCTTAATCTGAGTGTGTTTTCTGAATCAAATCTACTAAGAAATAAATCAGATGAGAAGACAAAAAAAATTAAAGCACCATGAAGTTAGTGTTTCTTACAGTTCTTTAAATTGAATGAAAATACTAAATTGGGGCTCTTCTGCAAAAGAACCTGAAACTGATTAAAGAATTTTTCAGACTTAAGTCTAGGGTAAGACTCTCAAGTCTCCTGTGTTTTGCCAGTAGCAGAAGGTATTCTAAGGAAGCAGAAATTTCTCTAGGTTGTGGTTTGCCATGCTTGCTATTGTTACTGTTATTCCAGACAAGGAGTGGGCTCAACTGGAAGTTGAAATCAAAGATCTTCTAAACAGCTCTGACAATGTGTCCGGCATTCATCATTCACATCTATGAAAAAATTGGAAACAAGTAATATCTAAAGGCTTTGTGTTTAATGAAATTGTAGATAAGTGGTTGCAGGACTACCACAGGCTATAGCCTATTGGCTGTTTCCAGCAGGCACCATGCCATACATTTCAAAATCATTATGGAGACACACTACATTATCATAGTGATGTTGCAAGGTTTCCAGACAGTTTTTCTGACAGTAAGAGAGCTAACAGGAGCTGTTCATAGAAAAAAAACAACAGCAGTCTAAGCTATCCACGTGGCTATGTACAAAATCTCTATTCTTGTAAACCTGGCTTAGAGATGACTGATCATTGTGGTTTGGTGTTTTGAATGTGGCATGCACACTGTGCCACTGTCAGGAGCATCTCTCAGCAATCTTCTCAGCTTTTCTGTGATCTGGGCACTGAAAAATGCTTTTATACTTTACAGTGAGACAGCTGGTCTCAGGTGAGATTGTTTCAGAGTCCTGTCAACTGGTCTAGTCCACAGGGAGAGAACTTCTGTGGGTCCACGTATTGTAACTCAGAGCAGCAAGCCTGGTGGCCCCTCTCTCTGCCTGCTGTCAAAAGCAAGTGTTGGCAGCTCACCCTGTAAACCTCCATAGAGATCTTGATATTTTCTAGCTTTGTGTGAGAAGAGTTTAGACTAACAAGCCACCTTGTAAGACCCTGGCCAAATCCTCTTTCTAAAGGCTCACTCCCATCTGGCTCATAAATATTAATCTATACCAGACCTGCTCTTATTCAGTGTCATGAAAGAGAAAAGGGAATAAAAAGCCCTCTTTCAGTCATTCCTCTCACCCTGTGTTCCTACTCTGCCACATCTCACCTATACTTGTTATTTCTCAGGTTTGGACTGGGGGCTATGGATATCCTGAACACTGGCAACATCCTCAGCACACAGTGACTGCTATTTGAACATCGCTTCCAGGTGTCAACCCAAATCCTTTCCCTCATGGCTTTTGCTAACATGAAGTGCCAAAAAGTTTCACACGTTATCAAGTGGAAATGTTATGGAGCAGGACGCTGCAGAGTGTGCTATTGCTGCTGAGAAAGGCAAACGCCCTCCTTGAGCCAGTCTAGCCGGAGACATCAGCCGCAGGCTATTGACTGTAACACAATTTTACGTGTTTGTAAGACTGGGTCAATACTTAAGGCTCCAGCCTACAGACTGATGCAAACACGGATGCCTGGCTGTCAGTCCCTGTAATGAGCACATTAAGAGAGTGAAGATTGTTCATATCTTCTCGTGGCAGAATCATAGAATCACCTAAAAGGCAGAGGTCATGTCCCAGGATGTATGAAACCCAAGTGCTGACAGAACCTTAAGCCATATAAATCCCAGTGGTCACTGCCACACAATGTCACAGCTTGTGCCAGTAGCTTTTTGAGAGGGTTAAACGAACCTTATTCTTTGCAGTTAAGCAGTTGAACAATACTTGATGTCTATAATACGTGAGAAAGTCCTGTGATCCTCTATGGTGTAAGGAAATAGTGTTTCCTTCTCGTCGTGCTGTGTGCACCAAGGGTCCAAGGCAAAAGCTGAGCAGTGATTTTCCTCTGGGCACCCTGTGCTCTCTCTGCTGGCAGCCTGCAGGAACAGCAGCGCTACTCGGAGCCCTGGCAGGCTCCTGGAGCTGCAGAAGGTACACCCGCAGTATTTGAAGCCTCTGCATTCAGTAGTTACCCAAAGGACCCTTCCCACTGATATGAATGTGTCAGTTCATACTTTTGAATGAGCCAGAGTGACATGCTAATGCCTTTTAAATATTCTTTGCCTCTTTGTGTGAAGTCCTGCTGGAAGGTGAAATTTCAAGGCAAAAAAGTTAGCAAGTGTGTCAAGAAAATACCATCCTTGAGTGGCTAAGTATACATTTGCCTGCCTTGTAATTTAATGTGAATAAAACCAGTTAATGAATTGCAAGGGAGAAAAGTAATTTGGAAAATGTTGGCTGCATTAGAAACAGACAGTTGGGAATGACAGATTCCTCCACAGAGAGGAGACATCACTCTCCTTTTTCCACCCCCCCCTCCTTTCTTTGTCCTACTGTGAGTGGAAGTGAGAATTGTCCTTCAAATTCTATTTATCATGACTGATTTTCTAGCTGGCTCAGTAACCAGTTAGAAATAGAAGCATTTTAGGATATATATCTAAAACAGAGAGAGAAGATCTCTGAATCAGATGGATCTGTTAACATGTGACCACCCACATGCAAAAAAGAAAAACTCCCTGTGATGATGAAAATAAAACCTAGGCTTTGTGCTGACAGATGAACAGGACAAAACTAAGCAACTCGCTTTCCCATGGTTGCAGTTCAACACCTGGAAATGGAGTATGAGAGCACAGCTACAACCACAACCCTGTAGCTCAGCCACAGCATCCATGCAGGGCAGGAACTTCCACATCCTCTGTAAGCACAAGGGGTGACTGAGTTTAACATTGGAATCAAATTACAAGCCTGGACATTTACTCATGAAGGAAATGAATCATTGGGTCAATAAAAAAAGAAGTTGGTGGGTCTTAGCCTTGTACATTCACTTGGCATAAACCCCCTAAACATACTGCACCTACAAACAAGAAAGGTAAGAAGGTATTTCAGTGAGCTCCATCTTCATCATCTTCACTAGGTACAGCATGCTGGCTGTTAGATGCATGGGGCATTCAATATTATGTGACACATCCACCTGTATCAGCCCACATTGGCCATGTAAGGAGATACTGTTTCTGTAGTATTCAAAGTGGCTTTTGTTACCTAAAAGGAAACATTACTGGACATCAAAGTGGACAGCAGGGCACGATCAGATTCTCATAGATTCCTGGTTTTGAAGGTCAGAAGAGAACATCAGACAGGACCTCTAGAGCACTGCCACCTACCCATAAGGCAAACACCCCAGCATATATCAGAGGCAAAGACAGGTGATAGAAATCCATTATCTTCTCCCTTCCTTATGAATATCCATAGATTACAAGAATCTTCTTCAGCAGAAAATCATACACTTGTATCTCACTCTCTGCTGAAAACCAACTACACCACAGGACAAGGAAATGAGAAAGGAGGAAAGAGATGACTGCCAGAGTGGGAAAGAAAAGACTCAGAGGAGTTTGGTTGGTCTTACCCCTACCTTCCAATGTGCTTGGTTTCAACACCGGACATGAGACACTAGGTAAGCAAATCTGAGACTCAGTGATAATTTTCTAGAGGTATTTTAGAAGGTCCTGTGTGTCTTATCCAGCCTTTGTCTGTTAATCACAAAGGGTAGAGATTCCCCAGAGAGATGCTGTGTCACACTAGCCAGTTTCCAAGCAAATGTCCCAAGTACCTTCACACTCAAAGAGTCCTCAGGTGCTCATATCTGGGCATCTGGCTTTCACCTTAGGTATGCTTCCATGTGTCCTGAAGAAAACATCCTGAGAGAGCTGGTGTGATTCTGCTGTTCTTGCTTAGGCCAGAGATCTTGTGGGTAGTTGCACACAAAATCTGACAAAAGCAAACCAAAACAAAACAGCCAACCAAAAAACCTAAGCTATCATTCCTAGTAATCTCTAAAGACAGGGATCTTGAACTGCTCAAGTCATAGCCTTTGCTCCTACCATGTCTCTGCCTGCAGGGATGATATTCAGGTTTCAATTCCCTGCTTGTGCTACCCTGGTGATTCTCCCATGCTGCAGTTGTTGAGGCAGAGAGGATCTTGCTGGACAAAAGGGCAAATGCTTTAGGGTGAAGTTGATTCTGGAGATGGATACTGTCTGTGTGCAGAAGTGTCAAGGCAGTGTTTCCAATCCTGTCTTCCTCTGTGCTCATGTGCTCCACATCTGTGACTTGTTCAAACAGCTGAATACCAACATACAGCAAACTCTACAGCTCAAAATTGAGGATTTTTTCCCCTCTCTGTGGTTCCTAACATCCTCCTTTAAATAAAAAACATAACTGAAGGGAAACTGTAGTAAAAAGAACAGTTTCCCAGTTACAGCATTTGACTAGCAAGGAAACAGGCAACTTTCTCCTTTAAATAGAGTCCTGGGCTTGCTCTTGAAGAACAGAAAGATATTTTCACAGTCCTGCACCATCAAAGGACTGTGCTTTCTGTCTGTAAGTGCACACTATGTTCTGAATATTAGTAATCATGTGTTTTATGTGAGTGTCCAAATTAAAAGCCATAAACACACAGCATAGGTCCCCATTATTTCTTGGAATTATCTTCTTCAGAACATTGTGTTGATCAAAGATTGGGAAACATCAGAAAATAAGAGCCACTACTGGAGCACATGCAGAAACCTGGCACTGTAGGTCCTATCAATTGCACCCTTTAAAACAAGTTACAGTAATATTACCCTTTCAAGTGAGTGATTTTGGCAATGCCTTCCCTCCCTCCTTACTTTCCTCCACTCCCCCAATTTGGTATGGATGTCTTTCCCTGTCTTTCCGATGGTGAACTAAGTTTCCTGTACCTATTTCTTCCACTTTCTTTCATCTTTTATCTTTAGCTACATTGTGGAACATCATAACCTGTTTCATTTCTAACTGCTTCTCGGCTCAAGCCATCCCTAGAGTAGCATTTTGCTGTCAGGTCGCATTGAAGGAGTCATTAGCATCCTTCATTGAACAGAAGCACAGAAAGAGCTATAGGAATGGAGAAAAGTGACATGGATACAGGTATGACAACACCACCTTTTTTAGGACCCGATTCTCCTGTTACTTCTCTATAAGCCAGAATAGCATGTTAAGGAACATGGAGGAGCTCTGACATCAGTGCTGGAACAAACCTCTCACTCAAACAAGAAGTTGCTACCAATTCCTGCAGCTGAAATATTTACCAGTTCTAACTGCTTAAAGCCTGTTGTTTTAAGATGAGAGTTTTCTCCTTGTAAAATGCAGCCCCGAATTATTAAATGGGTCTGACTTGAAAAGACAGAGAAGATGCAGAGGAGTTAAGTAGTATCAAATCCCTTTATGCCAGAAGTGCTGAATTTTTGTATTTCATACTTCAACTCAGCAAAACTAACCCCACTTGATACTTCCTCTCAGTAAAATTAACCCAATCTTCAAACAATCTGATCATAAGAGAAAATTTTACATTTCAGGTGACAGGAAACATTAGAGCTTGAGCCAAAACACTTTTCCCCCCCACTTCATTTCACTATAAAGCTTGGGAAAATTTACTTCTGGTTTGACCAAACCCATTTTTATTTATTTATTTTTTTAAATTACTCATTACTTATTGACCTCAACTTACTGTGTAAGAAGGGAACGAAGCTGGAGGTAGGGAGATTCAGGCTGGATGTGAGGAGGAAGTTCTTCACCATGAGAGTGGTGAAGCCCTGGAATGGGTTGTCCAGGGAGGTGGTTGAGGCCCTGTCCCTGGAGGTGTTTAAGCCCAGGCTGGATGAGGCTCTGGCCAGCCTGATCTAGTGTGGGGTGTCCCTGCCCATGGCAGGGGGGTTGGAACTAGATGATCCTTGCGGTCCCTTCCAACCCTGACTGATACTACGGTAAGTTTTCCATTAAGAGAAGGGCAGAAGCACTTATTTTCTGGTCAGATCCAAATGTCAGTAGGTAAATGCAAGGAGAGAAGGAAGGAGTCTTGCAGAACATTTTGAACCAATCCATCTATGTATGTAATATAATCCAAAAGTGACGTTAGACCACCCTCGAGCAGATAAGAAGTAATATGTTAGGGGAGCTATTGGACTGGATTTTCATATTGAATGACACAGTTGGGTCACACAGATGTTTCTTCTATTTATAGTAGTTTGAGATTTGTATTCCTTCTGTAATTTAGTATTACAATGTTGGTTGTCTCAGTAATAATAACATTTCCTGCAGCAGAGATAACTCTCTCTGTACCTATTGGAGAAATTGCTGTACCTTCAGTCACCTAGAAATGTTCATCTCTTACACTGAAAGTTCAGCTGACTGTCAGTCTGCAACTCATTCAGTAATGGATAAGCAAAGTTTCTATAACTGGCCCACTGAAGTAACACTGGAAAACTGGCAAAGGAGAGAAGGACAGAACTTTCATTTGAGGTTGAGGGGCCTATTTCCATTCAAGCTGGAATGATCCTGAAAGATGCTGTAATTTGGAGGCCAGTTCAGCAAAAAAGTTGATTTGAGGGCACTAAACAGGTGTGAGATTTGTTTGAGAGTTCAAGGCATTTCCTGTCTTATTTGAATCAGTTAACCCCTGGCCACTGCAAATCAAGCAGAAAGTTGACAGATCTTTATGCTGCAGCTGACTCACAGGATACAGAAAAGACTGTATTGGGGCAGCTTAATAATGCTTAATTAAAAGAAGATGTGTTAGCATTTTAACATGCACAGATGTTTATACATCTTATTTCCCAGCTACAGGAAGGCAGTTAATTTCTACATTCGATGTTTTTTGAACAAGAATGGTCCTAAGTCATTTTTAATACCCATGAAGCAGGACTGAAACCTCTGTTTATCTAAACTGTGTATCATGTAGAGAAAGCTTTTTAACCCGCTGATTATTGTACAACTACCATAAGCATCACTGATATCTTATGATTTTTTTCTCCCTTTGTTTTGTAGGCAACAAAGCAATGGAAGGGTTCAGGGAGCTATACAAAATGCAAGAGTGTGACCAGCATAGCTGGGGCTGTCTGAGGTCATCTTAGGGGCTTTTTGCAGTTGTAATTACTTCCTACTGTGCCCGCGGCCTCTTCCATCAGCCAGTGCCAGGCAGGCAGAGGGTGAACGGGAGTGACTCGGCTTCCTCTGGCATCCCCTCGGGATGGTGGGGTGTTCCCAGGATGCTCTGCAGCAGCCAAGGAGGGTGGGACAGCTGTTCTGCACAAGCTGCAGCCTGCGTCTGTCTCTCATTCACTCGGTGTCTCTGTCACCAGAAGCCTTTCATTGTTTCTGGTTTCATCAACCTCCTGCAACTGATTTGTGGATGAATAATGTGAGATGGGAAGGTTATCCACTTTGAAACAGAGGGAGCTGTGGTGCTCTCATCCTGAATGGGCAATAGCTCTAGCTCACAATCCATGTCCTCTCCCAGAGCAGGAAAAGTAATGGATTTCTGCTGATTACAAAAAGATCTGACCAGTGAGGTGACTTAGATTTATAGTTATCACATTTACAGAGCATCATTTAAATACTGGTTAATCTTCCAATATATCAGAGAGCTCAAACATGCAGGCACACAGTCACCATAATTTTCACTGAGTAGGTTTATTTGATCCTGAAATGGCCATTGGCTTTGCATGCTACTGATTGTATTGGATGAACCTACATTGTCAGAAAGAGCCACATGACAATTAGATACCCAAAATTCAACAAAATTATTCCCATTTCTAAATCTTTCCTAGGAGCTTAGTTAGGGATGCCTTCCAGAGGGACTTTGACAGGCTGTTCATCTGGGTCAGGGTAATTTCAAGTACAAATACAGGCTGCATGATAAATGGATTGGCAGCAGCCCTGGGCAGAGGAGGACTTGGGTGTGCTGGTTGCTGAGGTGCTTGACATGAGCAGGCAATATGTGCTGGAAGCCCAAAAAGTCAAGTGTAACCTGGACTGCATCAAAAGATGTATTGCTAGCAGGTCAAAGGAGGTGATTCTGTCACTCTGTTCTGCACTTGTGAGACCTGCATTCAACTCTGGATTGCCCAACACAAAAAGGAGAAGGTCCAGAGGAGAACCACAAAAATGATCAGAGGACTGGAGCACCTCTCCTGAAGGACAGGCTGAAGGAGTTGAATCTGTTCACTCTGGAGAAGAGAAGGCTCCTAGGAAATTTTATAGTGGCCCTCCAGTACCTGAAGGGGGCCTATGGAAAAGTTGGAAAGGGACTATTTATAAGAGCACGTGGTGAAAGGACAAGGGCTAATGGTTTTAAACCAGAGCAGGGCAGATTTATATTAAACACTAGGAAGAAGTTCTTTGCTGTGATAGTGGTGAAGATACTGGAACAGGTTTCCAGGAGAAGTTGTGGATGCCTCATCCCTGGAAGCTTTTAAGACCAGACTGGATGAGGCTTTAAACAACCTGGTCTAATGGAAGGTGTCCCTGCCCATGGCAGGGGGATTGGAACCAGGTGATCTTTAAGGTCCTTTCCAACTCAAGCCATTCTCTGATTCTATGATTATCATGGAGATCCTGTACTTGATGTGCTGTTCTATGCATGGCTGAGGAGCTAGATCTTTATTTCTAATAACTTCATGCACAGGATAAGACTGACTCATGTGTATGTATGTAAAGATTATGCATGCATCTAAAACTGGGTGCAGGATAAAATTCTCACTAGAAAGTGACTAAGGTTTTGTTTCTTGAGAAAACCAGTAGGAATGGGTGAATGCTGAGACTTTTACATCTTTGTACTGTATCAGCTTTGTGTGCTACAGATTTTTTTAAAGAAAAACAGGAAAATGGTTTTATTCTGCTACTCTCTCAAGTACTTGCTACAATGTGTAAAAAACATAAAACATCATCACAGTTAGAGAAGGCATCAGCCTTCTGTCCATATTACCAGTACAAAGTGTTTGGTGAGGGACAGCCTTTTTAGTCCGACATACTCAGAAGGATTTCTATTGGTTTTGAGTAGAATATCCAAATGAGGAAAATAATGATAATGAAAGCAAGACAAACCATTGAATAAAACTGCAGCTGGGACTAATTTTGGAACCAGGGAAAGCATACACCTTAACTTTGAGGAGCATTTCATCTTGAAACACAATCTGCCCCTGAACTTTTCTGACCTCCCTTAAATATCTTGCAATCCTCACAGCAATGCTTTATTTGCTTGCTGAACACACTGCAACATGTAATTTTTTTAAAAGTGTTCTGTCCTGTCTCCCAGCTTGTTTATGACCTACAGATGTCAACTGCTTCTTGGAAACTCAGTAACTTGGGATAATGCTCCAAATTAGACAACTTTGATTTCTTAATGAATCCTCGAGTTTGTCCTACAAATGCCAAAATATGTGCTGTAAATATGGCATGTAGGGTATTTCATAGGCATCTGATCATTGCTCCTTTTCCTTTCTAGCTTTTTTTTTCCCCTCCTGGTCTTTGTGATATGTAAATATCCCACATGCACCAGAGAAAATGTGCACAGCAAGACTGGGTTGTAGGGGTGTCTTTCTGAATGTTTCTGTACATATTCAACAGTTTTCACATCTCCAGGGTTTGCAGCCATTTGATTTTCCTGGCAGCCTTGCTTTAAGTTTCTGACTCTTCCATCACTGGGAAGCTAACTATCTCCATATGTCAGGCACTTCCTGAGATGGAGCTAGGCAGTGCTTGATCACTGGGATGAGAGTCTGGCACTGAGCTCAATGAAATGCTTTGTTTAAGCACCCCATTTATTGGTAGAGAACACCAACCTCCCTTTCCTCCTTATCAAGGAAGGGGTTTTAAACCTCAGTACATTTAGCATGAGGTATTGCCTCCTCCTGCCTCCCCTACCATTAAATAGTAGTTAAAGGACCAAATGGAAAAGCAACAGCAAGATATTGGTCTCAATAGTGTAAAAGCAAGATATGGCCCCACGTACAAGAAATGTCACATTTGATATTAAAAAAAAAATTCAGAGTAAATTATGTCAATTTATTTGAAGTGATGTGCAGTTCATGTGAGCCAGGGACAAGACCCTCAACCAGCCAAGATACCACACATAAGAGCTCAGCCTCAGTGAGGAGGCCCAGCCAGCACCCGTGGATGATATTGGAGTAGTCATCAATCCTGGCCCTAACAACCGGGGGGCCACCAGGCCCCCCGGCCTTTGTTGTCACCACCACCATCACCCAGTGTGCACCATGGGCACTCACCAGTGATGAGAGGAGGATCCCTCAGCCCAAATGGGCTCAGCTTAGGGCTTCCGCCTTTCCTAGGGGGGATTAAATAGGGGAGTGGGTGGGGAGTGCCAAGTGGCCACACCTGGGGTGGGAGGAGACTCCAACAGAGCCCAGGTGCTCTGGGTTTGAGGGGAAAAAGGTGGGAAATGGGTCAGGTGAGAGACATTCAGGGTGTCAGGTAATGGTAGGACTAGGGGGAATGGAAAAAAGTAGAAATGGGTAGATTCAGATTGGACGTTAGGAAGGAATTCTTCCCCATGAGGGTGGTGAGATACTGGAACAGATTGCCGAGTCACTGTCCCTGGAAGTGTTTAAAAAGGGCCAGGATGAGGTGCTTAGTGCCATAGTTTAGATGATTAGATGGCGTTGGGTGATAGGTTGGACTTTATGATCTTGAAGATCTCTTCCAACCTGGTTAATTCTGTGATCCTGATTCTGTGATTCTGTGATATGTATCTATCTACCACTCTAAATCAGTGCCAGACAGTCATCAGGTAAGGGAGACATAATTCTGAATGGTGATAAGCCATAGACAGACACCAAGACTGGAAAGCTTATTAGAGTTGGGTCACAGTGAGTTAGACAACCTGTTTCTCATAGACTACCAGAATTAAATACTAAGGAAGAAATAAAAATAGTGGGCTTGTTTACTCTTCTTGGACACAGTTAAGGAACAGACAGAGACGTCTCTTGATCTACCCCACTCTAATGGCTGACACAGTATAGGCTAGGAATAATTTATATCCCACCCACTAGATGAATGAAAAAGGAAGTATGTCTGACTCAGAGAGGTGTCACTATGTCAACAAACACCCATAGTAATGCATCTCATGTATGTCACGGCTGTGTCTTGAGTCACAATGAATCCAAAGACATTTGGTGCACTAAGAATACTCAAGATGAATTTGAGAAATTGCAAAGATTGTTATAAACCAGTAAAGTAGTGCAAACCAGTAAAGCAGGCTCAAAGTTCACAGTCACAGAGTGATAAGAGACAATCTTTCAAATGATATATGCAAACAGTGGCACTTTATATTTAAAATATTCAACCTTTTTCCCCCACTTCCCCCTGCCCCCCCATTAGCTATTCTCCTTTTCTGAGGTACAGAAAAGGTACTGAGGAATAGTTAACAGAGAAAAAAAAACAAAACAAAATAGCAGTTTCTCATTACTATAGGAAATGTGGAGGTGATGCTCAAGAGCTTTTTGAAAGCTGAGTGTGAGTAGTTGAGTTGAGCTATGTAGTCACACTAGCACAATCTCTATTAGACCTCTACACTTCTTTCATTTAGTGCCAGTTGCTACTAGGGAAAAAAAAAAAAAGAAAGGACTAAGAACCATCCCCAAAGCCAGAAGTAACTCCCACACCCATGCAAAGCAACATCATCGCAAAAAATGCAGGAAAGAGAATAGGAAGAGTTTTAACTATGGAGCTTCTACATGCTGCCTCTGAATTGCAAGTTTGGTTTGCCAGATCTAGGGCCTGAAAGTGTTGAAACAAGTTCAAGAGTGGTTTCATTTTTATCAGAATCTGACCATAAGACTGACTGGCCTTTAACAGCACCTATCTGAGAGTAACCTGGATCCCATTGGTGGTACGAAGTAACAGCCAGACTGTGGAGCCTTAACATAGTTTTGGGAAAGCAGGATGTATTAGAAACCTTACATGGGCCATGGGATGGTGGTTAATATAGATAGGTACATCATCTGCTGCTGGAGTTTCTCTTTTTTCAATATTAGTATTTTTCATAAACTGTTGTGCTTGTGGTTTGTTTGTTTCCCAGTAAAACCATATTGTAATCTGAGAGGCTGCCCTATCAGTAGGTAGAATCATAGAATGGTTGAGGTTAGATGAGAGGTCATCTAGTCCACTACCCCCAAAAGCCACCTACAGCCAGCTGCCTGGGATTGTGCTCATATGGGTTCTGAATATCTCCAAAGATGGAGATTCCACAACCACACTGGGTAACCAGCTCCAGTGCTGTCATCCTCACAGTGGAGGTCTTGTCCTTAGATTTTACAAGATGTACACTTAAAGGAACTAAGAAGGCCAGGAGTGTAAATATGCCATGAACTGCCTAACTGCACACACACACAAAGTTCCTACATCTGTAAAGAACTTGCTACAATACATGGAAATCATTGTGACCAGTGGTTTTGCATTTCAATGACTATGCAAGTCATATGTAAACAATTTGTATCAGCTTTCCTGCCAGTCCTGTGAAAACTCAAATAAACAAATAAACAAACATCTTCAAGATCCTTCAAGAGTTCCCATCTAGTATTTTAAGCATACTTTTTGTCGGATTTTGTGACACTTTGAATGGAGACCAAATGTGGCATTAAGTTATAAGGCAGGAAAGACAACCACACACACAGAAAGTGTGTGAGCTGAAGCATTGCTGGCCAATGTGACACAGATCTACAGGAAGGATGGGGAGGAAGACCTGAGCAACTCCAGGCCTCTCAGCCTGTACTGGAGAAAATGATGGAGCAGTTTATCTTGAGTGCACTCACATGGCATGTGCAGGACAGCCAACGGTTCAGTCCTGGTCAGCACTGGTTCACAAAAGGCAGGTCCTGCCTGACTAATCTGATGTCCTTCTATGACCATCTAGTAGATGAGGGGAAAGCTGTAGATGTTGTCTACCTGGACTTTAACAAAGCCTTTGACTCTGTCTCCCACAGCATTCTCCTAGAGAAGCTGACAGCTCATGGCTTAGAGCAGTGTGCTCTTTGCTGGGTGAAAAACTGTTGAGATTGCAGAGCTCAAAGAGTTGTGGTGAATGGAAGTCAAAGCCAGTTGGAGACCAGTCACAAGTGGTGTTCCTCAAGGCTCTATTTTGGGTCCAGTTCTCTTTAACATCTCTATCAATGATCTACATGAGGGGATCAAGTGTACCCCTCACTAAGTTTGCAGGTGACACCAAATTGGTCTGCCTCAAGATAGGAAGGCTCTACAGAGGGATCTTGACAAGCTGGATCCATGGACTGAGGTAAGTTGTAGGAGGTTTAACAAGCTCAAGTGTTCAGTTCTGTACTTGGGTCACAACAATTCAATGCAAATCTACAGGCCTGGAGAATGTGGATGAAAATGTGGCCCGTAGGAGTAGGGAAATGATCGTGCCACTGTACTTGGCACTGGTGAGGCTGCAATTCGACTACTGTGTTCACTTTGGGGATCTCACTACATGAAAGACATTGAGGTGCTTGAACACGTCCGTAGAAGAGCAGTGAAGCTGGTGAAGGGTCTGGAGAACAGGTTTTATAAAGAGAGGGTAAGGGAACTGGCGTTGTTTGGCCTGGAGAAAAAAAAGGGCTGAGAAGAGACTTTATTACTCTCTACTACTACCTGAAAGGAGGTTGTAGTGAGGTGGGTGTTTGTCTCTTCTCCCAAGTAACAAGCGATAGGACAAGAGGAAATGGTCTCAAGTTGCACCAGGGGAGGTTTAGATTGGATGTTTGGAAAAATTTCTTTACTGAAAGAGTGGTCAGGCATTGGAGCAGACTCCCCAGAGAGGTAGTGGAGTCATCACCCCTGGAGATGGTAAAAAAAGTATAGACATGGCACTTGAGGGCATGGTTTAGTGGGCACTGTGGTGTTGCATTGGCAGTTGGACTTGATGATCTGAGAGGTCTTTTCCAACCTTAATGATTTTATGATTCTACAATTCATTATGGGAGGGTAAAATAATTACCCCAGAAACAACTTCAGTAATTATTCTGGATGGGAATCATAGGGCTCCTCTGAAGGTCCAGACACAAAGTTAAGCTGCAACAGCCTTACAAATCATTGTGCATCAGGTGAGCTGTCAGGACTTTCAGTAGCTGCTTAGGAATTTGCTTGGAGTGCTGAGGCAATGCAGCACAGCTCCTGTCAGCTGCAGGAGTTATGATAGCAGAGGTCTGGCCTGATGTCTTGATTTCAGGAGAACAGATGCCCCTTTACAGCAGAGCACAGAGTAAGCAAGATGTCCCTTGGGAGCTGTGCAGCAGCTGTATCACAAGTGGCAGTAATATGCCTCAGCGTCCAAGGCAAAGGAGATTGCCAATCCATCATCCATTAATTTATCCCCAATCCGTGTTGAACTAAATCCATTTTTAATCATTTATCTAACTCAGTTATGCAGGTTTGTATTTTCTGAGTGCTGAGAATTTGGTCTGCAGGATGATCTCAAGCAAAGGATACATCAGTCATATTTCTGGCATACTGCTAAGGCCAGCTCTCTTACACAATTATAGAAGTCATATGGTATCAAAATGATATGCCTCGAAAAATGACCATAACTACTCTGTGGTTGATACGACAGGACAGAAACAGGATAATTGAAGAGTGTGAGGACTCTGAAGGCATTTGACTGGTAAATGGATGCTGTGGGTGATGTTAAAGGAAATGAACATTTTAGAATTAAGAAACTGGGAAAACACACACAGGTCTTGTATCAAATTCAGCTTTCAAAAAGTGGCTTTTGTGGTTGTGTGTAGTTATCTGTCTTGCCTTTTGGACCAGAAGCTACTCAGACTGTAAACTTTCTAATGCTCTGTGCTCATACAATGCTAGACACTATGTCTACATCTAACCATGGGGTCCAGAAGCACTTTGCCTCTGGGGTCCAGCTGTGTGATGTGATGACACACAGTCTCTCCTCACAACTTGTTGTTTTTGGTAACTAGAGCATATGGGCATGAGGCAGCTGCAGTAAGCTCTGACAGTGGAATAGAGAGGCCCATGTGTGCAGGATGCACACCCAAGGGCGTCTGGTACTCAGTTAAGACACTGTTTTTGAGATTCAGTCTAAACTAGGATCCTTAGGCGATACCAAACTGTAAATAGAAAATACAAATTGAAAACTGATGTGATGCACTGGGCAACACCCTAACTATAACTACCCTGGCTGATTCAGTAGTTATTTCTGAGTTTTTCCTGGAGTTGGTTCTTTCAGCATGAAGCTTCAAGCTTGTAAACCCCCACCAACTCCACTGTGAGCCTCAGCAACTGTCTTTTCTAGGCGCTGCTGAACAGCAGCAGAATTGTCCACAGGACTGCGGCTAAAGCAGGAGTGCAAGTACCTCTACTGACCCTGGCCCCTTGTGCATGGGTGAAAAAGGAATTTGATTCATCCCTAGCTCTTTAACTTTCCCTTGTAATGCTCCTGTGCAAAAATCTTCCTCTTCCACACAGAAAAATGTGCCATTGAAGGTGGCAAATCCAAATGAAGAAACAAAGGTCTTGAAAAAGATTTTTGTGAATAATTCCCTTTGGTATTTTTGCTTGGAAAGTCTAAGCAGTGAATCAATGATATGAGAAAGAAAAACTAGTTCTCAGAAAAGGAGGCTTTTGTTTTCTTTTTCTTATTCTCTCTCTCTTTTTTTTTTTGTTTTACTTTTCCCTTTCTTTTTCTTTCCTTTCTTTCTTGTTTTCTTTCATTTTCTTTTCCTTCCTTCCTTCCTTCCTTCCTTCCTTCCTTCCTTCCTTCCTTCCTTCCTTCCTTCCTTCCTTCCTTCCTTCCTTCCTTCCTTCCTTCCTTCCTTCCTTCCTTCCTTCCTTCCTTCCTTCCTTCCTTCCTTCCTTCCTTCCTTCCTTCCTTCCTTCCTTCCTCCCTCCCTCCCTCCCTCCCTTCCTTCCTTCCTTCCTTCCTTCCTTCCTCCCTCCCTCCCTCCCTCCCTCTCTCCCTCCCTTTCTCCTTTCCTTCCTTTTTTCCAAGTTCCTTCCTTCCTTCTCCACCTTCACTCTAAACTTTGACTTTCTAGCAGGGAATCTAGAAACATAAGTCCTCCAAAAGAGGAAAGAGGAGAAACACAGTATGCCATATTTTTCTGATAGTTGGAATGTCTCAGTTTACATCCGTTTCCTGTACAAGGAAGCCCAAAGAGCAATGAACTGCACAGGAATAGTAATGCATGGGGTTTTGTTGTCTCTTTTAGCAGAAACAATGTAATGTCATATAATCAGTAATTTCTCATACAATTGGGAACTAATTTAAGCATCTTTGCGAGTATAAGCACATCTGTGTTAATTTGGCAGAGTTTAAATACTATTGCTACTGAATGAAGACACGGGTGGGAGTTTTGTTTGAAGTTCCCAGAAACTAAATGTCATAGGGCATGTCTGCTGGCTACTTCACCCTTGTTTCTGATTCATGTGGGACCACAGGATTCACATGAACTCACATGAATCAGAGTCTACATATGTTACTGATGGTGACAAGGCATCTGAGATGACCAAAGCAATGGAGGAAGCCACAGTTAAACTAGAATGAACTAGAGTAAATTATGAATTCATTGGAGAACTGTTGTGGTTGAACACAGAAATAACTTTTAGGAAGTTCACCTTGATGAAGACAATGATATTTTCATATGAGTAAAAAGGCAATAGGAATAGCAAGACCATTTGATGAGTATGACTTCTCTCCAGCAGTAGAAAAATCAGTAATGTGCTTTATTAGTGGACCAAGTATTTTCTTGTTTTCTTTTTCTTCTGAGCTCTGAATAGAAAAATGAATCAAGTGGCTGCAATCTGTGATGGGTCTTTTGCTCTGTACTTTTTTTTTCCATACTGTTATCATGGAACCAACATGCATATGTCAGAGACACTTGGAAAACATTTGGAGAAGTGAGACCATAGGTTGTCCAAAATTAACAACATCATTGTCAGTGCAGCACTGAGGCCTGACATCAGAACGTCTTTTATTTTTGACATCTTATAAGTGTCTTTATAGGTTAACAGAGGAAATTTCCTTTTCTGTCCATTTGCAGTGTATATAGAGACAAGCAGCACAATGAACATGCTGGTATTGTTTGTCCAAACTATCCCTGTAGAAATAATCAGGTTATGGTCTCTTCTACTACATCAGACACACAAAATTACCCAATGTGAAAGTGACATCTTAGCTTCACAGAGAAGGACTGAGGTCAAGGTGCTCACATGCAACCACTGATTTCCAGTACTCAGAACTAAAAGACATGAGTGCGCAGTTTTCAGAAGGCAGGTGCTCTACCCTCTCCCACATTGGGCTATTCAGTGACTTTCAGGGATCACTTCAAATTACATTTGAAAATCTTGGCACAATCATGTTTCAGAATCTGAAGGTACCCAACAAAGAGCAGCAGCAAGTATTCATGCCTAACCATGTTAACTACACCTACCAATACCAATAAAAGAAACTACACTGAAGTTACCTACACGCTGCTGTGTTACTTGCTGCTTGATTTGGCAGAAGGCCACTACTAGACATTTCTGAGCATGCTGACATCCTGGAGGAAACTCAAGTTAGGAAAGGGAAAACTTTTATTCTCCTTTTGCTCAAAAGGCAGCAGGTGGTGGGAGAATTGTCCTTATTTAGTCTTCTAGGGATGACCACAACCATTTAATCTTTTTCAACACTTGCTCTTTCTCCTTGTGCCAAAATGGCACTAAAATGGCTTAGAACACAGCTACAGACAGTTGTTAAGCTTTGATATAAGAGCCTTTATCAAAACAGGGAAATATTTGTAATGGTTTGGGATTTATTTTAACAATATGAAACACTGTTTACTCAGCACTATCTAATGTGTAGAATTAATGCACTTAAGCCTTCAGAAAAGAGAACTTTATCTCTAACATAAGTGGTTAAAACCATTTTGCTATCTCTCATGACTTGCTTCAGTAATGAATTTAACATGCTCAACATATAAGATGCAGCATCATGAGTCCAGGCTTCTCCTGTATTCATCAGACAAAGGTGTTTGCAACTCCAGGGTTCACTTTGATGTCTTGTCATTAGAATGCTAGAGTGATAGCTCAAGTGCCATTACCTTCAACTCACCTTTGTTCTGCAGGATAACTTGCATTCTCAGTTAAATCAATTCCTGTACCAATCTTTATGATAATATATGCAGGGCTGCAATGTCATCTGGTTAAGTAGATGCACTGCCTTTTGGGATCACACATATCCTGTTACAAGGGTCACTTGTTCCTCAAATGTTTCTGTCTGAACAGAGAGCTTCACAGCTTCTATGTATACAAAATATTGGACAGCTTTTCCCTGCCCCAACATTGCTACATGGGAAATTTCTATGAACAAAGGGCTGGAAGACATGGGTTGTTTAAGGCCATGTGCAAGTTAGATTGGACACTTTGCATGCTTTTGTCTTAGCTTCTGAGACTGCTTAACCTGCTTAGAGAGTTCGCATTGCTTAGTTTTTTTCCCAGAAGCAAAATGCATCCCCTGAATGTTGGCGTTGTCTTTCATTTTCAATGAAGACCAAAAGCAGTTGGCAAAGAGATTCCCCAACTGGCAGGAGGATGCCAGCAGCAAGTGTGAAAAGATGAGGCTGGGAATAAGAAGACTGCTAGCACAGACATGCTAAACCCATCACCCTGGTAGGTAGACAAAACAGTCTTATGTTTCAGGCCCATCGCTAAAGAATTTCACTGCAAGGCAGACAAAGTTTTTGAAGGAATGACTAGAAGGACTGCAGTTCAATCTAAATAGTGGAGCTGCTGTTGTACTTCTAAAGGACAAATTTTAAGAGAAATAAGGAAAACAAGGTAGAGAGCAAAATAGAAATAAACTAGCAGATATACAAACAAGACAACCAAAGTGGAGGGTTTTAATACAAAACACATTTCTTCTCAGGAAATTTACTTGTTCCTCAAAAATACCAAGCACGCTGCTCGCAAAGAGGGAAGAGAAGATGAGTTTGGTGAATAGAAGTAATGGTAGATAGTAAGATGACAACAAAGCATGCTATCAGGACACAACCTGTAAACTATATAGGGATTGGCAATATCAGAAAGGAGTAAAAGAAAAAAATAGTTAAGATGGTATGTGAAAGCCTGTGATTTCAGGTATCGGGTATTCTGATATCAAACATGCTTCATTTTCAGGGTTTACATATAACCAGATGTCTTTATATGAATATCTCACTTTTTAAAACAAAGGCAAATATATGAAATTAATATATCTTACATGTCATGTGCTGAGAACCTGAAAGTGGCTGACTATAGTAGCCATGTAAAGAATCACAGAATCACAGAAACACCAAGGTTGGAAGAGACCTCAAAGATCATCAAGTCCAACCTGTCACCATCCTTCAAGAGATTTGTTTAACCGGATGTGTCCTTCAGCACAGCGATTTAACATATTGAATGCTGTACCTGTGTAAGTGGGTACAGAGCCACTGAAGTAACCAGCCTCAATGAAACCATCTAAAGCAGCCACCAAACCCTGTCTGGATTCCAGACTTCATTTTTTTTTCTTTTCCTGAAACCTGGGATGTTACCCCAGAAACCAAATCAATGTACTTAACAGAGATTTGACAAGTAACTCATGTGATAACTTACCTTCCAAGAAACTTCTCATCTTGTATTGACAAGAAAGATATTATTTTTTGATTAAGAAAATGCAATATTTTCTTCAGTAAATTAAATGCATTCAGATTAATAACATGCTTATTTGATTTTTTTTCTTTAAGGTAATCAGATTCTGAAGAAAAGATTCAGAAGTGAAAATTTAATCTAGTTCAAGAAAGAAAAATTGTTGCTGAGCAGGGATTTTTAAGACATAAAAACAGAACATTCAGCATCTGTGTACCCATTAGCTTGAGTCATTGCCTGGTTCTAGGATTGGTATAATTGCACTGCCATTGCTTCATGTTTCTGACAAACATTGAGAAACTCTAACAATTTTCTGTGTGTCCTTATGTTTTCTAAATCTAATACTCATATGTTTATTGCTTGGTCAATTTTAGCCAGTATGTGTAATTCTCACTGCAGGCCAGCCTAGGCATAGCTTCAGATGCAGACTTGCTTTTGTACCCATTACATGTCTGTTTACACTCTTCTGATGCTTACTTCTGGCAAGGACCCAGAGGGATTGATCCTGCCCAGTTACACCCTGGGCAATGAAGACACTCCTTAAACTGAAAATTGCTGGGTAAAGATTATCTGGACAGTACTGCACTTTTGTCTGATAGAGATACAAGGTGCAGTGGGTATCACTTCAGCCTGTCATCTAGTGGTTTATCACTTTCTCACCAGTAGCTTTGTGCTGTATCCTGTCCAAGTATAGGCAGAGTGTCTGCTGGATTTTCATTTGCAACTGCCCCTTGGTGTCAGGGTGCCTAAAGCCTTCACCCAGGCAGTCTACAGGTTAAAAAGGGAGGAAAAGCCATTAAGGTTTTTTGCTTTAGGGGTTCTATTGAGCTAGCACCACCTGGAATAAATATAGTCCTAAAAAGTAGTTGTGTCATAACAATGTCTGATGTACTGTGTCAGTGTGCACACTTTTATATGAGGGAGAAAGACACAGCCACCAAAATGGTCATAACCTAAGAAACCATGGGAGTGGCATGAAAGGAATGCATTTGACAATGAATCCATTTTGGTTAAGTACTGCAGATTACCTTCTAGATTACTTTTGGGAACATACAGGAAGTTCTTGCACAGAGGCAAAATTATCTTACTGATCCATTAGCACCTCTGCTGGTAGTAATAGCATAGGCAAAAGCTATATGAATCCTGGTGGATTCTGGAATGGCTATGAGAAATTTAACATCAAGAAGCTCCTTTTTAAAGACATGAAAATGAAATGCTTAATGTGTCCCAGGATGTATTGTGTGTATGTGAATGATTACATACAAATGCTCTGTAATGAGCAACCTGAGAAAATGGAATATGCACTACTTAGAAATTAATTATTCCTCAATTGCAGCCACAGTACTGTACTTGCTCTGCTTGTGCTTAAAGTTCCTCCTCTGACATTATTCACCTGCTGCTAGGAAAACAAACACACTTAGAGTAAGAAAAATAAGTGTGTTGGTTCTCAGTTTTCTTTTTTTTGTTGTTGTTTGGTTGGTTTTGTAAAGCTATTTTATTTTTTCTGGGTCCATTTAGGTTCAGACCCTCCATTAGTCCTCCTCCAGCAGCTGAACACACAGGAATGGATTGTTGATCCCTTCATGGCAGACTGGCAGCCAAGAGGATGATCACCTCACCATCATTGCCACACATATCTTCTCAGTTATTTATCAAATCTGCTAAAGCTTGCCAAAAATACAAAGACTATCCCAGGCCTTTCCATCCTTGTTCATTCCTCTGTCTATATTTATGATTTATGCTGCACTGAAGTTTCTCATCTTAATTTAGAGCAGTCAGCTCCTTAATAAAGAGAAGCTGCTCACATTGTGCACTGAGGTAGGTGAATATGCCCAACCTTCTGGGGCTCACAAAGGTGGGGATCTGGGGGGATGTACAAGACCCCTTTGCAGCAGCAGTGGCGATGGGTGCAAGTGAGCCCTCTTCACCACTGGCTCCTGTGGCCAGCTCATCAGGTGCAGGGAGCTCTGACTGCCACCTTGCTTCTGCAGGAAAGAACTGGGTGTGATTTCATGGCAGCTACCAGAACTGGCAAGTACTGAGTAATTTAGTGGTAGACTTTCCATACTGGTACATCAGAAGTTTCTTGACACTAAGTCCAGTGCCATGTTTGACACAGAGGTGAGTCCTCTCCTTGGAATGTTTTTGCTTATCCACATAGGGGAGAGAAATGTGTGCAGGAATGACACATCTGCAGCTTTATGAGTTGAAATTCTCCTAACAGAAATTGTTATAAGGGTCAACATCAACATCTGAATGAAGAGGTCTAACCCCAGTAGCCAATTTCATGGACACATGAACTGAAGAGAGCAAGTGAATATGTGCAGAGTGCCTCCCTCTTCACTCTGCTCTGTTTTTCTCAAAATCTCCCCTTGAACCAACCCTGGGTTTTCAGTGGACATTTGCATTGCATTTGATTGATTGAATATTCCTTCAGGCTTGCATTTTAGGATGGGTAGGACTGCAGAAGAAGAGGCAAAGCCTGCGTTGTTTTTCTCTTTGATTCCTCTTCTGGTAAAATATTACAGCATCTTACCTTGCTGTTCCTGTTACACCTTCTAGTTTGTTAAAATGCCCAGAGGTGTTCAGGCATTTCAAGCCAAAAAATATCCCTACTAGTCTCTTTCTATTTCCTTTCCCACATTCCTTCAAGGTCAAAACCCTTCATTTAATTGGGACTTCCTAACTTTCGCATTGTCCAACAATGTAAAGAGTGTGGGGAGAAGGAATTAGTGTTATTCAGCAACATTGAACAAGAAAAAGTACAGCTTCTTCAAAACTAGGCAGCTTCAACAACTTTTTCACTGAAAAGAACCATCTGAAAACACAGACATTGTACTATCAAGAGGCTTGGCAATGCAAAGGAAATAAATGTCTGTGTACTTCTGCAACTACATTGACTGCAAAAGCACTTTGCAAAATATTTCATTAATGTAACTGTGTCAGAATTGTTTTCCTGGGTCTACAGACATCAAATTCAATACCTGAGTGTCATCTACATTTATGAAACTTAATACTGGATGAGGGGATTGAGTCCATCATCATTAAGTCTTCAGACGATGCTAAGCTGAACATGAGCCAGCAGTATGCCCAGGTGGCCAAGAAGGCAAATGGCATCCTGGCCTGTATCAGGAACAGTGTGGCCAGCAGGAGCAGGGAAGACATTCTGCCCCTGTACTCAGCACTGGTTAGGCCACACCTTGAGTACCACATCCAGTTCTGGGCCACCTAGTTCAGGAAAGATGTTGAGTTGATGGAACATGTCCAGAGAAGGGACATGGTGAGAGGTTTGGAGCACAAGCCCTATGAGGAGAGGCTGAGGGAGCTGGGGTTGCTTAGCCTGAAGAAGAGGAGGCTCAGGGGAGACCTTATTGCTCTCTAAAACTCCCTGAAGGGCGGTTGTAGACAGGCAGAGATTGGTCTCTTCTCCCAGACAACCAGCACCAGAACAAGAGGACATAGTCTCAAGCTGTGCCAGGGGAGGTTTAGGCTGAATGTTAGGAAGAAGTTCTTCATAGAAAGAGTGATTGGCCATTGGAATGTGCTGCCCAGGGAGGTGGTGGAGTCACCATCACTGGGGGTGTTTAGGAGGAGACTGGATGGGGTGCTTGGTGCCATGGTGTAGTTGATTAGATAGGGTTGGATGATAGGTTGGACTCGATGATCTCAAAGGTCTCTTCCAATCTGGTTAATTCTATTCTATACTATTCTATTCAATGTCAGTCTGGTTAAACTAAATAGTTAGCAGCATGTGAGTTCTGCATCTGTAGAAACCATATCTAGTTGAAATTCAATTTATTTGGTTTATCCTGAACAGATAGCTTAAATCTATTGACAGCCCTTATCCTAAGAAGGAAGCAAGGACAGGTGGAAAGAGAGGGAGAATAGGGTGTAGAAGAGATCAGGGAGGATGTGCAGAGACCTCAAAGAGGAACATATCTTCTTACTCAGCAACACTGACTGTAAAAATTATTAAGCTGATAAACAAATTACTACTTAAAAGCCATATTCTACCCTTGAAGTATGTGCAGACCTCCCCATGAGGTCAGTGGGTGTGCCAGTCTGGGCTGTCAAAACATATGTTGTCTGAAATTCATATCCTGGTGTTCTGGGAGTAGCTGGATGTGGAATTTGGCACTGGCTGTGGAACAAGTTTGACATTACTGTAGAGAGCAACTGACGCTGGTGGGTGCATGTGCGAGGTGTGATTGTGCAAGGATACGCTTGTGCACACTCATCTCATGGGAAAGTCAATCAAGCTGCTTAGAGTGAATAGATGATCTATTAATTTGCAGTCACCCTCCTGAAAGTGGTAATTCCTTCTTGAAGTAGGCAAGTGTTCTCTGCTTTGTCAAGTGCAATGATCTGAACATGCCGGGAGACCAATGGAGGCTCTTTCTGGTACACACAGCATTCATGGGGTAATGACAGAAGAGCTGCTCTCCTCTATGACATGCATATGTCTACCTGGACTTCAGTGGGACTGAAATTCACTTCACTTGTGTTCAACAGTTTGAGCCAGTGTTACCTCAGTTAGTCAAAAACCCCAAAATAATTCTAGCAATTCAATACTCAACAAAACTAATGCTTAGGATTACTACCCACATCTCAGTGCCTATTTTTATTCTGTTTGCAGCAATTTTGCTTCAAATGGCATAACTTGTACATGACAGGAAAACCAAGAAGGTAGCCATACTTTGAGCTGCAGCAAGCAGCATACTTTGAGCTCAGGGACTGAGGCAGAAGGGTGACATGAGGGCTGAGGCACTATTTCCAGACTCAGGGCTGGTGAAAGCTAGAAATGTCATAAAAACCAAATGGATTTGGAGGAGTCTGATTTCTCTGGAAAGAGAATTTAGGCTAACATAAACCACTTCCAGAAAAGGCTTAGAGAAGATGGGCAACGGCTTCAGTTTCTGTTGTATCCAAATTATTTCTGGCATTGACTTTCAACATCTGCATCTCCATGTCTTCTTCAGAATATGTTGCCAAATTTAATCTTGTTTTCAAACATTCCCTAGTCTTAGTTTTCTTGTTGCTGCTTTAAGACACGTATCACTATAGGTGCCAAAATGTGAAGAAGCATTTTCTTGCTCCCATCTTGCACTTGCTATCTTTGAATTTCATTAAAAACAAAACAAAAAGAAAAGCTCTGTGACCTTCTGAGCTGTACCACCGTGGCTAAAACAGGTGCAGGAGAGGAAGATCACCATCTTCTAAGCTATTATAGTGAGACACCATGAGGATTGTCACTAGCAGATAGGCTGTGCTGAGAGAAAGACACCTACAAAGTAAAAGCTGCGGTATACTTGGGACTTCATGAAACAAATGCAAGTCAAGACTTTTATAGGCCTAAGAAGTCCACAACTCCTTTTTTTCTTCAGTACAAAAGCTGTTTCAAAAGCATCAGTTTTCTCTTCACAAAAGGAGATGATGGCTGTCCTCATCTTCATATACATTAAGTATGTTTTAGATTTTGACTAGGTTGGAAATTTTTTCACTCCCTTCATTCTGAATTTACATCCCAGTGGGGCATTTAAACTGGAAGTGACAGTGTGTCTATCTGTGCTCCAGCCCTGTCAATCCAATTGATGGCAAGAAGGAAAAGTGAATTAGAGAGTCATGCTGCTTCAGTTCAGTTTCTCTCTCAAAAATAGATACCCATATGAAGTAGCCATGAAAGGGCTTTTTGTGTATGGCTTTATCCTGTCGTAGCAGGGGTTGCTGTAACGAACTGGGGAAATGTGAGATGAAGTGGGAATACAGGCATGGGTGAAAAAACTGACAAAATGTCAGGGATTCTTTTTTTGTGAATCTAAATGTAGAACTGAAACCAGAGCTGAAATGTATTAAATAACTGCCAAGTGGAGAATTACTGGGAGTTGTCTTCCATTCTGTGTAGAAGATGTCTTTGAAAATACTGAGTAGCATCATTTTCAGCTGATGCTTCACACAGCAGTTTAGAGGAATGCAAAATTGGGATTAGATGCACAGCTGGGGTAGAATGGAATCCTGCTACAGACTGGTGAAAAACGTTGGTTAGCACACACTGGGAACCTGTCACCAAAGGGCTGTGACAGTGTAGAAACATTTAATAACTCCTCTGTCTTGGCCTTGCTTTGAGATCTCATGCTCATTGTGAAAGGGTAGTCCTGGTTGAAGTCATTAAGAATGTGACACGCAGGGAGACCTTCTTTGACATTTCAGGTGAGATTCTGATGAAAGCAAGCACTGGGAACAGAAAGAGCTGACTGAGGCATGGAATATTGGGAGTCCAGATCAGCTGGATGCTTTGTGAATGACCTCATGAATTATCATTACCAACTGGTCTGTGTTATCCTTAACTTTGCCTTCTTGCCAAAGGCAAGTACTCCCCACCTCAAGCTTCTACAGATAAAACATAAGACTGGAGGCTGGACTCTGCAGCTCTCTGCTATGGCTGGATCACAGCTTTTAGTGTGTTGTGCTCACAGAGTCACACTTGTGTCATATTGATGGCCACAGGAGACATGGGGAGACCTCGATGACTTATAGAGTTCAGTACCAAAAAGTATAGATCAGTATATAATCAAGGACAGTGCTTCAATACTCTGCTTCACCATTCATGTTGAGTGACAGAAATGGAGATGTCTTTCTTGAACCAGAATCTCACCCAGATCAATTCAATCAGGCTGTGAGGGCATTGTGTCCTAGGACAGCTGCCTGTGAAGTTGTCCATCTGACTTCACACAGCAAAAACGTTCTTCAGAAATAGGTTTTTCCTCCAAACAAGTCTAACAGCCCTATGCTACACCCTCTCTTCTCTGTGAAAAGAACTTCTCCATTCAGCAGGGGAACGCTGCTGGTGCTTGGTACTCCTGAGCTTTATTTGATAAATAAAAGCACTGATTGCAGTCTAAAAATTATGTTGACTTCCCCAAAAAGAGTTGTCCTATGCTGACCTGAGTCAGGTCTCTCCATTTTGACAGGTGAGCTCTCACATGCCCAAACTTGTTAAGCTATTTGATGAAAGAGATAGAAAACTTTCCACTACACCAAATAGTCCCCCTAAAAAAAAGTGAAGCAAGCTTCAGCCTTGGCTTTCTTAAAGACTGGACATTGGATGACACTGGTCTGTCTCATTACAAAAAAATCACATTGGAGTACAACAGTCATAAACGAGACATGTGGAATCATTCACCCTGAGGCATTTACTCCAGAATGGCTGTCCTGGTTTCTAGACCACTCTGAATCAGTGAGGTGGTTTTTTTATGAAGCAAATCAAGGGCAGACAAGTGTGTGTTACCTGTGCTCACATAAAGGCACTGGTTCCAGGCAACATCACAGTAGACTGAGGTGGAGAAGGATGGAGAAAAGCTCCGAGCTTCAGGGACACAGCCTGACTTCTGGCCATTTGCTTTGTTTTTCTATCCTTCAGCTCACTTAACAGTCTTCTGTCTTAAACATAAAAACTAAGAAATGCAGTGGGAGGGTGAAGACAAAGACCTAAACAACCTTGCAAACACTAAAATTTCACCTTTTTTGATAGGTTCTGTTGGCTTCATTTAGCCTACGTTAGGGCTTTTGGTCTCAGACCCACGACTAGAACCCATTTGTCATTAAAAAACATACTGCTTTTAAATTCTATTTGCTTTAGGTTAAGTTTGGAGTGTGATTATTGTGTCTTGAGAAAATAAGAGACTGTTTGTTTTAACTGAATTCACAACATGTGTTTGTAATAAATGGGCTTGGGCAGTTGTCCTGATGCTGAATGGGCCAAAATTTGGAATTACTGCAGCCTTGGTGAAATTTCAGCACTGTGAAATCCAGAAGAAAAAAAAGAAAATCACGTGTGAAAGTTAACAACTGAGCAGGGGGAGGGAGATCAGGGGCATTATTCACGGCTTCATGATAGCAGGGAGACAGGGAGCAGTGGAAATGTGTGCTTGAAGAGAAGAAAGAGTTTCTGAGGCTCCCATCAAGACTGTGCCCCACTGCCATGTGCAGGGCTGCAGACTGAGCTCAGCGGTCAGCCACCTGCATTGCTCCTCTGGAGCAGCAGTTCTTGCTCAGACCACCTACTTTGAAAACCAAAGCCAGCTGAGGCAGAATTTAACTGCTCAGGTTCAAGACAGTGATGCAAACTGTCTGTTACCAAGGGAATCCTAGCTGAAGGACTTCTTTGGATGGCTGTGCCTCCAAATTTGCCTGAAAAGTTCACAGTGTATCTCTAAATCTGGTGTCTTATTGATGGTCTGAGCTGGCACGCTGAATTTCACTGGGGAAATTTCATCTCTCAGTTCCCATTGCCTCCTTTGATGACACAGGGTCTGGGGTGGACACCAACAGAGCACTTGACAGGCACATACCTCTGACTACAGAAACCCCTTGAAAGTCCTTTGCAGTGGATTTCATAAAATCAAAGACAGGTTTCTCTGTTATAGATGTTTTATAGTGCAAGTGTCTTTCTTTTTGACTTAGAAGTGACTGTACAAAAGAAAATTTCACCCCGTGTCCTTCACAGTCACAGAGTACACAGAGTCTCTAACTCCTGTGGCCTAATGAAGATCACCTCTCTCCAGCCATTATAGCTCAGATGGGGAGGTTGTCTCCATTTCTCTACTATCATTTCCTTAATAAACTAAATTAAGCCTTGGAATTAATCCCAGCGCAGTAAGCACTGGCTGAAGCAGTGAACAAAGCCTTGAGAATATTTTAGAATCAAATAATCTAAGAGCAAATAAAATTAAAAACCAACAAAGTCCACAACACAAGTGCCCTCCCCTCTAGCTTATTTCATAACACAAGTGCCCTCCCCTCTAGCTTATTTCATAACACAAGTGACCTCCCCTCTAGCTTATTTCATTTTATTATTTATTTATTTTTAACTTGGGCTTGCAAAGAGCATCTTGGAACTTACTGCTGTTTCGTCCTCCTTGAAAAAGGGGTTTTAGTTCTTTAATTCTCTACTGATATCTTTGTTTCAGGGATGTACTGCCTGGATAAAACAACCCTACTGGTTGTTTTATCTGGGGTCAGGAAACATGCAGATGTTCTGAAATGACTCTTTGATTCCAGTCAAGAGGTTTCTTATCTTGATTTCTTATATTGCTTCCCCAACTGGTTTTTTTCCAACAGCTGTCCACTAAATAAGCTGAAAACATTCACATAGAGAGTAATTCTTTATTATACAGAAACAGAGCCTTTCTGTCAGGTTAGACCCTGTTGCTCGTGCTGTTACACACACAGGGCAGCCCATAGTCTTGTTGGGGGAGTAAGTTAATATGATCATCCCCATTCCCATTTGCACACACACAGCAGCTCTGTGCAAGCCTCATTTAGCACGTGCAAGGCTTTCACTGCTTGGGTTGATAGTCAAGGCCCTGATTAATCTCTCCATATATGCTATGACCACAAAGATCATTCAGGAAATGAAGGTCTATTGGGCTGGACACATGATCTGACAAGTTAAAACTGCAGAGAGAAGGATGGATATTTTTGTCTGAGTACTGCACTGTGCTTGATGCTGGCTGGCAGATCAGCTTGTTACTTTTGCATGACAAGGATGTCCCAAGTTTTGATTTGCAGTTCTATTGATTACTGTGAAAATAAATGACATAACTCTCCCTATAGGTCAATGTTACACCTTAAATAGACTGCCACTCCAGCCAAGAGTGTCATTACTGATATTAATCAACGTTTTTTCACACTTTGCTTAGAAATGCAGCCACCCATAGTACTGTGTAAATTTTTTCTGCTTATCAGTCTCTTCCAAAGAAGTTTTGATGCAGAAGTTCTTAAGATGCACTATAAAGGTGAGAAGACAGACTCTGTGGTGGGTGTGTGAAGAACACATCCACCCTTCATTATTGCCACAGAAGCACTCTGTAGCCAGGTACTATATCTTATGGAAAACTCATTTGATTGCTTCCAGTTACATTTCCAGTTGAAATGAGTTTCAAAACTTGATTGCAATTCAATCTCTTAAAGGCTTATAGAAAAGACATGCCTCCCTTCTTCAATATCTGTGGGCCCTAAAACTGTGCAATATACTGAGATATTATGGAGCCTTTATTTGATTGTCCAAGTAATTAAATTTAAAATGTTATTGAATTTGTTAATAATGACACAAACCAGAGAGCTTCATACTTTGATTTCTGGTGAACTTTTGCTAAATCCACATTATCCTGACGTACGACTACGCTGTGTTTAAAGCTGCTCTGGTTTAACCATGTAAATTCAAAACAGTGACATCACTTCAAAGGGGACAAAAGGGGAAACCAATTTGGCTGTATCAGACCCTCTCTTTCTAAAGGTATATAGTGCATCCTCCAAAAAACAGCCATGTGAGGTGAGGCACAGTTCAGCTTCAGGGTGAAGGGCAATGCCCATCAGACCTGTGGAGAGCTTCACTTTGTTCTGATGATAGGCAAAAAGGCCTTCTTTGTCTGGTCAGAGATATCCAGAATGTTAATTTTCTGAAATTATTTTGCTCTCTTTCAAAGCTGAAGACAAAACTCCTGAGAAACAGGCTAGAGGTATTTCCTAGTCCTTTGGATCCAAAGAGGTGTCCTGGATCCAGGAAACAGCCTATTTTTACCTTTTCTTACCTTATTTCTCCAGGATTCAGCCTGTAATTCGCAGAGAGTGATTACTGAATCATAGACTCAGGTCCTTATTTTAAACTTATATGAGTGTAAGCTTCTAAATTATAACAACAACAATATAATTTAAAAACAAAACCCAAAAAACCAAAAAACACACACACAAACCCCAACAACAACAGAACAAAGACAAAAAAATCCAAGTTAAGCTCTTCTCTTGTGAGCTCCCTTGTTTCCTTGTTTGCACGCTTGTCCGTGCAGAGGAAAGACTGAGGTTTAATATTCTGAGCTCCTTTCTCTCCTTCTCCAGAGAAAAAAAGGGGCAGGAAGGCCCACAATTAGCATAGCAACTCTTCCATGCCAGCAGTAAGGAAATAATGCTCCTAAACAAATGAACAGTGATGTTGAGGGTGACTTTTCTTTGTCACAAGGCTCTTCATATGGCTGGCTTCAAAGGGTTTAATTTGCAAAGGTTTTCTGTGATTGCACATTTTGGGAAAGCTATGTAAAAGATTTTCTTCTCCTTTCAAATACAAACTATGATATACTCACACTTGTGCTGTTAAATGCACAGACCATAAAAAAAAAGGCTCTACAAGGTGGCCTCCTTGACTCTGCTGTTATATGGCTTTCTCAGCTCACTTTTAAATATTTACATTTGTTCACCAGACATTAACATACCTTTTGCTATGTCATACACCAGGATAAAAATTAGGACAAGTCAAAGCTACTCAGCCTCATAGTCGTAACTTGAAGCAATTTTGGCCTTTCATGGGAAGAGGGAAAGAAGAGAGGAGGAAGGGTATGTGTATATTCATTATAGCCCTCAAAGTTTACAGAAGCACAGGTTCCAAAAAGCCACCTCAATAATGGTTTTAGTAAAATATTTATATTGCTACAACTTTCTGTGTTTAATGATTTTTTCCCCAATCAGTTTTTTGTGGTGTATCAAGGAAAATCCAAATATTCTTGATGATGATCGGTGAGTTAAAATCTCTTGTAGCAACACAGTGCATCAAATCCTCTCCAAGTAACTGCCCTTTTCACACATCTGGAAAGACTCCATATCTTCCTCTTTTTTTTATCTACCACAGCCTTATTACATAAATAAACAAAAGAATATATGTGGTCATAGAATGAGCGAATTGAGTATAATCTTACAAAAACAAACCCTGTCTCAATAGTCCTTTGTTTGTTGCCTTTTGGCTCTATTATTGACTCTCCTGTGTGTACTCTATAAACATTACTGCCTTCACTTTTTCCCAACGTGAAATGTGTCCAGGTGGTCAGCAACAAGGCTGAGGCTTGCCTAGCAGTGCAACCCTCTGGAGCTGAGTGCATCCTGGAACTCTGATTCTCGTATACTTTCTAAGTGAGAAGGAGCACCACTACTGCTCAAGATATCACAGACTGTATGAAACAGATCTGACCTGCTGAAGCACAAGTTATTTCATAGCATTATTGACTCTCCTATGTGTACTCTATAAACATTACTGCCTTCACTTTCTCCTGGTGTGAAATGTGTCCAGGTTGCCAGCAACAAGGCTGAGGCTTGCCTAACAGTGTGACCTTCTGGAACTGAATGCATCCTGGCACTCTGATTCTCATATGCTTTCCAAGTGGGAAGGAGCACCACTACTGCTCAAGATATCACAGACAGTATGACCTGCTGGAGCATGACACAGTCTGAAGCTGTGCCAGGGGAGGTTTAGATTGGATGTTAGAAAGAAGTTCTTCATAGAAAGAGTGATTGCCCATTGGAATGGTCTGCCAGGGGAGGTGGTGGAGTCACCATCACTGGAGGTGTTTAGGAGGAGACTTGATGGGTGCTTGATGCCATGGTTTAGTTGATTAGATGGTGTTGGATGATGGGTTAGACACGATGATCTTGAAGGTCTCTTCCAACCTGGTTAATTCTACTCTATTCTAGTCTAGTCTAGTCTAGTCTACTTCACATCTCTGACCATCCTAAGTAGTTTCTACTGGGACACTGTTACTGTCACCTGAAAGGAGAAATCTAGTAAGCAGTCACAGAGGAGGAAACAGTTCCAGAAACTGGAGGAAATCCACTCTTGGGTGAATCAAAAGCATTTTCTAATCTCTTGCAGACCCATGTATGAATGCCTCTTGTCTCTGAGAGGAAATACTGTTACTTTGTTCTGGTCCAAAAGGCATCCTGTAGGGTGATTACCTCCTGCTCAGCCCTTTGATGGGAAGGAACTGTACTGCTGCGTCACATGAAGCCTGGCCATAAGCATCTATTTCATATACTTGCTGGTGAAACATGACCCTCCTGGGCCAGGGCTGTTACAAAATCTGGTACCTTCTGGCACTGAAAAAGTTGGGACACCCTGCAAGTTTGGAATGCACTTCCATCTGTAGAAGGGAAATGACATTATAACTATGTCAGCAGAGATGCCCTAGTTTCCATGTATTTTTGTCATTTCAACAATCATGTGTAACAGAGCAATGCTGAGAATAAGAGAGAGCTATTTAATGCTTTTACTTCTAGCTATTTATCTTAACATGGTCCTAGAAGCAAGGAAAAGGCACCTATAAAACATCTTGAGTAATCAGGTGACATTTACTGAAAACACACTTTCATCTGTTAGATGCCTCTTCTTTTTTTTTCTGAGTCATGATTTTCTGAATCACCTTTATCTGGCACAATAACTGCCAGCTACAGAGTCTTTATCTCCTGTATTTTTTTTAAGGTTGGGAAAGGGAGGAAATTACTTACCAGGAATGCATTGGTACAGAGTTCATCACTCAGGAACATTTCTGTGATGCTGCCACTTAAAGCAAACATACAGGAAGGAAAATGTCACTGAAGTTCAGTTCTGTCTATATGCATTTATATGTCACCTGAATGAATTCAGTTCCTACAGGTTAATGAAGTTCAGCCCAAATGCTGGCCACTCAAAACTCAAAATAAGGTTTTAGTTTGGTGTCATCTTATGTATGGGCTCCATGCTCCATCAGGCAGAGCAGTCTGCAAATCAGACACCTCAGGCAGTGATTACACAAAGCATAAGGCACCACATGTGGGGTGATTTGGGTTTTGCCCTGCTTCTAGGCTGGATCTGACAAAGGGGGGAAGTTGTGGTAGAATACTGTATGTGGGACATCATATATTTATCTGTCTGCATAGCTCCACAGCTTCTCTGGTATGCTGGGACTTGGCAGCCCTGATCAGCCAGCACAGGATAGGGATACTTACCATGACCAGCACAGTTAGGGGAAGCAGAAGAGTCATGCTGCTTCATGGAGGCCTGAGCTACCCTCACCATCCTCTAGAAATACAGGAATCGGGTATGAAAGCAAAAAAAAAAAAAACATTCAAAAACCCAAGATAACAAAGGAGCAAGACCTAGACCTGTGCAGCTACCATCTTTTCACAGTCAATGGTAGGCTTGATGGCCTTGGGGTGCATCCACCACAGGACTGAAACTGGGACAGAGTCCCTGGCAATGCTCATGGCCACCAGATGGGGAGTGCAGGGGCACAGGACACCCAGAAAATGCACACATTGTTTTGCTCATCATTAGAAAGTTAAACTAGTTCCAAACAAGCAAACACCCACATATAGTGAATTCAGTTTTTCATATAGTTTAGGGGCAAAGACAGTGAGAAAGTTTTGCTGGGATACTTCATGTGCCATGCCTTACATGTGTTCATTATCATATTAACCCAGCTCTCTGTTTCTCTGAGTTATGTGATGCAAGTAGTCCCTGCATGTACAGACTCAGATCAACTCTGTCATCACCTGCTGTCACAATTATGTTTGGTGCTGTACTGGAATATTACATCCCTCATATATTTCTGTAAGTTGTGATTATGGAACAAAACCTGAATGGGGATGGGGATGGAAGGCAGCAATGGGAGGAGGAAGAAGAGGGAAATTGCAGACATTAGTAACTACCAAATTTCCTCTGGAAGTTTGACATTTCCTGAAGAGATAAATCAGTACCACAGCAGGGACAAACAGTATATGTGAGGACTTACTCAAGTTAACTTTAAAGCTAGAAGAAGCTACTAGAAGATTTCAACTTGGAGAAAATGAGAATAATTTACTCTAGACTTAATGCACACTGTTTAATTGACATTTACCACAGTTCTGGTTTATTTCTAAAGTGAGCTCCAGAAAAATATTCAAATGAAAAATAGGATTTGGAGTGAGCACTTGATTTGCCCCTATTTCTCAAGAAATACAGGCTAGCCTGTGGTACTTTCCCACCACAGTAAAAAAAATATCTTTATGGCAACACTTGCAACCATAGTGCAAAAGGCAAAACCAATCAGTCACGTCAATATGGAGTTCGAGACAACTACCAAGCCTGTGGATGAGAAGCTAAAATCAGGAGAGTTGCTCTGTCGTGAACAGCTGTGCCAGAACTGATCTTTTAGCAGAACACTTATGAAAATCTTCCTGCCTTAATGTCCACTTTGAGTGAAGTAAGCTGTCAGTAAGAGCACAATTCTTCCTAGCAGATACAGGGGGCTCTTGCTGAAACAGCTCTGTATTGGGCACTGAACACAAACCTCAGCAAAAGCCTTGCTTACGGTAAATCAGCCACAGTTTTGTGTCAGCAAAACATTCAAGCAAAGAGGAAAGAAAAAAAAAGGCACACTAGATAACTCTACCAAACTGTCTCTCCTGATTTTGTTACTCAAACAAAAAACAAAACAGTTCCCTCCCTCCATCCTCCTCCCCTTCCCCTTCCCTCCTATGGTAAAAGAGAAGCAACAGCTTGCTCAGGCTATAAAACCTCCCAGTCTATTCACAGCCTCAGTCCCCAAGGGCTGGAGGAGCAGCCTGCTCCCAACCAACGTCTTTCCAAAAAACACCCCCACCCCTTGCAAGTGAGTCATTTTTACAGGGCTCCCCAGGGTGCTCCCAACTGCTTTTGCCCAGAACCCCCCCCTCCATTACCCCTGGCTTTCCACCTGTGAGGAGATGGCCCATGGGAAACGGGAGCAGCTTTTGGTTACCTCCTTGCCTGCCAGATGCAGGGTGGGGTCTCTGCAGCCCTCACACTCCAATATTGCATGATGTCAAAACCTCTTTAAAAAAAAAAACAAAACACAAAACTAAGAAATAAAAATAAGAAATCCTCTGTATGTACATTTCAGGAACTTTTCATTCCTCTTCTCAGGCTTTGCGTCTTGTATCCCGCTGCCAAAGCTTTCTCACTCGCTGGGGCAGATTAGAAAACCTTCCATGCAGCACATTTAAATTTGTTATATGTTTTAAAATGCAATTCCTTTGAAATCAAAATGTTCTTTGTGAAGTTATTGCAATTATGTTTGAATCTCCTTTTGAAAGTGGACCAGAAACAAATGCCATGACACAGCTGAAATCTCTGTCCCGTTTCAGCATTTTATATGAAGAGCCTTTGGAGAGTTCAATTCCAAATCACCTTGAGTTTATGCCATTTTCATCTTTTCTGTGTGTTATGTCCTTCTACCACAAAAAAAACCCCAAAACACCCAACAACAAAGAAAGAAAGAAAGAAAGAAAGAAAGAAAGAAAGAAAGAAAGAAAGAAAGAAAGAAAGAAAGAAAGAAAGACAAACCAACCAAACAAAACAAAACCAAAAAAACCCAAACAAACCCAAAAAACCCAAACCAAACCCCAAACAACTCCCAAATCAAAATGAAACACTGTGCTCAACCCAACAATATTCATATCCAATTTCTTTTAAATGCAGTTTAAAAAGATGATGGGTTTTGTTCTGAATTGACCAAAAGTCCTATTACAGGGGTAAAAAAAAAGCATATTATGACCATATGCCTGTGTAAGGAGAGTGAGTGCCTGAGCAATGCCTATTTTTTAAAGCCAAAAGGTCCACTCATGGAAAACCACCTGTGATTCTCTGCATGTGACTGTAGCCACCTGACCAACACAGAAATTTGTAGCACAGAAATCACAGTTTTTCCTTTGCATCCATTCCCTATAGATACTAATCTAAAGGGTTTTTTGCTTTGCAATGCTCAGCATTACGCCATTTAGTTTTCATGTCCTGGTCCTATATCCACTAGCTTGAGGTAGATGTTTGTGCACTGAGAGAGATGACTGGAGCTGATAAGTAACAGCAAAGGGGCAAAGTGCTGCCCAAAAGCAGTGCTTTGAGCAAATATGCCCACTAGAAACATTAGAGGACAAGCAGATTTCTCAAGTACCTCTCCATTCTGCAGCAGCTTGCTCCATTAGATTATATGTTCCGTGGAGGTTTCTGGCGAGAAAGGGGGGAAACTATATGCCATCTTTCAGAAAGCACACATACTGCACACATGGCCCACATCTAGTTTTAGTTCCATCCTTGTTTGGCTTCATCTAGGTGAAGACTTGTCCTCCTGCTGTTGGCATGCAACTCATCAGAAAATCTACAGTGCTCTGTCAAAATCAATAGCAGTGTGATCACATGCTGAGACTGACCAGGAGTCAGATGGAGTTGAGGAGTGCTTGTGCTATGCAGGTCCTGCAGTAAAGATGGGGTCACAAAAGGCTGTAAATTTTCATCTAAATTCTTTGGAGTTCTTCCATAGGGACTCTGTGACACACAACTGGATGCCTCTTCATGGACCCTAGCAAGCTCTGTTTTGAACAGAAAAAGGCTGGAAAGTGCATTCTACACTTCTAGACTGTTTAGGGCTCAAATCTAAATTATTTTCATGTAAAGATACATTTGGGAGCTTTGGAATTGTCACAGAAGTCAATTTCATCGAAGTTTTAGCATAGCTGGAGGAATTCTGACTGCCCAGCAGAACTAAATCATCAACGAAGCTGCTTTTTACTGTGTAATGAAAGCAGGGAAAACCCTCGAAGAGCTCCTGGAGTGGGAAATGATCCTGAGAGAGAGAGAGGTGTTGTGACTCATCTCCAAGGCAACCAGGGCTGATGACGTGAGCAGCTGCTCTGTATTATTCTTGTTTAGCAACCAGTGTAAAATACAGAAATGCATGTCTGGTGACTAGAGTGTCACGATGATAAACTGTCCACAGATCCTTATCCATCACACTAGCCAGTAACCCTGGTGGGTGACAGAAATCACTGGAAACCCACATGGCTAAGAACATGAGCTGCTGATTTGCTGGGGTAATTTTTCTTTCAATAAGAAGATAAACAGAAGGAAATTGTAATATGCCTAAAGAATTTTATTTTGGAACAATTAAGAGGCTACTTTTATCATTATTTGTTTTTTAGGACTCAGCCTACATTAACAAGTGTGAAAATCTCTGTCCATATGGTGAGCCCATCCTGGGCTGTGACAGAGATGTGATGTGGGACCTCCAGCCCCAGAGCAGTGGACTGTCCACGAACAGCTGTCATCAGAAGGCAGCAATTATTTGGTTTGAACCACTGGGGTATTTCACACATCTTCATGAACCTGTACACACATCTTTGCAGCCTCACTGCACACTCAGGCAAGCACAGACTTTTCACAAGCAACTCTAATCATATTTCTTTATTGAGTATAGAAAATGCATATTGTGATAAAACCAACTTTTTCTAGATTCTGGTCAAGTGAGGAAAAAGTAATGCCTCTGCTCTGCAGCGCTTCAATGTTGGTTTTTTGTCCTCTTTTCTCCCTGAGCGGTAAGTTCCTCTTTTTAAAAGGCCCACACCCCTATCTCAAGCATCCCAATTGCATTTCTATAATACCTCTCAATTTAATCTCTAGCACTTTTCCACATGCCTAAGGTCAGTAGGAGAATCACTTTTTTTCAATGTCCCCTTGCCAAACTATATGCATATCTTCACCTGCGTGACAGATCAGCACCCTTGGAGCAGATCTGCTCTATAAGAGACAGCAAAGCTGTGATGGCTCCCACTAAGGGAGGGTGTCCTTTTGTCCAAGTAGCTGCCGCTCTCTAATTTGTACCTATGGCTAAACCTGAAGTCTCTGAGATCAGACTCAGATATCTAAGATGAAACATCTAAGCTGCTTTTGGCTCTAGAGGCAGAAAGTACAACCAGATGAATTACCACTATGGCATTTTCTTTCTTGCTGTGACTGAGAAATCTTTATCTACTATGCAAAATATGTTAAGCTATTTTGGCCACATTGTCTTTTTGAAGTCAGACAGACTTGCCCCCTTCCCATTCATGGGGGGGTGGGGGGGGAATCCCCCTACAGCAACTAGCATGGTTGCTTCCAGATAATAGCACAAAACCGTTCAATCCATTTCCAAATCACCTCATGTGAGGCAGAAGCTAGGAATGGGGAAATCCTTTGTATTGAACTGTGAATCAATTAGGATAGAAAGTTCTTCACAGAGAGAGTTGTTAGCCATTGGAATGTGCAGCCCAGGGAGGTGGTAGAGTCACCATCCCTGGAGGTGTTCAAAAAGGGATTGGACGTGGCACTTGAAGCCATGGTTTAGTAGTCATGAGGTGGTGGGTGACAGGTTGGACTTGATGATCTTTGAGGTCTTTTCCATCCTTATTGATTCTATGATTCTATATGTCTCTTCAGCAATGTTAAAACAGACTTATGATGGGGAGAGAGTGAGCTGCAGGCAGCCTACCGCAACAGGAGACAGCCTTGCTGAAAACATTCACAATCCTCCATCACAGCTAAAAGAAATGAAAGTGACCTCCAGACTGAAGGAGGCTCTTTGCAAATGAGAACGATCTGGCAGCTCTCCTGGAGTGAGCAAGTATCTGGCTGAACAGCAACGTGGATAACTTGTTTGCCTGGCAGATGGAGATGCAGGACATGCTTCATTAAGAAGGATTGCTAGATAAGGATGTGCTTGCTTTTAAAAACTGAAAATAAGCAGAATTTCTATTACTTTAAAGTGAATATCAGTTTTCTTTTGAAATTTAGGGGAGGCCTGGTAACAATTACCATATTTTAATGATTATCAACAAATGGAATATCTAAATCACCACAAGATTTTAAGATAGTTGGTAGTTGTGGAAACATAGATTCTTGGTACATGATTTGCATCCTTTTTTTCTCAGGGCCTAATTTTCAAAGGTTTGAATGTTCAATGATTCCAGAAAATGAGATGTCTTTAATAACTTGGACCAAAACCCAGGAGGTGTTCAAAGGCATAGATTTGGAAGACTGTGCCTTATATGGGCTATTTCTCCTTGCTTATCCAATTAACTTGCCATTACTTGCACAGGTACTAAATAGACTGTCAGGATGTGTGCCTGTGATCCTGCCACCAACCTCCTGTCAGTCCAGAGAGTTAAAATATCATAAACCAGCTCCTCTCCACCACAAAAACAAACTAAATTGATGCTAATTTATGAGATATTTTTCTCCCAGAAGTTCAAACTTTATGTTGGACTAGAAGACTTCCTGAGGAATTTTCCAACCCAAACTATACTCTGATTGTCTGATCCTAATTATGTGAAAGATTTATCCTTTCCTTTTCTTTTTATACTACTTTACCTGTTCCCAGCAGACAAAAGAAAGACTCCTTCCAGCGTTCTTCCTGATTATGCTTGTGTAATGGTGAGCTCACCAGACTTGCATGAATGTCAAGAACTTACTGCCTGTTGAACTAATTTTCAGTTCTCATGTATATAGTAATGTTGGCACCAGTTACCATCCCTACCAATGCCATCCTCATCTATTAGTGCACTAATGTTATGCCTGAGTGTCTCAGCTGAAGGTCAAGATCCACTGACCTGATCCATGGGCAAGCAGTGACCAGAAAGGAAGCCCTCTCTGAGATATTACAAACTAAAGGTAACGATAGAGAGACAATAAAAGTACATAAACAATCATCAAGAAAGAGTGAGAAAACATTGACCAGAGAGATAGGCAGCACATTCATGAACTTAGCAGTCTAGCAGCCCAAATAGTGTGAAAGGGATTGATGAGTTTAATTTTGCAGGAGTTTACAGGAGCTCCTGCTGAGACTGAAAGCAGCTAGGAGAAAAAACAAAGTGTCTGCCTGAAATTTCATAAAACAATGGATGGGTTATTCAGGGCTGGAAATGGCTCTTTCTATAGTATGCAACAGTTGCTAAACAAAGCAGCTGAAGATAATGAAGGTCTGTGAAAGCACAGATATCAGTATGGATGAACTAAAGAAGGCTAGTTTGGAAAAATTCAGAGAGACAGGAAAAGTTCATTGTTATATCCATGGTGCCCTACATTTGTCTTTCATTCCTAGGCTCATTCCTGCACCCCTCATGTCCTTCATTTCTTTAACTTATCATTTTCAGGCTTTAATATCTAACAGAAAAGACAAACTGGATAAATGACACTACTGTCCTTCCCCAGTGCTCCAGTACATTTGTACACTGGGGGGATGAGCTGACCTCTCTGCAACCATGTGATGTAATATGGGCACTTCCTACTTAAATTAACAGATAGTAATTAATATCAGCAAATCTAATCAAAAGCTTAACATTTTCTAAGTTTGTGAGTAAACAGCTTCAAACAGCCATTTCCCCCCCACTTTTCTTTAGGAGGAACTCACACATTGATGGCTGAAATAGGAAGATACTAAGATATATTCTTTTGTGGATCAGATGAGCATAGCAAGATGTATAGGCAGAGGTCAAATCCTGTATTAAACCAATAAGTATAACTGCAGAAAAAGAGACAAGCTTTCACTGCTTTGAGAACAGTCATCTTCAAACTCCGTTCTGGTTAATAACTGCTGCTCTGGGCTTGATTTGACTAGACCATTTGAGAAAAAGAGGTGACAAGGACTTGTAGGTCAAAGATGGGTAAAGGATTTCCAAACAAAGCTGACAAGAAATTTTAACAATATTTGATTGAGAGAAACACAAATTCATTAACAAGACAAACAGTGTTATTGGATTTACAAATGCCACTAACTTAATGCCGTTGTACATTTTTACTCCCTCCTATTCTAAAGCACTGCATCAGAAGCATATTGAAAAGAAAGGTTTATGAAGGTGAAGGTGCCCAAAGCTTACCATCACTCTTTAGAGGAAGTGAGGGAAAAATTTATGGCTGTGTCCACTAAAGATTTCCCATATCCCACATTTGCCAGGTGCTTGGAAATCCCAACAGTGAAGACAAATGTATCCCAGAGAGAGGCTAGGAAAGGAAAAGATTGATGAATATAAAATTTTGTTCACTCACTTTTACAAGGTTTTCTATATTCTTTTTGATAAGAATTTTACATTTCTACAAAAATAGGGCCTACAAGATCACATTAAGAAGGCTAGAAAGCATCTGTATCCCTCACCTAAGGAATCCAAATTCTTTCTGACCATAGCTCTAGATTTATTACTGTATTCACTTTGGAAAAAGTAGTCCTGGTGGATAGCTGACCCCTGCCATGTTATGGCTCACTGGCTCTTTGAAAGCTCCTTCTGGGTGGCTGTAGATTGCAACACAAATGTTTCTTCAGTAACTGTTTACCTGCTCCCTTGTGGCTTCCCCTTCCTTAATGTACCCATGGTTTCACACGAAGGACTGGCAATCCAGCCTATGTGAAATTGAAAAGTCATAGGGGGAAAGAAACAAAAGATCCCAAACAGCTTCTAATTCAGCACTTTTTGTAAGGGTCACATACCTGGAGTTTGTTTTAGGAACTTCCTTTGAGGGGGAGAAAGCCCCAACATGCTCATGTTACCTATCTCTTTTGTGGATTTTGCATGCAAGTACACTGCTGAGTGGAAACAAGGAATGTTAGAAACTTTTATTCTTGTTAGCTTTTTGATGCAAAGGAAGAAGGAACTGGTCATGCTCAGCGACTTTGCTCTGTTTAATCAGAATCAGATGAAATGACGATAGATTTCCAAAGAAACATTGTGAAACATATTGACTGGCAAGTTGGGAACAGTCTACCAGACTTCACAACTAAGCAAGCCAATACAATTCATTGATGACTTCATTCTTGACAAATGTTTCCTGTAAAATGCTGATCTAGGAGATCTTTAAAATATGTTACATATAATTCATATATTATTGGTGCCAAAGGTTCTTTTTGCTACTAGTAGGAACTGTTTTGACACAACAGGAAACAAAGAAAGGTCCTGAACTGAAGAGCTGTCTCTGTGAATTGGTAATAGGTGAGAATTGCTGTGTGGTAAAAGCTGTGCAGTAGACCTAACACCTGAGGTGTGGTTTGTGTTTTTTTAATTTAGCACTTTTGATCAGGTGAACTCAAAGAGTGTTACATTGTGAAAAAAAACCTGAGCAATGCTTACTTTAAAAGGCTTTGTGCCCTGCTTCACTGAAGAAAATTCATGTAATGGGCACAAGCCTCCAACCCACACTCCCCTGTCTCAAGACTGATGCCCAGATTCATGTGGTGCATCAGTGATCTCAGCTGGACTTCACTCAGGATTAATGTGTGTACTAAAATGCACTTTCAGGAAAGGGGTTTGTTTTAAACCTACTGATAATCTGCTATTTCCATATATTTCAGTTTCTCCCTCTGCTCTCTGCTATTGCATGTTGTGTTTCCATGAGTAATAATTTATATCGCCATCCTGTTCTGTTCAATATCTATATTGAGGATCTGGATGAGGGTATTGAGTCCATCATCAGTAAATTTGCAGATGACACCAAGCTGGGGGCAGGTGTTGATCTGTTAGAGGATAGGAGAGCTCTGCAGAGGGAACTTGACAGGCTGGACAGATGGGCAGAGTCCAAGGGCATGAGATTTAACACATCTAAGTGCTGGGTTCTGCACATTGGCCGCAACAACCCCATGCAGTGCTACAGGCTGGGGTCAGAGTGGCTGGAGAGTGGCCAGGCAGATAGGGTCCTGGGGGTATTGGTCTGGAATGGGCTGCCCAGGGAGGTGGTGGAGTCACCATCACTGGAGGCATTTAGGAAGAGACTGGATGGGGTGCCTGGTGCCATGGGTTAGTTGATTAGATAGTGTTGGATGATAGGTTGGGCTCAATGATCTCAAAGGTCTTTCCAACCTGATTAATTCTATTCTATTCTATTCTATTCTATTCTATTCTATTCTATTCTATTCTATTCTATTCTATTCCTGAAACAACTTCTTACTCAATTATACTCAGGAGGAATTAGACACCTTCTGGCCTGGAATTACCCACATGAAGTTAATTGAGGTTCTTGATCTCTCAAAGTAAGAGGTCTCAAACCCAGAACTCTAATATTTCAATAAAGTACTTTCATCTCCCAGAGTGTAATTAATATTAGGAGGCAATTTCTCTTCTACCACATACATTGTATTTGCAAAGGAGTACAAAATCTCTTCAGAAACTACACCTTCAGAAACTACAATTCCTTAATCAGGATGAGTAGAAGTACAACTGGTTTCTCATGTCTGCATAACACCAATGTAGCTGCTGGTCTGCTGACTAGCCTGTTGGGTGGGAAGATTTTTTTCTCAGTGAAAATGTCTTTGAAACTGGCCCATATCTGGGAAAAGACAAATTTGTGTGAATAACCACTTCACAATAAGGAAAATTTGAACTGAATAAATCCTTATCAGACCTAAAACTGCAGTCAAAATGTCATACTGGGGAAAAAAACCCCACTGATAATGTGGCTTTTCTCTGTTTCACTCTCTCAAATTGATCAAAAAACATGCATCTTGGAACAGAAAAGCTCTGTCAGTGAACATGCTATCCACTTCTGATTATTTTCATGTTATGTGTCTCCTTTCACAAGTAAATAGTATTAAATACTTTAATTATTATTATTATGCTTTAACCAGAATAATTTTTTTTCCTCTACCAGTACAAAAAGGTGCACTTTCACTTGTCCAAGTCAATAAATCAGCCAAGTTGCCATGTTGGTGATTGCAGCAATGGAATTATATGGTATCAAACACAGAGTTGTGCCAGCAGAGTCTTATTGTAGGGTACATACTTTTGGGGTTTGCATTCAGTCAAACTTCACAGAGACAGTGAAAATATGTCTTAGCCACTTTATGATAAATTGTAAAGAGGACTAGAAATGTTAGCTTAAGAAATAAGCCTTGTAAAGAATACGTGTTACTAAAATACACTTGTCAATGCCCAGTTCTAATAATGAATGAGTGAATAACACTCCTATGATATATGAGGTGATGCCAAAAGCAAATGATAAGAGAGATGTCATAGCTAAAGGATTAAAATAAGTTGCTTGAAGAGGACTATGCTGCATAGGGAGTCTCCCTGTATGCCCTGACTGCAAAGGAGGACAGCTATCATCATTCATATTTGTACTGGCTCTGCTCCCATGCAGGCTTAGTTCTCATCTAGAATGCCTTTCAAAGGCCAGCTGAATTTCTCTACCACCTAAGTGTGGTCTTTGACTTGGACATAGCTCACGGATATGCTTTGAGATTTAATTTCACTTGTAAATGATGTATGGCAATAAGGCAATGTCCAGGGGAGTTGAAAAACTGTGGCTGTGGTTTTTTGCTTAACAATTTGTAAGTCTTGGTTATCTGATTTCATTTCAGGTGACTAACTAAAACAGTTCTGCCCATCATCATCTTGGGTTTGTAAAAATAAGAAACTAACATAAAATACAAACTGTGTTCTCTGAGAGTTCTACGTGATCATAATATCAAAGTCATCAAACCTGTTTATTGTCTCAGCAATGAATATACAAAAGTTGTAGTTAGAGTGAAAGTAGAAGGTGAATAATCTTTTGACACTTAAAGAGAATAGGGACAAATTTTATGCATAATTTAAAAAGATTTTTTAAACAAAAGTGCTGCAACTTATGTTTGAGGACTCTACCTAACAATTGGCAGCAGTTAAGTTTCTTACCATTGTGGCCTTTAAAAAATGCAATACTAATTTTCATTGCATTGCTGCTAATTAGTTTACATGCCACTTAAATGGGAGTTTTTTACTTTAAGTTACAGTGTAAAGCTTGGTGCCCATTAGAAAGTATTTCTGCCCCATTCACAACAATTGAGTTCTAGTTTGACTGGTCTCAGTTCCAGTTGCTGAAATGGTATCTTGCTTGTTAGCTTCCCATGATACATGAAAACTGATTCCACTGATGCTGTCACAAGCTATCATATGGCTGGATCCTCAGTTTTCCTCTCCCTTCCCTTCCTGCTCCAACCCTGTCTCTTGAAACTGTGGGGACATGAAGGAGAGGGAGAAGGGTCAATGTACAGTTAAACAGAAGTGCTTTGAATACATCAGACTGGATGTACGTGGGGCAGAAAACCCGTACTAGTACATTGAGTGATGTATTTGGATTGGTAACAGGGAGTTAACGAAGAAACCATGACCCGTATCAAGGCACATAACAGACAATGTTTTTCAATTCTTACAACCATTCAATCTACTACAAATACTTTGGTGAACAAGTCCAATTTTAAAAAAACAAACACCTTATTTATTTTTAAATTCTTTTTCTCTCACTTTCTTTGTGTAGGATTACAGTGGCAACTGAGCTATACAATCCATCACCACCACTACAAGACAGACAGTGTTATGATGCACTGTGTTGAAATAAAGTGGTTGTGGGACTGGGAAGACATTTTCCTCTGGACAAAGGCATACATGGTTTACACTGCAGGACACTAATAGATGGTTTAAAGGTGTATTTGACTGGGTTTGTGGTTTTACTTTATATACATCACATATGCACAAACTCTGCATGTTGTAAGCTTAATGCATATGTGTGTGTGGGTGGGTTTGTTTCAATAAACCAGATTTGTCTAACATAACAAATGCACAAAAATTCATGCACAAATGAACCATAAGTTGTCCATCTCTTTCAGTAATCTGTTAGATATTGAATGCTACCATCTGTTCTGAAGGGAGTTTTCCAGAGAAATAGTTTGCCCTGGACAAAAATCACCTGCTAACCCACTAGTCATTAAAGGCTGATTTCTGCACAAAAGCCTGAAGGTTTCTAACCTTTCCAAACATCTTGGATGTCTTTGGTTTACAAACTATTCTGATGAAGGGAAAAAAAAAACAAACACTTTGATTTTGCTTGTATGGTTTACCATAAAGAGTGAGCCTATTTGCTGAGATTACTTATTGAGATGATCTGGACACATCATGCACAGTTTCATCTATTTTATGTCACTGGAAAGTCATCTGGCTTGTTTTGACCAAGGCTCGTCAGAAGGGACAGTGACTCCATCAGTAATAGCAAATAGGCTTCCTGGACTCAGGAACTCAGTGGTCTTTACTAGCAGATTGCCAGGATGGTCCATGGCACTGTGTTCTCACAATCCCCAGGCAGGATTTAGAGATTAATGCAGAACAAAAATGTTTCCTTTTGGTGGAGAGAGTATGGACCCTCTGTTTCAGAAAACGAGTGTGCCTGGTGGTATTGGAGTTTCCAACTCATCCTGGGCAACTATAATTTACTGGTGCAAATACAGTCATATTATGCCCACTGATTCTCTCTTTTTGTTTTTGTTTTTCTGTATGTTTATGTGTTGTTTCTTATGTTACAGACTGCAAACTTTCTAATGCAACAACTTTGTTCCCTTTGATTATGTAGCACGCTAGGATCCTGGTCCACGATCATGCTCCCTTCTGCAGTCTGGATAATAAATTGTTCTAAACCTACTTCAGAATAATAGATTAGACAAAGGTATAGTGAAGAACAGTGTAGCAAAGGCAGAGAAGAAAGCAAACAGCTACTTTATCCACTGTGGAAACTCTTTATTTACTTACACTTGTTATCCATGGACATTTATGTTGGTCACATATCAAGCAACCAAAGGAAGATATGAACGTATTTTTCGTCTATTACTATTGCTGAAATTATGTGCAGTTGTTGTCATGTAAGACTCCTCATGCAGTCATGCAGTAGTTCCAGCTGGAATGATGGGCTGACTGCCATGAACTTTTCTATCATTATTTTTCTTTTTCTCTCTTGACAATTCTCAACACAAAAACTTCTAATCCCTTTTAGAAGGGAGCCCTGTATTCATGCAAAGCAACAGGGGATTCCACCAGCAAGACAGATGCATCTGGACAATTTGGTAATCTCCCAAGCTTTGATTTAACTATTAAAATGGTGATTGCATTTCTTTCCAGGCCTTGTAGAAATCTCCAGCCCAGAACTACAGAGGGCTGGTGTTGACATTTTTGATTCATTCGGGGTGCTCCCAAACATTACAGATGTACTGATGCACCAGCTGAAGCGCTGACGTTAATGAAAAGATACAAATATTACAAACAATCTGATTTAAAACTTGCAGATAGGCCCAACTCAATCTTCTTATGAGGGCAAGATACTTAGACCTCGGAAGTAATTTGTCATGAGAAAGTGACTTGGAAGCATACTACAGTGTGTCTGGGAAAACGCATTAGTTCTTGAAAGTATATTGGGGAAAAACCATTTTGTTTCAGGAATAAAATGTATCAGTCAAGCCAACACATGAAGAAAGTTAATTATGTCATGCCTTATGTCAGTCGGGGCCTTCTGTTTCAAGCATGTAACCCATTAACTTCAATAGATAGCAAGGCAATACTTTTCCATAGGATTAGGGTTGATGAAAACAGATACAGTAGTGGCACTTCCCTTCAGCTGAAATACCAACCCAAATCAATTAATTAGGTTAATCCAGTGGCTTTTCCGAGTGTGTAAACCAAACAACTGTGTCTTTGGCTGTGAGGCAATTCTGAATTCTAGCTTTGAGATTTTTCCTTTTCCCCTTTGCTGGTTACATTCCAGAACAGTGCCTTTGAGACAAGTTCATCAAAAAAAAACCCCATATATATAGAAAAAAACCACAGGAGATAAATTTCAGGCTGTATTTTCAGCCATTATATATTTGAACAATGTCATTGACTTCAGTGGGACTTGACTTCCTATACCAGCTGTGCATCTGGCTCACAATATTTAAGCCTCTAAGGTCAGGCTTCCCAGCACTGCCAAACCACCTGAGAACAAGATAACTTTCATGACAGAACTGCTTCAGGCTTTCCCCTTGTGAATCTCATAAACCTTCTCCACTATTCATGGACATCTAAAGCTAAGTCTGGGCTTTCAGGAAAGTTATCCTAACTTAAAATACGAGTTACAGATCAGAAGCAGGGATTACTAGGTCACATTATATGTAGTAAATCCAATTATAACAGTAAATCCATTTATAAAAGAAACATCAGCTCCTAAAGTCTTTTAATTATGTTCTGGTTTTATAATGAATGTTTTTAGCCATTACAGATCAAAGGCATAAAAACTGCTTTAAGAAGCATGTGTTTCCTACATCTCATCAAATTCGTGAACTACAAGACCCACTGCTTTGGGACACTTCAACAAAATCTCTCCATGAAACACAGGTGAGTGTGACCAATAAAGATGAGAGAGATTTTTGACCTGCACATTCAGCCATAGCCAAAGATACTTAAGAAGAACCACAGCACGGGAAATGACACAGAGTAGGTTCATGAACTCCATAACAAGGTATTCTGGGGACCACTATTATCCCAAATCAAACACATGTAAAGTGACTTATTCCAATTTGGTCAATGAGTTTAGACTGTTGCATAACTTTTGAGTGAATTGCATCGTTTTTATTAGACTTGATTTCCTGAGAGGCTGAAAAGTGGTTTACTTTATGGAACTGGGGTATTCATCAGTTTATAACTTTTTGCAAGTGGAGAATATTTGTGAGTGTAGTTCCAAAAAAGGCATTAAAAAGATGATGATGATGATGATGATGATGATGATGATGATGATAATAATAATAATAATAATAATAATAATAATAATAATAATAATATCTATACCATAAATATCTGTTCTGATCTTCTTTCCCTTAATCTCTTCATGCCTAGTCCTTTATGAACATGAAAAAGTTCTGTTGTGATTGTCTGTCTTGAACAGATATTGTGATACCTTTTTCATCTTTTTCCACACCACCATGACTAATGGATGGAGTGCTAATTAGAGCAGGTTTTCTTGGCTACATCTGATGGTAGCTTGGATATTCTTCATCTTGTACTGAACTGGAAATAAATAGCTGAAGTGCTGAATTTCCTTTATTGTCATTAGTAAAGGGCTATCTAGAAGAAAGCTGATTTTGCTTCCGTCTGTTGTTGACTGCACTTGCTGATTACCTTTGCCTCCTGTCCCTGTCAGCCTAATGGCTAGGGTGATGAGGAAGTGAAGTTCATTTACTTTGTAACAAGCATAATAACATTGTCAAAGGGTATATTTTGAAAGAAAACAGGCCATTGTGAGATCAGACTCAAACAAGAGGGCTGCTCAGAGCAAGAATTCAACTTTTTGGTAGTAATGTATGTGCCAACATCCAAACTGGAAAACACGTGTGAGTCCACAGCAATGGTAGGACAAACAGCTGCCTTGCTCAGACTTGCAGTCAGAAAAGCAGCACAACAAGTTTCATGTTGAGTTTTCATCCATTTATTGAAAAATAAAGTAAAATAAGTTGAATTACTGCTTATATGCTTTAGCCAAAGTTTTCACGTCTGCCTGGGAGATTTGGTTACTAAGTTCCTTAGCTTGAGCAGGGATGGTGGTCCAAAATCTTTGCATGACTTTGGAAATGTCAGTCAGAACCTTTAACATAAATGTATAAAACACATAGAGATTAAAAGACCTTTTCATACCATACCCTGAGAGTCTCATTGCAGATTAAAAGATCATCCTTTCCACCTTTTTTCATCTTCCCTAGGTGCTCAATTCATCTGAGAAGGTTTCTCACACTTCATGGAGATCAGGGTAATATCCTACCTTATTTCACACCAGCAGAAACTTATACAATTTGAATTACCACTGGAATTCTTCCAAGAACTTCTCAGAGCTAGAGCTGAAGTGTCTGGGTGCCTGGTAAAGTTGTCAATGAGAAAGACTGTATCTGGCTGAGCTACAGCAAGTGAGAGCGTAGACCTCCTAAATGTGAAGTACCTTTTGGAAGCTTAAGCATTTTAGTTTCATTAGAAAGGGTCTAAAACCAGGCATGTGGGCTGTGGGACACTGCTACAAGTAGTCACACCTTGCTTCACAGTGCAGATGGCTACTGATGAAAAAAAATAGACATTTAAAAGTGACTTAAGTCACTGGTTTGATGTTCTGGGTCAGACAGTAAGGAGTGCCAAAATTTGCCTTCCTTCACATCAGAAATGGGTAAGATCTGGCTCTGCCTTGACCAGACTGTCTCTAGTCTCTTGCCCCTGGCCATATGAGTAAGGCCTTGGCCAGTGTCCAGTTGTTTCCATCTTGTGTGAGCTCTTGCTTTCCTCCTTTTGGAATCCAAGATGAAGGGGTGGAGGGCTGGGGTGCACTTAGATCATTTCCCCGCAGTGCTCCCTGGGAGGTGGGGGCCAAGGTCCATGATTTTACATAGTGCTGTAGTTCACCCTTAACAACAACATGGATGGCATTTGGGGCTTGTCTGCACTGTCTCAAAACCAGCCTGATCCTCCATGTAGATAGTGCTGCAGCAATTATGGCAACTGAAGCATACTTTTCAGAGCATGCAGAGCTCCCATGGCCAAGCGCACCTGACTAGTTAGCTCAAAATATGTGGCTCTCAGACTGCCCACCACCTTCCAGTGTGATGTCCATAAAACAACCAGGTGTAGTGAAGGCAGAAGGGGAGAATCCACCCTGTGCTTACCAATACTTTGGACTAAGCAAGAAATTATAGGCAGAATATCAGGACAGATAGGGTAAGAAGGCTGAGTCTACCCCTCCAGACTATATTTCCTGAAAACCACAAAACTCATTCACAGGGCAGTGTGTAAGGACATCTGTAAGCTGGTTTCCCCTCTGATATGTCTCCCAGATGAATCCAACTCTGTCTTTTACAGCTACTCTCTTTTCAGCAGCTCATGCACTCTGGCCTTATTCTAGCATATAGATCTGCAGTGAAAAGTTAATTTGTGATTTGTTTATACCTCACTATGAGGTTCATTTCACTACTGGAGAGTGTTTGTTTAGGCAGATAGAGAACATAGCACTATCTCTTCTCAAAAACAGCCATACTGCTAGTAGACATCCTTAAAAATTCATCTAAGAGCATAGTGAAAACATCCAGTCTTTAAAGTAAGAAAATGACAACATTAAATACAAAGGAAAGATTTATACAAGAGCTTAGAATTGTGTATGTCTTTAGAAACTTATTCTTGGATCTACATAAAGGCTAATTTTCTCACAGTTTTGAAAGAATTGTTGCTTGTTTGGTTTTGCCTGAAGCATTTGCTTGAGAAGTGGAGACAGTCCTGACAGTAGAGTAACAAGAGATACTGAAGTGTTTCTGCCAGGTATTTCTTTCTGAGACTACCTTGGCAAAACGTTTATGGACATGTTTAATGTTACAGAGATTTAAGGATCTGACTGAAGTTCAGCTTTATTGACTAGGCATGACTGCAGAAGGACAGTCCATCCATACCAATGGCTTGGTATTGATATTGTCAATGAAGCTACTGTAAAAAAAATCACATGCAGTCTTTTACTTCTTTGGTTCAGCCTGTTTCTATACTGGGTCCTGTGAGTCTGTTTCTCTGAAGTTTTATTCCCTTTTGGTCCTAGAAAGTAAAATGGTGCTCCTCATTGTTCTCAGCAGTGCTTTTCATGTTTGTGTTTCTAGTCTTCTGAAGTTTCAGAGACTTACCATCTCTGGAGACAGAATACCAGATGGAGCAAATCAGTAGCAGAAGTGTTGGAGAGTTGCTGTGTCTTATTGGAGCCAAAGTGATCACCAAATGTGGATGAGGCCAACTTTTAGCTTTAGTATTCATTACATACCCTGGTAGTGTAGGACACTGGAGAGTGGTAGGGTGGATCTCACATACCGATTTCACATCAATGTACAGCCATAAAGGCTTTTGATACGTTTTTACCCTCTCTTTGCTTTTGGCACATAACTGTGTCAACTCCTTCTTGGCAGCGGCAGAAGAGAATGCCTACAGGCCCACTGGAGCTTTGACTTTGTAATAACTGATGAAACAGTCTTAAATTAACTCATTCATAGAGCTTCAGAATCTTCTCAATGCTTGACTAGATTTCTGTGGTGGAATATGTTATGTTAATTATCTGTGTTACTATTTTAACTCAGGTAAAGTAATAGTAGCTGTTAATATCTGTGTTACTATTTTAACTCAGGTAAAGTAATAGTAGCTGTTTTGACACTGATGTGCAAAGATTTTAAATCAGACAACTTCTAAGTACATTTGAAAATTACACTGTCTGTGTGTGCATGGACTCTACACATTGGAGAGTAGAAACCATTAATATTTTCCATAGTAGATAGAGTTATTTCATTTCACAAAGAACAAAATGAAATGAAATTAAATTGAATAACAAACATGAAACATTTCTCAGCTTCTTCAGTAACTTTGAACAACCTTAAAATCTAAAAGTCTTAAGTTCTGGTCAAGCAGATGGCTACCTGTTTTAATATAAAACCATAACCAAAGTCTTGATGAAGGCAATATAATTTTAATCTTACTTTCAATTACAAGGTACTCAAGGACTTTGAATGCAAGGGAAAGTGTTTTGTACTATACACCTTACATTCTCATAAGTCACAGAAAATTTGCAGTATATAACTGTGCAAGTGTGTGATATAAAAGGCCAGAATGTTTGCTAAAATCTTAGATAAATGTGAAATGAGAGAGACTTCCTTAAATTTACAGACCCCACAACACTGTCAGAGCACACACACTGGAGCAACTGAAGCAAGGTGGTGTTGCTCCATTTCTGTACCAGGAGAGCTAGTTCTTTATGTCTTCATTTTGGCCACGACACTGAGAAAACACCCTCCTTTTCTTTAATCTCTCCAGATTCCCACAGCATACCAACAGCAGTAAAAACCTCAAAACACTTCTAAGGAATAAAAAGCAAGACAATAAAATAAATCAGCATGTTTTAAAAGGCAGGAATCCCTCTTCTAGGAGAATGTTTATCCTTCCAGCTGCATTAAGATGGGGAAATACTACAGGCACCGTACTGCATGGTAAGTGCACAGGCTGCGGTTTTATTCAGAAGATATTTGTATGACAAGGTGATGCATAACAGTGAAAAACAGCATGGGCAGATTAATAAGCAGTGAGACAGACAGATAACACCATGGGAGCTACAAAATGCTGCCCCAGCTGGATTTATGGTGCTTCCACTGAACGTGGAATTACTCGCACAACTCAGCTGTATCTCCGGTGGAACACGCGGAGCAGTTGGTGCTGAAAGGGCCTCTGAACTAATAAGCACTTTAAACACTTCTCCAAACATCTTTCTGATGTCTGTGAATGACCCTTTCTTGTTTCCTCATGTTAGCCCACAAACCACTGTAAACCCCCTGACAGTGTCCAAAGCAGAGGCACATCAAGCGGCTGCAGGGGAATGCCTTGGCACCACATTTATCACCGTCTCTTCCATCTCTCAGGCTTTTGTGATCCTGACAGTTGTTTGAGCTCAGTTTTCACCGGACGGTTGGGATGAAACTGAGCCTGCCCTTCAGCTGAAAAACCCAGTGGCTGGGTGGGCCTGGAGGAATGGCCTTTTTTTCCCCTCCCTGTTTAAGCCTCTTGTGAGTAACTCCCTGCAGCTGTCCATAAACATTGCTTTCTGAATGGAGTGAGAGATGTCTGGGGCAGGCCCTGCTCTTGCTGCTTCTCAAATGAAAATAAATACTGCCGACAGCCGTTATACAGAGGACCTCCACACATTGCACCAGAGCTTCACAACCACCTCAGGCCAGTCTCTTCTATAGGATGTTTCCAGCGTTAACTCTCTGGAACCCAAAGTATTCTGAAATGATGACTTTATGAATAAATCACACAACACACAACACAAAAATGTGCTTGGCCAGTGAAGCCAAACCCCATACCCAGCACCTCTGCTAAACCACACGATTAACAACAAATAATAGAGGAACATAATTATTAAAAGTTCAAAGCAGAAGACTGTATATTTTGGGGGGAGTAGCAAGCATGTCTTTGAAGCCAGTGTGAATGTTGCCTTTACAACACTGCTGTTAACTTGAACCTGTGTGTAGACACCCAATCTGCACACACCTTTGCCAGCTGAGGAAGTCACCTCCTCTAGTTTATTCTCTCTTTCTGCTTGGGAATGTGCCCATCTAGGATTATTTGGGTTTGATTGTGTCTCCTCAGCTGTTTCACTTCCCCTTGACCAGGCTTGCCTGAACAGTCAATGATCTGCTCATGCACCACCTGCTGACATGGAGGGAACAAGGTCTTTCCCCTGCTTCTTGGGCACTGCTGCTTTGTTTCTGTTCCATCACCAGTGGTCGTTGTCTCTCCAATGTGTTGGCCCCAAAGCTCAGCATGGTGTTTCCTCATCCAATGTGACCACACAGCCAGGCAAGTCTAAAGAATATGGACAGTAATCCCTTTCTTACACAGCTTATTTTGACTGGGTTTAGCCTGTTGTCTGTCTCAGGCAGAGGATCTGAGGAGGCAGCAGCCTCCCTCAAGGATATGGTAGGAAGCTGACAGAAGTGGGTGGGCTGGCTATGGCAGTGTCCTCAGCTGGCACTATCAGGGCTGGCCAAGAATGTCTAGCCACAGCCACATTTTTCAGAGCCAAGTTCAGGATATGAAAGCATGGTCCACTTGTTTCCAGATCTGTTTTCACTTTCCTTTTGAACTTTCCATCTCTGCTGTCTGTTGCCTTTGTGTTGGCTGGCATATTTGAAAATAAGGATGAAGTGGTTTAACAGTTGAAGGTTTTCTTTTTGCTTTCTTTTCTTTGTCCAAATTCTGTAGAATTCCACCTTGTTTTATTTAAAATTTTCAACATTCTTGATTGCTGAAAACTTTTCAGTAAGGACCTGAAATCTTTCTCTTCTACAGCACAGGAACAGAGACAGTGGTCTGGGCTCTCAGTATATACCAAGCCTAAGCTGTCTATCAGAAACTCAGAAGACATATATAGGAAAAGAGTAAAGAAGAGAAGTATATCATGAGCTACTAAGCAAGACACTTAGATACTCTGGTTTGTATTCCTCATAGGTTAAGCAGAGGCATCAAGTAAAGTTGGCCACAACACTTTTGTCATGGGTTGCTTTTAAAATTTGCTTCCACTTCAAAATTCAAATTGAAATAAAACCTTACAGATGCTTTCATCTTTTTGTTTCTTTTGCAACCTGTTTTTTTTCTCTTTGGTGTGCATAACTACTAAAGGTTTTTTAATGGCTCACAAACCAAGACTAAACTAACTCATAAAGTGCGTTGTTTGCCATTGTGTGACACATGGGTGGAACAGTTGTAAGGCTGAAACTGTTAGTTCAGAGCCCAAAACACGTCCCCCAAAAGATGATACCAACAATAGACCCTGCAATCCCAAGAAGAATTGGCAAAGTCGACCCTGCTCCATGGTTCGGTACCTATGTCCAAGTCTACAATGCAGCTGTTTGAACACAGGAATTTTTCTTGGCTTTTGTATTTAGTTCACTTTACTGCAGAGAGATCTCCAGGTGATTTAGCTGAGAAACTTTTACACACTCCGCTACTATCATATTAAAAATGCAGCAGATGTGCTGCGTGAAGAGAGTAACCAATTTTTTACCAAATATTTACAAACATAAACCTGTCCTCTCTAGCTTATATTTTCACTGGATGCCAGTGGATATGGAACTATGATTAGACAGATTACTTTAAGGCTGAGATAATTTTTTTGTTTTCTAAAGAGAGCAAAGAATTGTCTTTGAACAAAGCAAGTCGGTGTCCAATGAGCATCTCCCTGCCGCTGCCTTTGTGGTTCTGTGTGCAACAGTCACTTTGAAGGCTCATTTTACTACAAAGGCAGTTGTGTGAAGGGTAGCCCACAGGACCCTGCAATGGTGATTAGTCTTTGTAAACTCCCTAATCCTTTGTGCTAGACCTTCAGCATGACAGTTCAAATGGGTTAGGAGTTCACTCTCACTTAATTAATCCCAGATTTTGTTCATATGGCACACATCGTTGGTGGCAGGACTTCCAAGCAGAACTGCATAGGTATGAAATCAGATAACAATGACTTCATTTTAATTTGTGATTCTCTGTGAAGCAGGCCTTAGTTTAGCAAAAAAGCCCCACCAAGCCAAGTGAGCAGAAATGACCCCAAACATACAGTCATTCTTTCCAGAATCGTTACCAAGATAAATAACTTCATTTCAAATGCATGTGTTAAGTGTAAGTTATGAGATGTAGGCTCACAAACTGTCAGCAAAATAAAAAAGTTTTGGATTTTCTTTAATATGCAGTCAATATCAGCAAGCACTGGGCACTTTCCCCTTAAGCCATTTTCTGTCTTGTCCCTCTATCAAGTTCCTTTTGGTTGGTTTGTCTTTTTTAATGCTATTGGCATTTCTTATTTACTTAAAAGAAATTAATCGGGTATAGCTAGAACCTCTAGCACTGTGGCTTGAAAGAGCTCATGATATGAGGGTCTTTGAATTTTAAACTGTTGCTTATGAGCACATGGCCACATGGATACACTGTACACTTGTATGTAATGTAGGGAAATATCCTCACAGAGTTCACCACATTTCCTCAATCTGCCTTCTAGAGAGTAACAATACGTACAACCAGAAGAGCAATTATACTAGGTCTACTGAAGTCAAAAGCCCAACTGTTCTCCTAAAGGATTAATGCAGTTACATACTATACTGTCAGTTGTACTACTTAACATACAACTAGTTGGTGCTTAGATACATAGAATAGAATACATAGAATAAACCAGGTTGGAAGAGACCTTCAAGATCATCGCGTCCAACTCATCAACCAATCCAACACCGCCCAAGCAACTAACCCACGGCACCAAGCACCCCGGTACTTAGGCTACACCTCTAATAACAATTATATGTGGCCAGGACTCTTGTCGGTCACTGAGGCTGCCTGGAATGGAGCACTCCTCAAATCAATACTACTAAATTCTATTAAACACTCTATCAGTATATTAAAATCTCTTATTCTGCAATACAGGGCAACTGTCTATTAGGAATGGTTCCTGCCATGTACTAACTTCAGAACCATGTCTGGGAACAAGCTGAGAAACCGATGATAGGGGCCTAAAACATGTCAGAAACTTCTCTAATAATTTAAAACTCTAGAAGCTTGCCTTGCTGGGTCTGGGAGTATTCCTTTACATGGTTAAATGCATGGTATAAGTGCAGCCTGTAGAGGTGAGGGTGGTGCAAAAACCTATAGAAACTAAGATAATTAAGCTATACAGAGAATCTGGACCCATAATATGCTGAGTTTATTCACTTAGTTATCTACAACCCTACATTAAATATATGTCTTATTAAATATGTCATCTTAGAAAACATTTTATGTGGTGAAGCATTAATTTATTGTTTCCCAATTATTCCATAATTCATTTTAAAGTGCAGCTTCATTAGGCTAAAAGAGAAGAAATGTTGTTTTTATAAACTGGGGATTGGGAAGTAACACAAGGGTATGTGTATCAGAGCACTTGGGAGTAAGGATTAGCTTCACTGAAGCTAGATAAAATTACAGTTGTTAGGCTCAGTGAGCTGAGACATTCTTCTATTTACACATCTGAACTATGCTCAAAAGGACATAAAGCCTTTTTTGCAAACCTCCTTCCTTCATGTTGTTGCAGCTTCACTTTGTCTACATGAGTTTTTAGACTGCCTTTTGTGGGGGGGGAGGGGGAAATGTGGAAAAATTAGTATTTTGACAGATTCATATTTTTATTTATACTATGCATTATGGAGCATAGCAGGTAGTACACATGCAATAGCATCAAATAATTTGTTCCATTAGCACACACAGTACTCTTTGCATGACAATATGAGTCAAGACCAATTCTTTAGAGCTTACCATATTTGAAGGAGAAAGGAAAAAGGCATTAAAACAGGCAAATGCTGTATGTTATCTAGCCATATGTTGCAGATCAAAAAAAGCTGAGTTCAATCCTACAAAGTTAAACCTTTACATCTTTAAACAAAACCAAAATTTTTCCTTCTGAGTCGACAACATCATCTGCCATGTAATGTTATCACTAATAATCACTGTGTGTTAGCAAAAGAGGCCCTGAGTAGGTTCAAGCAATAGACACTTCTGTGATTTCTGTTGTTAACAATCTGTCAAAGTCAGACTTTCAAAACAGTGCAAGAGAAGAAAGAGAGAGAGTGAAAGAAGAAAGGAAGGAAGAATCAGAGGAAGGAAGGTTGGTTGGTTTAATACAGAGGCACAAATTAAAAGCAGCAAAAAAGAATGAAAAGAGACCAGGGCTCAGGGAGGAGAGATGAAAGTAAAAGAAAAGACAAACATACACAGCTAAGGCCAGAGTGCAAGTCCTTTCAAGTCCTCATTAACCCCACAGTAAAGAGGTTCCTTGTGAACATTTAGCCTTTTCATTGAGCTTTGCTTTTTCATTGACGAATGTCAGCTGTGAAACATGTTTGGACGCAGCAGTAACCCTCTAAAACCTCTTTCATGGAGTGCAAGACAAACCCACCGCTATGCTTTAGCTCCATGAGTAGGCAAAGTAATGTGAACACTATATGGGTTCACTATGTGGATGTGCAAATCGTGCCCACGTCACTCCCCAATTCTTAATAGGAAACTAAAATTTCCCTGATTACTACCCAAGCACCAAAGTCACCAGGGCAGTGTAAATATGAGAGTGAAGGATGTATGCTCACTCATGGCTTATTTCTTAGACAACCTCCCAGGAATGACTCCTTCATTCACCTTTGAGGGCCTTAGGAGCAACCATCACAAAAATGGATGATGGCACTTAGGCCCAGGACAGGTTCTACCTTGCCTACACAGGCTCTGTCACTGACTGCTTAAACACGTATTTAATATTTCAATTATGAGTAAACCCATTAACTTCAGCGTGGCTGCTCACAGGTCCAAAGCTCAGCAGAGGACTGTTTGGTATTTTTTTAAACCCTTGAGGTATGGATCCCTAACAGATCCTGAAGGAAGCCCTTTGAATTTTGAAAGTCCCTTCCCAGAGAAGATTTTCAACAGCTCTGCAGGTAGGTTCGATATAAGATACTAAGCGATTTAGAACCCCAAGTCATATTTACAAGAAATTCACAAGAGGTTTTTGTTTACTAGAAGCTCTTTCCTTGCCAATGCTCTTCATTTATTCATATCAAAGGGGAAAAAAAGAAGAAAAAAAAAAAGAAAAAAAAAAAGGGGTGTGTATATGTGTGGCAAAAACAGTTATTTAGGAAGGTCAGATGTGTCCCAGCCTAAATTATAAATTGCTTAAAGAACAGAACATGTCACAAAACTGACATCAGTGCTTCTCTTCCGTCCCACCCAATGATAATGACAAGCCATTTGAACAATTTCAGCAGAGCAAAATAAACAAAGATTCTGTGCAGACCCTGTTGAGATCTTAATACAGCAAACCTTTATCCAGCCAAATAATTCTGTGTCCAACTAGAACCCCTCCTGATATTTCCATATTCAGCAAGTAAGGAATGTCTGGAATACTGCAGTAATGAGGGTGTAGAGGATCAGGTTAAAGAAACCACTCCACATTTCTCTTCTTCATACTGACTATCACCACAAAGTGTCATCTTTAAATCTTGTTTTAATGGGAATGAGATACCACTTCTGTGGCAGGGAAGGGAAAAAGGCAAGAGTATAGCAGGGAGAAATTCTGCATAGTTAGGCTACTGTGAACACTTCTCAATTATTTTATTAGTAAACGGTACACAGACGGAACAACAGGGGACCATGAAAATGTTCCCAGAGGAAAGAATAGGAAAATATTATTTGTAATAAGAGAAAACATAGGCAGCACACTTGGAAGAATGATTTTCAAGGAAACCCCTTTTACAGAGGCAAGAAGCAAATTAAACAAGGCTCTGAAGTGGAAGCATATGTGCTCACTGAAGGCAGCTGACGTAATTGGTAAGCTGAGCTTGTTCTCCTCCAAAAAACCACGTCTGCTTGGAAGACAGCAGAAGGGTGTGTGGCAGGAAGCAAGGGAGGGGTGTAAGAGGGAGCTCTGTTTACATCTGAGGTGATGTAGGCAGCTTGGCTACTGCTCTCCTTGGACTCCACAACAATCTGTGAAGGTCACAGCACCCTAAAGCTCTTGGTAAGCCCCTCCCAGAAAAGAGAGGTGAAGTTAATGCAAAGAGCTGCAGACTGGGGGAAGACCTCTAAAAATGGCCCATGGTTTGGGGGTGACATCAAGGAAAAGTTGGGCATTTTACTGGTGCAGCTGCATCCACCACAATGCCCTATATTGCCTGTCCCATGGGACATGCCCTGTAGACACCTTTGCCTGAACGAACAAGATGCAGCCTCCTCCTCACTCCTTTTCTTTGCTTGCTACAAATAGTGCCGTGGCTCAACACAGGCAGGTGTCACAGTTGAACAATCTGTCCAGAAACACCCTCAAAATGACCAGTGTGGGAGTCAGTTGTCAGTGACCCTGAGGAGCAACTCTGGACCATAGAAGAGGCTATTCAATGTGAGCAGGCCTAGGTGACTGATGCAAGGCAGTACTTTTGGGAAGGTAACCCCTGGACAACAGTCCCTTGTGGACTATTGTTTTCCAGGTGAGTCAGTGACTGTACATCCCAGCCAAAGCACCAGGTAGTCTCTTGGAGGCTTTCTGTCCTGAGTTGCAGACAGTTGGTGACATCAAAGGTTAGACTGGATGATCTTTGAGAGTTCTTCCAACCACATATATTCTGGGATCCTTCCATTCTGTTCATAAAAGGTACAATTTCTGGCACTTTGGCCTTACTACTTATTTAATTTTCTGTCCTCCCATTTTAACACTTAAAATAAAGAACTTCGCTATCCTTTGGGCTCTAACAGAGTTCCTTGAGGGCTGTTGGTATTACAGAGGTTTCCGCCACCACAAAAGGCAAAAGCAGAGGCTCAATGCAACGAAAAGGTTAATTGATGGCAGTATGTTTTGGAGAGGGATGTGAAGAAGGAGGAGCATGTCGTTACAGCAAGTAACTGAGACAAAAGATCCAAGCCCTTTCCCCATCTGCACAGCAGTCCTCTCGCACGAGTTAGGGGGAGCCATTTGTGTCCTCTCCTGTTACTGCTGTCTTGAGATGCATCTAGGAATGTTCATCTGGTTGTAGCCATGGAATTCTGGGTGTCATAGGCACAGTATGAAAGGATATGAAATTAACTCTCAGTCGGAGTGAGGAGGAAGGAAAAGTGATGGACATAACAGACAAAGCAGAAGGATGTAGATAATACTTTGGATTGGACCAGCCAGCAGAGAGCACAGACCACCAGCTGCTACAGGGCATTACAGCAGAGGTGAGTTTTAAAGGACAGCTTAAAAGACTGGGGAGTTGAGGAGCCCTTCTTGTGCATAGGATGCAGCAGGAGATCATATCCAAACTTTTCAGGAAAAAAACAAAAAAGTGGTAGGTAATATAAAATGGAGAGCAGGCAGGTGGATTGACAGCAGCATGCTAACAATGACACTGGCATATAGTCTTTCCAAGTTCCAGCTGTAATAGCTGAAACAGTTACATCCCCAAGCATCCTCTCCACTGCTCCCTTCCCACATAATCTAGGATACCATCTCCTCAAATGCACAGATTGAATATCTCTTGGGTTGTGCCTTTCAATAGCTCTTGGTTTGTGCCCTTCAATTATTCTAGTCAAACAAATCTTGCTTAGTAAAAGTCTGTTATTTAAAGCTTAGTGTAAGCTAGACTGGTTTGCTTCAAATAGAATTGATTAGGGAATGAACAAAGAGCCATTTAACTGGCCATTTCTGAGGAAGAGGTGATTTTTGATGATGAGACAGTTGACTGTCTGGGGCTTGTAAACCTTTTGCTAATACATGTAGAGAGCATGAATCTACGGCCTAAGAGAGGACAGGTAGGTAACATTTATAGCCTAAGAGAGGGTAGGAGGGTAGAATAACATAACATTTAAGCAGTGGCACTAAAGAGAGTAAGGCTTTACTGTACTTCTCTAGCTGGAAAGCACCAAAAGATTACACAGCATTGTTGTCCCGTTATTGTAAAAGCTCACTCAACACATAAGGAAAAATTAATCGTTCACTTTATGCATTTTATTCAGTCACTTGCCTGTTTACATTGAAACCTGGCTGCTTTAACTCCCCAAATGTTTAGTATCAAGTAGGTTCAAAGGAAAGTACAACTCCTTAATAATGAATTTCCTGACTTTGCTCTTTCTGTTTAGAAAAGATGATAAAATGGATTGTAATGTTTTACAGAATTTCAGTATTTATTACATATTGAAGTTATTGGCCTAACATTTTAGAAAGATTTACAGGGTTTTGTCTTCAGATGTCACATAACAACTTCGAGACTAATCTCAACCAAAGATGCTAATTTGGCAAAGTAGTTTCACAACTGTCTGGAGTCTTAAACCTTTCACACTGGAATTTAGGTCTGTGGGGTCCACAGCGAATGGGAGTAAAGAAAAAAGGGAAATAAGTGAGCCAGCTAAATAATTTACACAGTGATTAAGTGAAAAGATTGCAGCTGATGAAATGAAACAGGAAGCAGAAAAGCAGTAAACAAAATGATGGAGATTGTTGCAGACTATGGACAAGGTGATGTTACCAAGCACTAAGCCCTGAAGCAGAGTCTACCCTGCAGAGGCACTGCTTTCCTTACGCTCTAATGCAGAAGCATTATACCCTACTAAGGTTTCTCAGACATTTACAAACCACATTTCTCTTTTGATTCATCTTTCTCCATGCCACCACCTCTCAACAAGCCTACTGCAGCTCCGTTCCTTTAGAGTGAGACATCAAGAGGAGTCCTGCACACGCTTGTCCTCTCCTCCCTGCCCCGACAGAAGTTAGTGCTGATAGCTTTTAGAGGTTATGTAGTTAGAAATATCCTTGCTATTGCAATCTCTGACAACCAGCATTACAGCTGATTCTCACTTTGCCTCTCTGGAAAAACTGACCTGCTGCTGACTTCTGCTGTCTCAAATTTCATGAACCTATTGAATACTACTGTGACCTTCAAGGGGTTCATGACCTTGACTGAGAAATATTGGTCCATTTCTGTAAAACACTGTAATTTTTTTATGGAAAAACATTCCTGTGTTCTGTAGTGTACTAACAACTTGAAATGGGCTCCTGCAGCTGTTGGACAAAGGGGATAGACCTCCATGACCATTACTACATACTTCAGAACCCTAGAGACCCTCATGTATCTGTCTCTGTAGCTGCTGATCACAGATCCTGTCATTCTAAAGGGCAGAGGGAGCCTCAGTTTGAAAGGAAAGTGAAGTCATGTGCTGTGGCCACAACACAAGATAGATGAGCACATAGGCTGTATCAGCTCGTGTCAGCTGCAAAACTGCAGTCCCTTGAGCACTACAGTCATCTGCATTTGCATTACCCCTGGACTCCTTCCTTTACCTGGAACAGAATTAACTGGTGCTGTTTACATGCACAGTCTTGATGCTCCTCATCCTGCCATGGAGATTTTCCATATGGAGATTACCCTGTGCCAAATGGAAAGGTAAAAACTCACAGAATATCAATCTGCAAAGGCATCTGAGGGAGAACAATGAGAGAAGAAAGGAGCAAATGTCTGATATGGAAAGACTAGAAGTAAAATTCTGGATACCCATTGAAAAGCCAAACACATGCAGGTCACCCCTTCTAATTTATAGGCTCCAAAATATCTTTATTAGATATGATAATGTGAAAGTGATATGAATTTATGTATCAGAGGAAAAATAACACATCCCCTGCAAAACATCATTATAGTAACAGTGAGAGAGAAAGTCTCCAGAGAGCACTTGGCACAGAAAAGGGGTGATAGCATCAGAAAGCTTTCACACGAAGGTATCTGGTTTGGCTTATAGATTCCAGAGTAACTGGGGAACCTCTGTAATGCAGTAACAGACTTCGGACTTAGTCTTGAGCTATTCAAGTCCACTAAAAAGTATCGAGCCCTGGGAAGATATTCAGATAAGGAATGCAGACAGGGCAAGGCAGTCAGTCTTGGATTTGGTCCCAGCTTGACCTTGCTGCCTGATTTTAAGCACTCTGTGAACAAACATTTACTACAGTAACAGCAAACAAGAGAGTCTCTGTAAGGTGTAAAGCTGGGATGCAAATTACAAACATATGTAAATTGAAATCGTTTAGGTTAATATCAGTGGCTAAGTGCTTATTTCAGAATGCTCATTCCATGCCTTGAAGTACTGCTTTGTCCAGTTCCTCAGTGGCAGAAAGCAATTTAGCATAATCCTCCTACTGTAATGTCCACTTTTTTTTTTTCCACAAAGATTACAGATGGAACCAAAAGGCCTCATTCTAAAGATTACAGATGAAACCAAAAGGCTTCATTCTAAAGAAGGCTTACCGCTTTGCAAAGCTAGCCACTGTGTGCTTAACTGGACCAGAATGGATCATTGCATAGCAAGAGAGAAACCTCACATTTGGGAGGATGCAATGGAGGAGTCCCAGACAACCTAAACAATTCTTGCTTGCCAAACAATGTGTGTGAGGCTTATAAAATGATGAATTCGAAACACATTGCCCACTTCACAACAATTGGAAAATACCTTTCAATCAAACGAATAATAAAGCTCACTTCCCGAAACCGGTGAGGCTGATTATCATCTAGCTTAAATCACCGTAATGCTACTCACATGAATGTAGCTGCACCCAGCAGCTGATAGCATCTGAGAATCTGGTCCAGGAATCTGCGTAAGGGAGAGTGTAAGATAACGATGGGAGACCTTTAAATTTTTGGCATGCAGGCCTAGCTGTTAATCTTGTCAAAGTCAGTCCTGTTACCTCCTGTATTGCACTCGGCTTGAAATACTGCGGGGTTCTTTTTTTCTCACGGTATTCCTGCTTCCATCTTTGACTTTCTTTGACTTCCAGCTGAAATCTGGATGGGAAAAGATGCACCCAAATTATTTTTCAAATGCGACCTAATTTAAACTCAGAAATGTTGCTGCGTTGTGTGGGATGAAAAACTCAAGTTGTTAATTTTGCCCAGCTCTTTGAACATTAATAGTGAAATGCTATGTTTGTTACAGAAAACTGAAGTGATTAAGGCTATTTATTTTGAGATGTATTCAATGTTACAGGTCTTTGTCTGCCTGAGATGAGGTTCATCCAAGTGGGACATTCAACCTTTTATTGAGCTACTCTTGCAAAGTATATAAACTAAGTTTAATCAAAGATTTCCTGGTTTCATAAATGAATTTAAGGTACTCAAATCCCAGGCTCTGTAACTTAGTGGAGAAGAGGTTACTCTTTGCAGTCACAACTTCAGTCAAGTTCTTTTGAAAGTAGATGCAACTTATTCAATCCTCTTTTAAAGTTTGAAATTTTGATGTGATTTTGGTTTTGAAACTGTTCAGTCAGTTTCAGTCTCCTTTCAGTAGTGATCAATGACATTATTTTACATGGCTTTCTATTCCCATCCCTAAGAAGATCTTTAGCTTCCCAGCATGAAGCTGGAAGAGGTGGCTTTGCTTTACTACAATGACCTTGTTCCATGGAAAAATTGACCCAACTGAGAACTGATTCCTCTGGACTTGTGCAAGTCTGAAAGCTTCTCGTTTAAGGATGGTGGGGAGTGGGTCTTTGAAGAATAAGATATACATACATGCCACCCAAATACCCAGATCTCTTGAGAGTTCATCCACACTGTAGTTCCTATAGTGCTATCAAAGTGGTTTTCAGTATTATTTTGTTAATCATTCCTGCTACCACATTTGCACAGCTGCCCTGGAAAGTATGTGATGTGGTTTAGGCTGCTTTTAAAAGCTTATCTTGGTTTTGTCCACACCAGCTGGCCTCAACATTTCAATTGAACTCAGTCGAATGTATTTGCATCCAATTGTAAGATCTGTCAAGACTGTCAGAATTTAAGGGTAGTGATCAAGTCAAGCTGGCTTGGGGTAAGCTTGGAAACTGAGTTTTTGTTCTGCCTGTGCCATAACTCAGCTTGCCAAAAATACAGCTTCTGGGGTCATGGCACATTACCCTAAGAAAGTGGTTAAGGATGTTGATTTACAAATGCGGTAGGATACAACCCAGCCTGTGTCAACAATTATCACCCCTCAGCTGTCATAGCTTCCCCACCTCTCCGTCTCCCTGCCACTGCATTCTGCAAGTCCAAGCTATGCATGAAGCTTCTCCTAAATGATGCGAGCATGATGTGCTGCCCCAGCCCAGTGACAAACTCATTTTGACTTCCTAATTCAGACTACCTGTGATTTGCCCATTTGTGGCAACAGAAAAAAGCGAGGCACCCAGGAAGACATCTGGAGACCACAGCCTCTCCAACTATCAGTGTTTGATCTGCTGTGTTTTATGTCAACACCTGAAACCTAATCTGGGTTCAGCCAGCTGGAGTTGGTGCAATCTAATCAAGACTTCCAGCTCTGGCTAGCTACTACTAGTGAATCATGTTGGGAAGAGTCCAAGGCTTTGCAAGAGAGGTGGCTCCTGCAGCTGAGTCAACAGCGTGGCCAGTGGACTACCACAGTTGGGCACACTGGCTTAATCGGTCCTGGAGTAATAAATTAGTGCTGCCAGCTTAGGAATGGGTGAATGCAGATACCCTTCCTGTCCTCCTGCCTGTGTGGAGCAGCTGGTAACTGTGGGCAGAAGAATATGAAAGGTAGCTGTAGTTGCAAAATGTCTCCTACCACCCCACTGCAGTTACACAGAGCTTGTAATCAATCTTTAGACACTTCCCTTAATCTAGGAAAAGCTGAGCTGTAAATTTTTCATGTCCATCGGTCAGCTGGACTCTCCATGAACCACCACTGTCAGAGTGTATTATTGTCATTACTGCTGTTTAATACCTGCATCAACATTTATTTTTCAAAGATGAGGCACTTAAAATTACCATGGACTTTCCAGTCATATTTGCTGCTGCCAGGAAAATGGACCAGGAAAATGAAGCAGCACAAAATCTCCCTGCTTTAACTTGTTAGGATGCTTTGAGGCCTGACACTGAATTTTACCTTTAAGGGATTCTCTTCTGATTTCTGATTATGAATTTGATAAAGACAGAAGGACAGAAATACAGACAGGAAGAAAGAGAGAAAGGGAGAGAGAGAGAGAAAGGGAGAGAGAGAGAGAAAAGGAGAGAGAGAGAGAAAGGGAGAGAGAGAAAGGGAGAGAGGGAGAGAAAGGGAGAGAGAGAGAGAAAGGGAGAGAGAGAGAGAAAGGGAGAGAGAGAGAGAAAGGGAGAGAGAGAGAGAGAAAGGGAGAGAGAGAGAGAAAGGGAGAGAGAGAAAGGGAGAGAGAGAGAGAAAGGGAGAGAGGGAGAGAAAGGGAGAGAGGAGGGAAGGAGGAAGGAAGGAAGTTGTTTCAGTTCTAAACAAGCAGCTACTCTGATGACAGTGCATATAAAAAGAATATTATGTTAAATTATTAGTGTATTTTATTTAATAAAAAGGGAAAAGGAAGACAAAATAGGGCATTGAGGAAATTCCTGTGTTTATTTTTGTCTCTGTAGTGGTTCATTTTACCCACCAGTGTTTTTTCTTCATTGCAAGCTCTCTTCTCTCTTGATTGGAAACAGACTATGTAATAAAAATGGTTTAAGATCACAGTGATAACTTCAATTCAAGAACATGAATAAAAAGCACCCTCGGAGGAAAGACCCCATCTGCTCACATATGATGTTAGGAAGGGAGTGCATAATGCAGAATAATGATTGCTACCAGGTGTAACATTACTCAGGTCCTCCACGTATGGTTTCTAATCTATATGAGCCCTTTAAAAAAAAGGGGGGGGGAGGGGAATTCAAGTATTCTATAAAACAGGTCCTATGCTTTACATTTGACCTCTTTCTGAACACCAGCCTTATTAAAAGCAAATAAAAAATGTCCTGAATGGAAGCTGTAGTTTGACATGAGGTTTACAGAGGCTGACAGTGAACATGCTGTAGTTTTCAGTGGGAGAGGAGCTGGTCTCTGCTTCATTCAAAAAAAAAAGACCCTTATCAAGCTGCCTTGCAACAACACTCCACAAGTGGTTTCTATTTAATTTTACTCTAATCACCTTATAGAAATACATATTTCACCAAATTGAAAGCTTGTCTTCCCTGAAGTCCTGGAAAGGATTAGATAGCATTACATCAGACACTTCAAACAGTAAATTGTGAACTTGGAAGAAGCACTTCAAAGCATGGTTAAGTGAAGCTTCAAGTGTCCAGGCAGAACGGGAGAGGTGAAACAATCACAGTCTCTGCAGTGGAAAGCAGTGACTCAGTGAGTGTAAGCCACAGATCCCACTATTTTATTTTAACATGTCATCTAAAATCCATGTCTGATATACTGTTTTAGATGCTGTAAGAATATATAATACGGGGCCTAGACCACAAATGTTTCTTTTCAACTCACCATGGGAGTGATTTCTGCCAGCTTCATCTGTGCTGTTTGATGATCCCTCTCCCTGAGCTAGGTTCCCCAAGGGCTGTAACTGCCAGGGAGTTTCATAGCATCCCACCACACCTTGGGAGGGCAACATCTCTGCAGAACAGGAACTACTCTGTGCTCAAGGAGCCTCCTATTTGTCAAGTAGCAAAAAGCACTCCCCAGACATACTGCAAAAGCTTTTGCTCGTTGGACTTTTTTGCCTTAAAGGGAAAAGAATCAATGAAAGATTTGAGGCTTGGACTGAAAGCTGCTTCAAGTCATGAGAAGTCCAAACAGAGCGTTTCCTAGATAGTCTGCATCTGTGGAAAAGAGTTATAAAAATTTCTTCATAAAAACCTTTCATTTAGAAGCCTTTAAAATGTAATATTCCATGTTATGCTTTCCCCCTATTGTTACATGTTTTATATCAAGCCTGGCTTATGTTCTTCACTAAACTTGGACCAGAGATGCTAGATTGTTTGCCCACAGTCATACCAGAATGTCTGAGAATGGCATTTGGATTCATTCCAAGTCATTGGGATGAATACACTGGGTTTGCCACAAAAATCATCTTCCTTGACTATACAGTTCACATACCTTCCCTCTTCTCTGCTGTATAGCTGTGTTCCTGCAGCCCTGTGACTTATTTCTTGTAAGAACGTCTGTGTTCTGAAAAGATGGTTCAGGCAGGAAATTGAGGGCTGTGGAGCATTAAAGCACTTACCACAGATGAGTCCACAGAATTTAACAGTTTTGCTAATGGTGGTAGGCTTCAAGCCCTCATGTCCATCAAGCAGCTGCTGGATTGATGTTACTTTGCTGCCCTCAGAATACATACTTACTTTAGGGCAGATGTATGGTGAGTAGCTTATCTGACAGACTGACACTCTTAGACCTCCCCTGCCTTATAGCTCCTACCTGTCTTCAATCATAAGATATGACCACTAGCATCCCCTGGAGCTGTTCAGCACCTAGAGACAGCAACACTAACAGTCCTGGGCCTACAGAAACTCTCACAAGTTAGGGCAAGGTAACAAGTTTTAACCAGCTCATGGTGACAGTCGACTACATTTGTTGCTGGATCAAGCCTACTGCCTAAGTGCTGTGCAGGTTTATTGTGGGGGCAATTAAATATTTTGTATCTCTATGTAACTAACTAATGAGTAAGTGGACTAGAGTTAAATGCTTGTGGCTGTGTTATTCACTAATTTATTGCTAAAAACCAGGCAGCCTTTATTTTCAATTAAAAGCACATCCATCCCTTATCTGGCTTCTCTCTCAGTAAACCTTGACTACCAGCTGTATCATAAATGCCTGTGAAACAGAAGATGAAGAAGCCAAGTGGCTTCTAGGATGGGAGGATGAATAAAAGAGACAGATCATGTGAATTATCTCAGCTGAAGTAATAAAATGTAAGTGACTCGGGAATGTCCTGTGTGTCTGGTTTTGGATCATAAAGTCTGCCTAGAAAGGATGCCATTTATCTGCATTAGACCCTGCTCAGGCTTAGAAGCCTCTGCAAGCTTGAAACTGTTAATCTATCACTGCTACTGTAATCTTAAAAGAAAAAGGCCTGATAGAAAAAGCATCTTAAAGACACAAGCATGGTAGGAAATAAAATACCATACTTATCCAAAGGGGGAATTAATTCCAATTCTCAGTCTAGCTCTGTTGGTTGCTGTAAAAATACATCAGTTGTGTTTCTCCACCAAATACTCAGCAATTCATGCAGCAGCTCTCTGCCTCACTGTTAGAGCCACTTCTTGCTGTAGTTCTGGTCTAGGAGCCCAACTTATAAGCATTTCAGGACCAGACAAAGCACTGGAGGAAAGGAGCTCTGTCACAGCCAGCCATGATTCTGAATAGCACCTTTAAAATTGGTTGATTCTGAATTTACACTTCATATACTCAGAAGTATTTTTCCATTGCAGACCATAATGTCTCCTTACGTAAAAAAAGCCACAGAAGGTTGTCCTGCTTGTTCAATGAATATTTTGTAGTTAATTATTTGTAATAAACATCCCAAAATGCAGTCTTTGACACAATTGGGCAAGTCATATTTTAGTTCTATTCTAATAGATAAAGATTAAGAAGCTGATGGTTGCTGTGGGACCAGTGTTTACCAAGGGAAATATATTCAAGTCCAGACAGACAAAAAAAAATAGTCACAATATATATAACAGTTAGATTTAGAAAGGTTAAATAGCTGAAACTTGTAAGAGGGGTGGATAAGAAAGTGAAATGTAGCCAGTGACAAAAAGAACTGGATTTTTTTCAGGCTGAAAGACTTTAGAATCATAGAATTGTTAGGCTTGGAAGAGACCTCAAGGATCATCTAGTTCCAACCCCCCCTGCCATGGGCAGGGACCCCTCACACTGCATCAGCTTGCTCAGAACCACATCCAGCTTGGCCTTAAAAGCCTCCACGGATGAGGCTTCTACCACCTCCCTGGGCAACCTGTTCCAGTGTCTCACCACCCTCATGGTGAAAAACTTCTTCCTAACATCCAATCTGAATCTACCCAGTTCTACTTTTTTTTCCATTCCCCCTAGTCCTGTCACTGCCTGACATCCTGAGAAGTCCCTCCCCAGACTTCTTGTAGGCCCCCTCCAGATACCGGAAGGCCACAATTAGGTCTCCTTGGAGCTTTCTCTTCTCCAGACTGAACAGCTCCAGCTCCCTCAGTCTGTCCTCATAGGAGAGGTGCTCCAGCCCTCTAATCTTCCTCATGGTCCTCCTCTGGACACACTTCAGCACGTCCAGATCCTTCCTGTGACAGAGGTCCAGAACTGGATGCAGTACTTTGTGAACAGCCAAAGTGGTACAGTTCTACAATCAAGGGAAAAGAGGCTGTCTGTTAAAATCAGTTAGAAGATAAACTCAGGTGTTAAAAGGTGACATACAGCAAGTGAAATGTGGAGAGAAAAAACAAAACCCTACAACAATTAATATACTAGCAGATAACACTCCTACAAAAAGCTAAAGATATTACAGAGAAAACTGTGTTGGTAGATTAGGGACAATAAGCACATTAAATGTGTTGATAATAAAATCAATTCTAAAGATGACTTAAGCCTTACTGCACAAAGATGGTAACCTTATAAACACTGTTGCAGACAAGACATGTTTAATAAATATCTGTTCTGTACTTAGAAAGCACAAGATTAGCTTGTGTCTTGGGAGAAAGATAACAGAATTTCCAGGCCATTAGTAGCAGATGATGACATTAGGCAGTATTTCCTAGAAAGAACTATTTTAAAGCAAAAGCTCAAATAGGAATCACCCCGAGGTCCCACAAAAGCTGACTGAAGTAATCTCTGGTGCGTAGATGTTCATTTTTAACACATTTTGGAATACCAGGGAAATACCAGGGAAGACAGTTAATATCGTGCCTCCATGGAAAAAGGGAGGTGGAGTGACAAGAATAGGCTGGTGAGCCTGACATTAACACCAAGCAAAAATATTTACTTCTCCCTCTCCCCCTTTTTCACATCTGACCTTGTCTCTTTTTGGACACCAGCCCAGTGCCCTTGAAACAACCTTCTGTTTTCCTATGTATCAGAGGCCAAGACTGGTTCTCACTGAGGTCTTTGCAAGTCCAACTGGCATTCCAGTACCCTCCCTGCTAAATGTGTCTCATTGCAATGGAGCACGCAGTCCCTAAAGGACTCAGGGAAGCAGCTGGCCTGCTATCAGCCAAAGGAGGAGAGTACCAGCTGATGGATTTAAATAGGGTCCCAGCCCTGAGGGATCAGAGAGGAGCACAGGTGTGGAAAGGAAGGTTCGGAAAGATATAGGCTGCAGGGCATCCTCCATAGTTTCTCTCCTGACAGCTAAGAACAAGATGCCTGATCAAAGGAAGATATTGGATTCACTTGTGCAACTTTCCTTCTGTTTCTTATGTAGGATAGAATCCTGGCCCAGGCTTCTTCAGTTTTAATAACCTGTAGCTGGCAACAAGACTGTCAATAGTCCTTGAACCTTCTGTTTCCTGCTATTATTTTATCCCTGAGCTTTCTACTCAGTTTTTTACTTCTGCTTGCATTTTGAATTTATTTATTTTTTAACATATAGTGTTTCAAATATTCCTGGTACTTTGCTCAGACAGACACTTTACCAGAGTAAAGTGTGCACCAGAGCTGTGGAAGTAATAGGAACAACATAAAACATACACCGATAATGGAAGGGACACTAAGTCTCTGAAACTCACTGTGGGGGTTAAGTGTGTTGTGTCTGTATCACAGCTGCAAGACATGTGGAAAGGTCCAGTTTTTGTATAAACATTGATATGGATCCTGTGAGAACACACTTGACTTGCAGAAGATGAGCAACCAAGCCTTTCTTATGAGCATGCCCTGAGGCTAGGCTGCTTCCATGATCTTTCACTGTACTCATTTTCAAGACTCAGTGTTTGACCTCTACTTCCAGCTATCCCACTGGATTTGACTTGCTCAGTCTATTGCACAGGCCAGCCTAAAAGGTTTGCTTGATGGTACATTTGTCTTGGGCACACCATTATGGATTTCCACCCACAGGTTGGACAGAGTTAAATTTCTTCATAGCATCTGCTATGTGGCTGGTTTGGATTTGTGCTGGAAACAGTATTGATAGCACAGGCACATTTTTGTTGTTGAGCAATGCTTGCACAGAGTCAAGGCCTTTTCTGCTTCTCATCCCACCTGACCTGTGAGCAGGCTGGAGGTATGTATGAAGCTGGGAAGGGACACAGCTGGAACAGCTGACTCAAACTGATCAAAGCAATATTACATGCTATGTGACATCATGCTCAGCATATAATGCTGAGGGAAGAAGAAGGAAGAGAGGGGACTTTCAGAGTGATGCCATTTGTCTTCCCAAGTAACCATTATGTGTGATGGGTCCCTGCTTTCCTGGAGATGGCTGAATGCATGAGTACTGTAGAGAAATGGTGAATGAATTCCTTAATTTGCTTTGCTTATGAGCATAGCTTTTGCTATATCTATTGCACTGCCTTTCCCTCAAGCCAAGAGTTATCTCACTTTTAGTTTTCTGACCCTCTCCCCCATCCCACCAGAGAGGCATGAGCGGTTAGCTGCATGGGGCTTAGCTACTGGCTGTGGTTAAACCACAACAGCCCAAAAAAAAAGGAGACCTGCAGAGATATTTAGGTGGCTGAGAACAAACAGAAAAGATAGTGTAACATCTGGAGGTCACAATTTCTCTTTCTTTATTAAACTTCCTTTACAGATCACTTTACCACAGACAAAAGAATTGAGAGAAAAGATTCAAGACAAGTTAAACGGAGGAACATGTTGAACCAGAGTCTATTCTCAACAAAGAGAATCTCAGTAAGAAGAAGAAGGTGTGAAAACTGGAGACAGAAAGGATAACACCACATTACATTCAGCACCAGATTATTTTCCTAGGCACAAAATAAGGATTTCTCACACATAAATAAGTCAGAAATTCTGCTATGTCCAACAACTACAACCACTGCTTCCTGAAGACTGTGATGACTGGAGGATATTCCTGAAGCTTTTATTGAGACTGTTTCAATGATTCTGGATGCAGACTCAAGAGACTAACTGGATGTTATTTGTTATGAAAGGGGCCAAGGAGAAGGGCCAAGAACTTTGTTTTCTTCTGAAAGTGCAGGGAACCCCCCTGACCTGATTACAGCCATATAGATGTTAAGAGAGGAGGAAAGATAAGTATTACTGTCCAGTGACGCTGCACATGTGGCCCATCACAGGCCAGATGATGCCAAAGGACAGACTAGAAACTCTTCTTGCCATCTGCTCCATGGACCTATCAGTGGGACCACATGCATCACCTAGCCAGGTGTCCTTAGGTGACAATTCTGGCCAGTATTTTCAAAGCAAAGGGATCATGACTTGCTAGGGCAATCCAAAAGACAGCGAGAAATGGCATGTAATACCAATCCAGTACCAGCTAGGTTTCTTATTCTTGCGTGACAGAAGTTAGCGATGGCTCTCTTGTTGCTTCTCTTATTCCCATAAATACGGAGGATCACTGATGGTGTTGTGAACTTGGAAGTTTGTCCAAGTAACATTCATTAGAGGGGTAAAGTCCTGATGCTTTCACTTTTTAAATAGATGTTCAGCAGTGGATAGGCATTTTCAAAAGCCTTCCGAAAGATCACGTTTCCTGGTTGCTTGCCTGAGGACATGTTAGCTAGACAAGCTTCCTCATCTTAATAAAATCCATTGATGTTAGCTAGACAGGATTTCTCATCTTAGTGGATGCAATTGATGTTAGCTAGACACATTCCTAACCTTAATAATAAGAATTGCAACTGCTGAATACTATTTGTGGCAGGCTTGTTCAGCAAATGTCTAGTTTAATTCATGAAAGACAATTCTGCCAACAGTGGGGATTCATTGTTTCCTATACTTCCTGCCTGTCATCGCCATTGTAGCACATTGTTACAGGGCAGGACTCATGCAAAACGTGAAGTTCATAGAATCAATAAGGTTGGAAAAGACCTCAGTGATCATCAAGTCCAACCTATCACCCAATACCTCATGACTACCTAAACCATGGCTTCAAGTGCCATGTCCAATCCCCACTTGAACACCTCCAGGGATGGTGACTCCACCACCTCCCTGGGCAGCACATTCCAATGGCCAATTACTCTTTCTGGGAAGAACTTTCTCCTCACTTCAAGCCTAAACTTCCCCTGGTGCAGTTTGAGACTATGTCCTCTTGTTCTGGTGCTGGTTGCCTGGGAGAAGAGATCAACCCCCACCTGGCTACCTCTCTTGAGGTAGTTGTAGAGAGCAATAAGGTCTCCTCTGAGCCTCCTCTTCTCCAGGCTAAGCAGCCCCAGCTCCCTCAGCCTCTTCTCATAAGGCTTGAACTTGAGGCCTCTCCCCAGCCTCATTGCCCTTCTGTGGACATGTTCAAGTGTCTCAATGTCCTTCTTACATGGAGGGACCCTGAACTGGATACAGTACTCTCAGTTCTGAGTGAATCTGGGGTCACACATTTACCACCACAAGCATTAAATGCCTTTAGCTGGTTTAATTCAAACAGTCTGCTTTCTGCTGGAACTCTGTGGGATTTTGTCCCCTCATTGCCCAAACTTCGATGCGGTAAAGCATCCACTACATGAAACAGAAAGTAAGTAGCCAGAATAAAAGTGTGTGTGTCCTAGTCTTTTCCTGCTGTGCAGTAATGCATATATCCTGGACCAAAATAATCAAAGGAAATGTTTTGGAGTTTTGTACTGTAGCTAAACAATCTCTTTCAAACTCCAGAGGAGTTTTCAAAGGAGAAATCCCTCTCTCTAACAAATTTGCAGGAGGAAACAACATCTTCAAATGTGTCACGTCTCATTTTCAGATGAGATAACCTTTATAGAAATGTCTCTGGTGAGAGACTCAACTCTGCAAAATCATTTCAGAAAATGTAGGTCATTAATGTGACAGAATCTTCTACTGAACAGCTGTACCTCTGTAGAATTTCATTACCTTTTTCCTGTCCATCAAAAAGTAACTGTTTTTAAAACTTAGATACAGGGAGATGTACTAAAGAGGAGGATTGCCTATGGTAGATTTGAAAAGTAACAAAATAATATACTTCATGTATACATGGATTGGCTTTCCTCTGTTGTGGTACATACAAATCATATCTCCATTGCTTTGTAAGACCCCTAACAAATCTACAGCTGAACCTTCATAAGTAAGGGAAATGTTACAGTGTCTGTGACCTGTATTTGTCCTCCTGACTGTAAACACCTAACTGAAACACATGTGTAAGTCCAGCCACCTGTGAAATACAAGCATTCTCAGGGGCCAAATCAGCCTGATGGAATACTTTTTCCCAGTCAAGCTGTCTTACCAAGCAGATGAAGGAGGATAGGTGAAGGATAGCTGACTAACTTACAGTTGGTGCAATCAGTTTGGGCCTGATCTCATGAGCATGAAGAAGCTGAAGAGAAAGTCCCTGCCACATTATCCCTGCAAGCCTACTGTGGCACAGAGATGAGAGGGGGCTGCTGTGTCGCACAGACAGTCAACCTACTTCCCAACCCACAATCTTACAATCCTGCCAGAATGTCCTCAAGTCTGAAACTAACAGAGGCAGGCCCTGAAAGCAGATCTAGCTTCCAGCAATTCATCATCCTCTGAGCCAGAGTTTCGTAATTGTTTTTTGCAGCTCCATGGTACAACCGGTAGTAAATGCTGACTAGAACTGGTCCACAGCACCAGGAAGAGAGCAGTTCTCAGTGAAAACAATGGGCATGTCACAACAGCCTGTGACAAGAAAAATCCAAGATTGTTTGGAGAAATTTGGTTTGTATTTAAAAATGAGCAGGAGTATTGGTGGAACTTCTGGTTCTTTACAAAGGTTTTCTGATACAGTAAAAACATACAGCCAGGGAGAAGCAGAAGAAAATTGATAAGGCACCCAGAAATGGATATAAAAATGCATAGTTCTAAGTGGTGGTATGATAATATTCTTATATATGACACAGGCATTTCTTATAGCAAGACTATCTGAAGAGATGTGTGCCTTTCATGGGACAGATTAGGATGAAGACTAAAGGAAGGAAGCTGGAGGACTTAAGTGAGAGGAGCTCCTATTGCATTTCAAGGTGTGAAAAGAAATCTTATACTGAACTGTCACTTATAGTAAGTGCAAGTTCAGCCTGTCCTGGGAAAGCAGTAAAACATACCCAGCAAAAACTTCTTTGCACTTCTGGCTGCTTTTAAGAGTTTTCTGAAATTTTGAAAATGATTAATCCTGTCAGGCATAAATAGATGCCTGTGAAGAAAAAGAGCTTTCTTAGGAAAAGTCATATAAAAGTGATCAGATCTCCTTCCTGTGGTTTCAGTCAACAAGAAGACACCACCACTAAATGGAGGAGCTGAAAGGGAATATTTCCCCTGAAGGGACATCTGTTTCAGACCGATTGTTTCCTGTCCAAGTGTTTTCTCTGTTGGTAATAAACCATTCTGCTCAAATTATCATATACTTGTGTTAAGTGGCTTGAATTAATAGGAAGGAAAAACATCTTCATGAAGGCTCAAAATGACACGAGGGATCAAATAAATATTTTCATTTGCATCAGCTCACCCTCCTTTCCCCAGAGCAAGAAATTGAAATTTGCACAAATCCACTGTTTGAAGCAAAGAATACATCTGAACAAAAATCATATTAGGAAACTGTAACAACACCACAGCTGAGTCCTCTACAGGCTGAGTGCTGCAGTCATTGGATTACTTCCTCTGCCTATCAAACCCATATGAAAAATGGGATGAGATTCCCAAAAGCAACTTCAATTCATTTAAGACTTTGTTTCTTCTGTTCTTTGACCTCTTGTGGTATTAAACTGTGTTAGCCAAATACCAACTATGTGAAGGCCTGCTTTCCATTTGGTTTAAACTTACCTGCTGGAAGCTACATTTATAATCAAGTGCTAGAAGTGTGGAAAGAGAGCATAATGCATCTCAGTTGTTATCCAGAGCTGCCATGGGACATGACTGATCTGGAGAAGAGTATTGGAGAAGAGTCCTGCTGAAAAAGCAATGTTGTGTCTGTGAGGAAGGATCCCCCGAGTGGTGTTTAAACCTCAGCATGGGAATCTGCAAGCGGGGAAAGTGGAGCAGGAAAGAAACAAAGAGATCTGAAGGATCCAGGAAGGGATGGTCTGGTTCTCACCTGCATTAGCCATGCACATCTGTGTAGGCTGCCAAGGAAGAGAGGGTAGAGTGAAGAATCAAACAGACATCTGGGCATGGGATAGCTGTGGAAAATAGAGCCTGTTGCCCAAGAACTCCTCATAAGTTTCATTGGCACATGCTCCTGAGGAGTCTAATATAAAGTACTTTGGGTTTCACTCAAATCCTTCTAAGTCAATGGGAATCACTCTGGATTTCTCTGCATTTTGGACTGAGTCCTTTCAAAACATGCAGTGAATAGAGACCTAGGTTTTCTTCCTCCATGTGGCCAGAATTTTCAGCATACCTCAGCTTTTAGGATTGTGGCTGAGTTTTCCAAAACAAGTTTCCCACGAATGGAGAAATTATCACAAGTGGCTGAAATACCCAGGCTTTCTTCAGGTGGTTCATCAGCCGAGCCAGAGAGACTCACTGCAAGCTCACACTTCTCCTGGTGGTCATGAGACATGAATAGACAGGCTGGCAGCCAACACTGAGGTCCTCCAACACAATCAGGAGCAAGCATACAGTTACAGTAGCTTAGCTTTGCTCACTCACTTGCAGCCTGTCAGCACGCTTAACTTGCATTTTGGAAGCTTAATAAATTTCTCAGAATGTGGAGCTATACAACGTGGGGTTTTTGTTTGTTTGCCTTTGTAATTATGGCCAGCTTCTCCCAGTAAGAGCTGCAAGTAGCTGAATCCTTTCAAAGGTCTTGCCCTGGTTGAGCATTCAGGTTTTTGCCAGTTCTGCCCCAGCATCTGAAATTCATCCTCTATTTTCTGTAGTAGCAGCAGGACCTCTGATACTAAAGCAGGGATGAGTTTTCAACCACATGCTGGAACTGGAGTCCCTTGAGCACACAAGTTGGCCAGGAGTGCTATTAAGCATCTTGAATATATACATCTGCACTTCTCTGTTAAATAAATTGTGTGTTTAATTAAACTTGAGAGGAGATTTATTGGGTAGGGCATTAGATATAATGCTGAAAACATTTTCTGCTTTCACAAAAACTTCAACTGTTGGGAATTTTGGTGTATAGCATCTCAAAACCACCTTGAGTAACTTTTGATTTCAAAACAAATACATTTAGACAGACAGGAAGCGCTATTAATGTTTATATTTTGCTTGTCTTTTATGTGATTTCCTCTAACTTTAAAACACTATTTTTAATATTTTTTTCTCTCTCCTTTCCCAGCATTTGGGCTTTCTAATAGGTATCTTTTTTATTCTTTACCATTGCTTTTACTTTTCAGCTCATAATCAGTAGGTAGCTCATTCCACCTTCCCAAAGGACCTCCACAGATGTTTTATCATCTGCAAGAAGATTGGTACAATCATTTCTGCATCAAGGGGGAAGTTCGAAGGGGATTAGGGCTAAATAAAGGAGTAGCCAATATGTTTGAGAACTCGTTAATGTGAAAAAATTTTGCACTATGAATAAAAACCTGTCAATTTAAACCTTTTGGGGGAGGAGGTCATTAAACCTTTGATCCGTTTCTTTATTTGTAAAAAAAAAATAAAATCTGTTGTTTTGTTTTTCCAAGATAAAATTTTAAGCCCTGGTTTCAGCATTCTAAATTTTGTCCAAATGTATAATGCAGGCTAATTAGAGAAATAACAAGCATAGCCAGCAGATCAAAAGAGGTGCTTATGCCACTCTGTTCTGCTCTGATGAGACCTCACCTGCAGTACTGTGTCCAGCTCTGGAGTTCTCAACACAGGAAGGACAGGGACCTGCTGGAGCAGGTCCAGAGGAGAGCCACAAAGATGATCAGAAGGCTGGAGCACCTCTCCTACAAGATAGGCTGGGAGAGTTGGTATTGTTCACCCTGGAGGAGAAGGCTCCAAGGAGACTTAATAACTACATTTCAGTGTCTGAAGGGGACCTACAGGGAGGCTGGGGAGGGACTGTTTAGAAGCTCTTGTAGCGACAGAAAGCGGGGCAATGGTTTTAAACTGGAGGAAGGGGACGGACTCTTTTAAGTGGCACCTGACACTGGTAAGAAGACAAGAAACAATGGATATAAGCCAGAACACAGGAACTTCCACCTCAACATGAGGAGAAACTTCTTTACAGTGAGGCTGACAGAGCACTGAAACAGGCTACCCAGGAGGGGACTGTGGAGTCTCCTTCTCTGGAGACTTTCAAAGCCATCCTGGCATGTTGCTGTGTGGCCTGCCCTAGAAGACCTGCTTTGGCAGAGGAATTGGGCTTGATGATCTCTGGAGGTCCCTTCCAATTCCTAACATTCTCTGATTCTGTGATTCTTTGAACTTGAATGTCTCTAGGGACAGGGACTCAACCACATCCCTGGGCAATGTGTTCAGTTGCCTAAACACATATCTAGTGCCATCCAAGACGCTTTGGATGTCAAGGCAGATATCTGCACAACACAGATGCAACATGACCCATGGGAAACTTGCACACTCATAGGTTGGTGTCCAGCTAGGAAAGAAACCATAAAAAGACTAAAATGGTACATGGTGCCTATATTCAGGCCATTGAACCAGACTGCAAATGTTATCTTCCAGAGTAAAAGTTACTCCAGAAAAGGCACTTGCCTGGAAACTCTGCACCACTTCCAACTTTTTGTTAAAGGATCAAGACAAGAGGCCTTCCTTACAGTATATTCAAGCATCAGGTACATCTCCAATGTTTAAAGACACTTCAAGCTATTTAGTCATCAGTGCTGGAGACAGTGTCGAGCTGAGCTACAGCTGGGCAAAGCAGGTGAAGCCGTGTGGGGCAGCAGGATGCTCTGGAGTTCAGCAGCAGAAGCAAAGAGGAATGTTGCCTTCCACTAGGTCCTGAAGACACCCTTGCAACACTGCTTTTCTAGGACTCCCTGGCACACTTAATCAATGAAGGGTGCCTCTGACCCACACATTGGCCAGCAAATTGCACTGGTTCTCTGAAGTTTCGTCAGCAGAACTCCCAGGAGGAGACATTGTCCTGCAATTACATGGGAACACATATCTGGCTATTATAGGAGTGTAAGGGGGAATCACTTAGGGAGTGTCTTTCTTAAAGTAATGAACTTGAAAAGTTTTGTGTCTGGAGGAATCAGTCATCCCCTAGGCACTGGGCAGCTTTCTTCAGAATTAAACCTCCTCCCAGACAGAGGCAGGAGGCGGGAGACATTCACTGTGTCATGGGCAGGGTGGGATCTCACAGCTCATTTGTGTCTGTCCCGATTTCCGTAACGCATATCTGAGTCAGGGGAGCTCTGCTGTCAGAGAAAGTGATGACTGATATGATAAAGTGAAAATTCCTTTGCATCATTGCTTTCTGCACACTCACTTTTATTTCCTCATTTTTGATCAACTGCATAATGAAAGCTGTTATGAAATGCAGTTTCTCCTTTCACCATCTGAGGAGTTAGCAGCACGCCCAATTACATGCAGCATGCAAGACAGCTCATTCGTATGCGTCTCCCACTGTCTGACTCCCTCTAAGAACTGCAACATCACTTTTAAGTCATTTCCTTTCCCAGATGAGGCAAGTTTCACTTATATCAAAGAGCTCAATCTAAACCAAACAGTCTTACAATAAACCAGACAGCTTCATTCTCAATATCATTAGCCTTTAACCTCAGAGGGTTCTTCAGACAGGAGCTGCAACTTGTTAACAGATGTCAAAAAATGTTTGTCATCAAACCCTCAAATGACAACTTGGAGCTCAACAGCGTGAGCTTTTCTGATTGTATTTTGAATGACAGACGTTTTTATTTGTTGTAGCAGTGCCCAGGGTGGCAGGAGGAAAGAGAAAGGAAAGTATTTCACAAACATTGTCATAACAGCCTCTAAGTACTCTCAGCTTCATGCTTTAGCTGTTGGGTTTCTCCATAAACTGCTAATCTGTGGTTTGAAGGGGCAGTATTTGTGGGTTTTCTTAGATAAAAGCAGCAATGCCCCACATACTGCACCACAACAGTGAATACTGAACGTGTGACTCAGCTCAGATACGGCTCAGGAAGGTAATTTTCAGCTGTTTTAGCCTAGGTAAAGATACATGTCTACTGTTTCATGTCTGCAGATTGGTAAAATGGATTTACTTTGAGCAGAAAGAGAGACTAGGCAAAGTAAATGTAATTCTTCATACTTCCTTTCTGAAGGTTTATATATTTCATGTGACAATAAAAGCACAAAGTTAAAAGCAGTTTTTTGCAGAAAACTACAGCTGATTTTTCAATCTGTTGTCTAGAGAGGAGATAAAAACAATCCCAAGGGAAAACTCAGATCAGGAACTGAATCTTAGCAAGGCATATCTTTCCCTGATTGTATTCCGAGGATGCGGTAATGTGTATTAGCAGCTGTCACCCAAGCCATCATATGGTCTCCTACACCAATGACCACCACAGACAGCTATGTAAAAAAACCCTGTTCTTTTAAGAGAGAATTATTATTTTTCTTTTTCTTCTTTTGTTTTCCTTTTTCTTCTCTTGTTTTTCTTTTTCTTTTAGGACAATGCCGGAATTCATGGATTTATTCCATATAAAGGAGAATTTCCACCCCTCATTAAACAGATACAGGTTGTAGAAGGTAATTAACCACTTCTTATGGTTTATTCAGCATCCACATAAATTGCCCAGAGCAGACTGACTGGGTTTGGATCAAATATTGTCTCACTAGCACTTAATATCCCTGCCATTGCCTGAAAAGAAACAGAAACCTGAGAAGAAGAGAAAATTAGAATGGTGGGAAGAAAAACAATTTCTTAACTGTGCAATGGACTCTGTCTGTCTAATGAATCCTTTTGAAAACCACCCATAGTAATAAATTAGGATGTAATATATTGCAGATGGATCAACAGTGGCACACACATAGCTTTATGTATCTGCCACAGGTGTTGGGCTTTGTGTTTGACAGCAGGTCAAGGAGTAACCACGCAAGGACAATCCTGCTACGGGGAGTGATAATTCTGTTTTGCACTACCTTTCAGGGGTAGAAACTTGTGGGAAGAAAAACTAAGCCTCTCAGTTGTTCTGTGGAGGGAAATTACATTGCTGCAACTGGCTTATGAGTGAAAACATTATTTCAAAAATCAGATCTGGTCTCTTTTCTTTTCTTCATACAGCTGGCTAGTGTTGAGAAACTTTCCTCAAAACATAAGCTTCATTGTAACTTAAGACCATAAAGAAAATATTTTACTTTGACAGAACAACAGTTGCTGACAATATCGTATTCAAACTGTTGTGTCCAGAAGTGACCTTTGGTGAGGTCCTACAAGCAAAGTCTTATCCCACTGTCTTAGATGTTGGATGATCTCTAGCAGTAAAGCTCACATCAGGTAGTCTTTAATTATCTGAAACCTTTGGAGGTCTTTAGAATATTGTGAAGATATCCTCAGTAAATTTTTTTCAGATCTACAGGTCAACCAACCAACCAACAAATTACTATAATATAGAGGATAATATCCTGTTCTTCCAAACTGGGTTAAAAATATCTACAGAGCAAAAAAACAAAACATGTATAAGATGTATAAGGATGTTGGAGAAATTTTCACTGAACCCTACACAATTTGTCTAGACTCCTGCTGCTCTCACTGCTCCATGGCTTTCTACAGCCTCTCAAGGAGGACTGGAAGGATTAGCAATTTCCTGACTTCCAGTCATGCCTCTAACAGTAAACCTCCCACACATGTTTCAAGTCATTTAGCCTCATTTCTCCTCTCCTCCATGTTTCTGATTCTTGATGTGAAAAAAAACAACACCACCAAAACCCCAACACTAAACAAAATAAACAAACAAAACCCTCAAACAACTGATGAGGTTTGTTGCAAGCTTACTAATTATATTCAGAAACAAAACAAAACAAAACAAACACCTTTAGTTTAAATTCTTTTGCATGACCTGCCTGTTCTACCAACAATAGATGCTGCCAGGTGTTTTTGTTTATTTAATTCCAACCCCCCCCTTCTTTCTTTTTTCCCCCCAGCAGAAACTGTGGTAATTCAGGCTTTTAAAAATGACTTGGAAAAATAGCTGGAAATGTGATTTTATTTTTTTTTTTTTTGCATTAAAAAATTAGGCCATGCTCATACTGCCTGCCAGCAATGATGTTTGAAGTATTAGTGTACAACATCTAAAAGAAACATAATATTAGTACAGGATTCTGCATTAAAATGCCCTTTTAAGGCAAGCCAGCTGTCTTACCCTGAAAAAAAACAAAAAAAAAAAAGCCAGGAAATCCAGATGTGGAGCTAATGAAATTGTTCATTATAAATGATCTACCTGGCAAAATTAGCTCTTTTTTTCTCCCCTCCCCTTAATGACCGAGGAAAAGTCCTGGGTTTTATGTACCTATTTGTAACGTGAAATCAGCTACTTTGATTCATTCATTGGCTTGGCCATTAGTGGTCTGACTGACTTAATAAAGAAATGTTAGGACTGAGAATCTGTTGTATGCAGGATTTTCCACTCTGATTGTCTCTTATCTGCATGCAGATAAGAGGTGGACTATCGTTTAACTGAAACTTTTCCATGGGGAAATTCAAACATCACATGTAGCCAATAGCACGTTTTCTCTTTGGCATCCTGCAGCGGATACCTAATTCAGGCTCTAACTGATGTCTGACTCATGAACTTGGGAGGAGGAGCAATGGTCCAGCATAACAGTGCTGCCCAGCCATGCCTTTGCTCCCCAGGTACTTAGAATAGAATAGAATAGAATAGAATAGAATAGAATAGAATAGAATAGAATAGAATAGAATAGACCGGGTTGGAAGACACCTTCAAGATCATCACATCCAACCCATCAACCCATCAACCAATCCAACCCACCTAAACAACTAATCCATTGTAACATTCAGAAACAGCAATTAATGTAATCTGACAGACTTACACATACAATTTTTTCACTGATTTCTTTGAGAGGAATGGAGCTGTGGCCATTATGTTCCTCACTGGGGAGACCAATGTGGTGCACCACTCTTGAGAGTGGTCCCTCAGCCTTGTCCATCAAAATGATGCCCAGGAGGCAGGAGTACAGCTTAATAACTTCAAGCTCATAATGGCAAATGATTAGTCAATTAGTTAAGTATCAATTTAAATTCATGTTTTGAAGCTCATTCTAAAGGGCTGAGGGTAATCATGAGACCATCTCCATGGGTATATCTGCAGGAGGGAGAGGTAACATTGGGTGGCTAAAAGGACAAAGTTGTCAGAAACCACTTCAAGGAGATGGAGTATCTCAGTTCATCTGAGGTTACTCCAGCCTGAAAGCAATGAAGGTCAGTGGACAGCACTTTCTGAAGCCTCTGCTTCTCTACCTGTATTTCTTGAACTGTAGTTCACTATCCTTGCAGTTTTTTCCACACTTATTTCATGGCTACACTCAGAAAGAGTGCTGCAAAAAAAGGGCAGCCTTATGACACATAAATATTGCATATATGTGTTTGGTTAGACAAGGTATCCAGCACAATGATAGTGCTATGTAAGCTCTGTGCGTGGTCACAACTGAGGACTCAGCTGGGACTGTGCTGAGCTGTTGCATGAAAGATTCTAACACTAACACTGAAGTCGATGTTTTGTTTTTCTGAATGGTGCTATCAGTTGGGCTTTTCTGATATATATTTTTTGGAGAAAATAATACCATTTTACTCTTTATGACTAAAGAATAATCAGTCCTATTGAAAGCATCAGCAATTTATTAGTGCTTGTGACTAAACTAGAAATGACCAGAAGCTCTGCAGCAGGTAGAGTAAAATTGATTTCCACTTAAGTCCAATTTTGTGAAATGCTCTAAAATTCACTGACAACTTCTCATTGCCTTGAAACAACATGTGATTTCATTAATGGAGAGCACTGATAGTCTGCCTGGAATCATTTGCACAAAGGATTCATGTGACACAACTCTTTTCATCCTCTCTTTCCCCCTTCTGCTTTACCACCTGCCAGTTTTGGGCATCAGTCCCCTCTCAGATTTGCCTCACAGTTGCCTGGCCATTTGTCCCAGGCTACTTCTGGTGTCCAGTGCTTCACAGAGAAGGAAAGGATACACAGTATTAACAATCAATGAAGAACTGTCAACTGTAAGTAGCTGTGAACCTGATTCACAACCCAAAAGTTCCTGTCGTGTGTCGACAGTGAGAACGCAGAAGGGTTTATAGATTGGCAGCTTTCACTGTAATTGGATAACTTCTGAGGGTATCCAATATTCAGCCAACATCCTTTCAGGTCCAAGTAGGGCAAACATGAAGGGAGCAAAGTATCCTGCTAAAGTCTTCCTCTGTTACTGTACTTTAAATTGTAAGGGAAAAGCAATTTGAAGACAAAAACCCATCAGCTGGTTAGGAAGTTATTCCCAAACCTTGAGCATTTGTCTCTTCTGCTGTGCTAAACTGGAATATTATGAACTCAGGGACCTTCCACTTCCTGAGAACTGTGAAGAGGATGTTGGTAGGCTATGTCTGGCTTGGTGGGATCCTTTGTAGAGTAGTCACTGTGGTTTGCTTTACGAAGGGTCTTTGATTCACACTTCTCTCATGGTCATGAGTCAGTCTCTTAACTTGATATAAATGCTTTCTTTAATTCCAGGTTATTTAGCCTATCAGGAAATAATTAAGTCTTTTTTTCTTCTTCTTCTCTTTTGGAAAAGAATTTGCTTTGATCAGTAACCAGATGCTGGGACGGATTTGATTTAAAGTTTTCATGATATCAAGGATTGATAATCTGAGTATTCTTGATGCTGTCAGGAATATTTCCCAGTCAGCAAGTTGTGTCTGCAAGCTGTTACCAGCTGGTGATATCTCTAAATTTGTTAATGGGAGGAAGAGGACTTTGGCAAGCTTCCTTAAATATGTGGAAATGCAGTCATGTAGCAGCAGGGATATCAAATAGTGTCTGTCCATCTCCACTCTGTGCTGAGGACATCAGCCCCTGTGGAGATGGGAACTGGGCTAACAGAAAGATCGAGACACTCTGGGGAAATGGGAGAGAAGGGCAACAGGAGAGAAGCCAAGGATGAGATGAGAAGGGGACTCAGGGAGCAGGAGGAGAATTTAAGGGGAGAGACAGACAGAGACTGATCATAGGAGATAGGTTGGCAGGAAGAAAGGAGAGCTCCCCACTTGATCAGTATCATGACTGCATAGAAAATGGCCATCCCCCAGGCTTCATGCAGGACTTAATTACAACTGAGAGCAGCTCCCAGCAAAGGGTCAAATCCTCTGCTCTTGCTTCCTTATGTGAAAATTCTTCCCTGAAGTCTGCAGATTATCTTATTTTCAGGTGGAGTAGTGATGGCAGACTTTGTCCCTGACTCCTCCACGTGCAAGAACACAGAGCTGGATACAGGCCACCCATATAGATCCATTTAGTGGCTGCAGAATTCACCATGTATTGATGCTCTCACCAAAACTGGTCACTGAGGCAAGGGCCATGGTAGGAGCAATGAGAAGTCACTATTTGCTTTGAGTCAGGCATACAGAATGGATTTCTCTCTTTCAACCCCAAGAAAGAGGCAATCAATGTAAACTCTGCAGTCTAGGGGAGGCAACCTTAATACTTCACAACAGGAAAAGTTTTCATGTGCTAATGTGATAGTAGCATACTGTAAGAAAGTTAATATCCCCAGCAGTTAAAACAAAAGAAACTCATCATAAAAGTTTTCTTTGATGACTCTATGTCATGTACCTGCACAACTATGCCCATATTGTCAAATCCAATTCCAATCTAATCATAACCATCATTTGGTGATATTTGATCAAATTTTCACTCTGATCATAGCCTAGTATCCAATTCAGTTTGGGAGACTGTTACTTTTCAGATTTTTCCTTTTGTTGCCAAAGGTTTTAAACATTCTGTGTTGAGAACATTCAGAAGCATTTCCCCTTCTCCCATCAGATAATTTCACAATTCATACAGGTTTTGCTTTCTTTGAAATCATGTGGCACCTCAGCTACAAGACTGCAGGTAAAATACAACTGACAGGTTGAAAAGCATCCCAGGCTATGAACAGGGCAAATTTTAAGGAGAATTGTTTTACTTGGTGCACTTGTGTGCTACAGAAGATAAAGGCAAAAAAACCTCCAAGTTTGCCATTTTATGTTTAATTTGCTATGTGACCTTAGTTATCTCAGGGGAAAGAGCAAGAAGCTAGGGAAAGAATGAATGGAAACGGGGGGAAAGGAAAAAAGGGACTAAAGAGAAGAAAAGGAGCTATAAAATGTTTTGCCTTCTGCAGAGAGAAGTGCAGATCTGCTGACCAAAAGCACACAGGAGGGATTTCAGGCTAGCTGCCAAATTCCTTTTTGTTTGACCATTTTGTAAACAGACATGTGGAGTATCAGCATACCAATTAGTGATAGATGGGCACCATTGAAGACAGTAAGTGGTTTAGGAACTGACAGGCCCTTTGAAGAAAGGATCTAGGCATCAAGAAGGCGGCAAAACTAACTTTTTAGCAGATTCCGGTATCACCTGGTGAAACATCACTGTGTACAAAACCTGTAAGTCAATGCTGAGGGGAATTCCAAGTGCTGTGGGCCCTGCCTTCACTCTGTCTCTCTAGGAAGCACATAGGGAGAAGTGAATACCTATAGAGGGATCTTCTGAGGCCTGTCCAACTGTGCTGGGAGCCAATGAACCAGCCACAAGCTCAACATGGAGAGCCATGTTACACCCAGCTCATTATGTTGCTCAGGCAGCCTAGGATGGAGCTGCGGCAGCCAGCCCTAAGTCTTTCTCAGCACTTGTAGTCTGATTTTTAAGACTGCTGTGCCACTGCTGTCCCTCTCCCTACTGCTGACTTGTCTCCTTGAATGAGCCTGTCTCTGTGCTACTGTCACCTCCTGAAAGCCTGACTTCTTGCCAGAAGGATCATGAAGAACCCAGGCAGGCAAAATCATCTGTTTAAGATGCCTGTTCTGCTTTTCATTTTTCCTTTGAAACCTTCTAGCTATTCCAGACATCTGACTATTCTAAGGTCAAAGAAGACAAAAACAAACCAAAAAAAATAATCAAAGTAACTTAAAAATGTGTTCAAAGCAGTTCACAGGGGAAGGTTTGGGTAATGCAGTGCTAATTCTTTGCTTTCTTCACATGGACCATCAAAAGCAACTGTATGTTCTTTATCTTCCTCATGCCATCAAAGCAACTGAGATAAGACAGGAGAGCCACACTCTACCTTCATTTACAACATTGCTTTCAGCCTGTGGAGTCAAAGGGATCTATTGAAAATGGTCTGTACCCTAAGCAGACATCAACAGAGGGTTTAGACCTGCCAACCATCGATACAACAACAGAGGAGGAGCATGCATCTCTCAGTTTGGAACGGCATTGAATTGAATTTATGCTGCACCAACATGTCAAAATCAGTTAGAAAGAGGACTTGAGGGAACCTACACAGATAGAACTCTTGCTTACGCTAATATGTTGATAGAAAAATGTGTTACTTTGGTGCAGCTCATTTTGTCCTGTAATATAGTAGGTCAATATAAGCAATTTGTTATGGTATAATCATCTGTTCTCTCCAGTATTTTCTGTGTTGCTGTTTCAATTATACCACTGTAATTAAAGTGGCAAAACTATCAAATGCAGACAACTCCCTTTGGAGGGAATCCCAACAGCTTGCCAAATAGGAATTTGTATTGCTCAAATAAACCCTACATAACTAAAATATTCAAAGGCTTCCAGTCAATAAACGTCAATGATACTAGTTCATAGACTGCCAGGCAGTGTGGGCCAGTTGTACAGAGGCAGTTAGGGGCCTACACATGGAAATATAGCAAGTAGAGTCTACCAAACTATCTAAGTAGTCTAGATGGCTAAGTCCCATCAGCTCTTACTGTGTGTATCATTAGACACCTGACCACCTTTGCACCTCTGCCTAAAAGCGTGCATTTCAAAACCAGACTATGTTAATCAATGGAAACACAACACAAAGCTCAAGGGAAGATTTAAGAAAAGGATGCTTAGGCCATGTCACAGGCATGCATAGGAGACTATCCTGTTCAGCTCCCACCTCCTGCTCCTGTGTCCACACCTTGCAAGTATTCCTCTCTTTCATGCTGTAGCACCTTCCAGGTAAACCTGAATAGTCAGTCTGGGAGTTGAATTCACCATGTTAGCAAGCAGCACAGTTGATCAGTTCTCGGTCAGAAGTCCTAATCCATGCAATTACCTCAGCTGCATGCTGAAACCACAGATTATCAAGGGCTCCTCATCTGTGTACAGACTAGAGTGACCCTTCATCAGCAGGACTAGGAGTCAGGCTTAAATTAGTGTGGAGATGCAGCCTTTCTTCTGTGGCAAACGCTGCACATCCCACCATGTCCTGATGCTGGGTTCAAGTGAACAAAAGAAAAAAGCATCAATTTTTGTATGGGAAAGAAACAGAGGTGTATGGACTAGGCAGCCTCTCAGAGACCCTTCCTATCCTAGTCACAAGCATTCTTTGCTGTGGGAAGTAAACTCTGGCACGTACGACAACAAGCCTTTTGCTGTGTTTGCTGGCAGAGTTTGAGCAACCTCTGTTCCTCTCTTTATAACAGCTCATGTAGCACTGACAACAGTATTGTGGTTCTCATGTCCCAGCTGTGTTCCAGCATTAGAGGTCACAGTGAGTATTAAACACTGAAGGTTCAAAACAAAACATTTGATTGAGTTGGTTTTTTTTTTCCAGAGGTGCTCTCACTGGAGGAGATGGATCCCAAGGACAACTCTTTCTCACCTATCGTGCTGTGTTTTGCCTTGGGAAAGGGGTCCCAAAATAAGATGTTTCCAAGTAAAATGTTTCCATTTTTGCCCCCATCTGACGTTTTCATTTTCAAATTCCACAGACTATTGTGTGCTCTGAGCAAAGTCAGTGCCTCTATTTAGTAGTGGATTTGGTATTAGTGAAGATCTGCTGGGAGATTTTCAAAGTACACTGGTATAAGTGCTCTCTGTCATAATGGTTTAGCAAAAGTATAGCTTTACCATTGCTGGATACTTCTGAAATAGAACAAACATGTTCTTCTCTCATAATTTCCTCACAAACTGATGTCAGACTGCTGAAATAAACCACAGGCTGGGGTCTGAGTGGCAGGAGAGCGGCCAAACAGAAGGGACCTGGGGGTACTGATTGACAGCCAGCTGAACATGAGCCAGCAGTGTGCCCAGGTGGCCAAGAAGGCCAATGGCATCCTGGCCTGCATCAAGAATAGTGTGGCCAGCAGGACCAGGGAAGTCATTCTGTCCCTGTACTCATCACTGATTAGGCCACACCTTGAGTACTGTGTCCAGTTCTGGGCCCCTCAATTTAAGAAGGACATTGAGACTCTTGAATGTGTCCAGAGAAGGGCAATGAGGTTGGGGAGAGGCCTCGAGTTCAAGCCCTACAAGGAGAGGCTGAGGGAGCTGGGATTGTTTAGCCTGGAGAAGAGGAGGCTCAGAGGAGACCTTATTGCTGTTTACAGCTACCTGAGGGGTGGTTGTAGCCAGGAGGTTGGTCTCTTTTCCCAGGCAATCGGTGCCAGAACAAGAGGACATAGTCCAAAGCTGCACCAGGGGAAGTTTAGGCTTGAAGTGAGGAGAAAGTTCTTCACAGAGAGGGTTGTTAGCCATTGGAATGTGCTGCCCAGGGAGGTGGTGGAGTCACCATCCCTGGAGGTGTTCAAGAGGGGATTGGACATGGCACTTGGTGCCATGGTTTATAGTCATGAGGTGTTGGGTGACAGGTTGGACTTGAAGATCTTTGAGGTCTCTTCCAACCTCATTGATTCTATGATTCTATGATTCACAGAAGTTACCTCCTCGTAAGATCATTCTGTACTGCAGATCTGCATGTCAGCTGGTGCATGTACGCTAGCATTTCACGTTGTGACACATTTATATATTTGACACAAATCCCATCATTTCCTTGTACTGCACTTTGGTTCTCATTGTGCCAGCAGCCTGTGATGGGGCGACCCAAATTCCATTCACTTAGGGCTGAACTAGAAGAGGCTCTCTTGGAGTAATCTGCTTTGACCAGTATGGGTGCTATGGGACCAAACTAGGACTAAAGTTAAATAAATCTCAAAAATTAAACCAGTGTGGGTATCAGATTATCAACACCAATTATTTCACCTTATAAATTTGTTCCTAGTTGACTCTACTCCATGTTAATATAGATATTGCCCTTCTGGGGCTCCATGGAGATATTCAAGGTGAAGTGAGGCTTGACAGGGCTCTGGGCAACCTGATCTAGTTGAGGATGCCCCTGCTGACTGCAGAGGGGGTTAAACTAGCTGACATTTGGAGGTCCCTTCCAACCCAGACTATTCTATGATTCTTCCTTTTCCCACTTTTGATTTCTGTTTTACACACTGTCTTATTTTTTCATTCATTTACAAATCTGTCAAACAGTTGTGATTGAAGCAAACAAACTCTGTGGAATTAAAATAATTTCTGACTTTTTCTCTGTGCTGCTTTGAGTTAATTTTTTTTAATATTTGACTTTTCTCTAAAATATATTTGTCAAATTATAGCACCTAGATCTTTGCCACTCTGCTTTTTAGGCACAAATGTGTGTCTGAATCTAACAATGTAATTGCAAAGTTGACTTATAATAATATCCAGTATTAAGCATGCAAGAATATCAACTGTATGGGGCTGGTATGCAGGGGAGACAAATGCATTCTCTTGAAACATTTAGGGCTATGTCTGAATACTTCTGGATCCCACATGTTGCTAATATTTTATGACTCACAATTTTAACCAAGTTAGGGGTAACACAGGATTTATCTAAGTGTGACAGAGAATACTGTTCTCAGACAGACCAAGGACAAAGTTTACAATATATTCAGTAACATAAAAAAAAACCCCAACCCTTTTCAAATGTGCCTTTACTTGGATAATTCATCTCATTTACCCTTTGTCAATTAAAATAAAGAATATGAGACTTCCATAAAGAAATGGAACCTGTCTCTCCAGGCAGTATATCAACCATCTAAAATCAGAATCACCCACTGGAGATGCTCATGTTTCTTAGTTTAGCACTTTGGTGCCTGAAGTGGCCTGTCTACCAGGAGACAGAAAATTCCATCATAGACTTGTACCAACAAGAAATTAAATAGTTTCCCTTTCTGATATAATACTCTTTTCTTTTTAAGTAGCCATGAGGGTAATAAAGTAATTCTGTCTGATGTGTATTCCATTTACTGCTGCTTTGATACTGGATATTAAAGAATCACAGTTGGGAGAGCTTTAAAAATGTCAGCTTTCAGGGATTCCTCAATAAAATACTTCTTGTGTTAACTACTTCTAAACAGAAGTCAGCATTGCACCTTTGGGAATATTATCTATGAGAGAATGAGAGAAGACCTACTAGCAAGATATAGCCTGTGAACACCACAATATCAATGGAAAGAGTGCTTTCAACCAGAGGCAAGGGCTTACTGTGACAGGGTTCAGTTCTACCAAAGACTGTCATGCAACCTTGGAAAAGCTATTTATGCTTAATCTTTGAAGCATGTAGATAAAGAACCATTATTGAAGACTTGGACTTGAATCTATGGTGCTTTAGCTACTTTTGTGTAAAGTGTAAGTAACAAAATTTTGCCACATGAGAAGGGTATTTTAAGTTGTTCCAGTCCTAAGAAGAAAGGGCATAATATTTAAGACAAGGAATCACTCGTTGCATTGTGATCATGATATTGCGACTCTGCAGATGACAGACAGACTCACAGTCTACAAGAAACTTAAGTGTGCCTGCCAGTATTGAGTTGAAACTGAGATGCAGTAGCATTATCTGAATAAGGAGAGGCTTATTCTTTGGCATTAAATACTACTGTGACTTAAAAATATATGTTTTTCTCAGGACCACCAAGTTGGATGGATCTGCATGAGGGCTAATTACTAATCTCTGACATACACAATTGTGCAACAGCATCTCAGCAAGGTTAGCCAAACGTCATGCTTTTGTATATGTTTCAAACAGTGCCAGAGATTCCTCTTTCAAGTTCAAGTTTGGCCTCTTCTTTGTTTTACAATAATTCTTCTCTTAGGGATCTGTACAAAGGCCACCCGAAACTTGCAATCCAGAAATGAAGTCCAGAGTAAACAACAGGCCAGAGTCAAGCTCCTTCATGCTGAATTGTTGCTGGCACAGAAGTGTCATAGCAGTTGCAACAGTCCAGCCCTCTGCAGATGCTCTTACTTCCACATCTCAATGGTTAGCTAAGGGTATGCCTACCAGGATTGCTTTAGATCCAGGATCACATCCATGATTACAAAATGAGTTTCAAAGATGTCCCGATCCCTGTAAAATGAAAAAGAATTTTTGCTCCCCATAGTACGGCCTTGCTGTCTCAGAAAAGCAGGTAGGATATGACAAAAGGATGTGATATTATGAAAGTCAGTGAAATGCCCACTTCTACCTTTCCTGCCATTCCCATCACAGCTCATAGATACATTTAGCCTCTTGTCCCTGGCAGCTATTTGTTAGGGAAATGAATGTTTTCATTTGTTTCGGCATGTTCTAAATGGTCTTGTCCTTATCCATGCACAGCAATGGTCATGGTACTAGAAGTGCAGAGGTTCCTTTTGCACTTGACATCTCATATCCCATGATGCAAGATATCGCTTTTCTCTGCCCTAAGCTACCATGGGATTTACCCTCAGCCAGGAGACTGTAAAGAAGAAAGTGGCAGATGGGCTTTCCATGGCCATGTGGTTATTTCCATCTATTTCTTTTGCTGCCTTGGTGCAAGGTCAACCTGTGACTCCACATTTTAGTTTGCGCCACAAGTCCTTAAAGAATTTTTCCCCTTTACCTTTCTCTCCCTCAAAGGAAAAAGTAGGCCTAACAATTAACTAATGTAAAATCGTGACTGTGTTTTTTGACAGACCACATTTGCATCAATGCCAAGAGCTTTGAAGTTGACATGAGAAGGATCTAGCTGAGTTTTCCACACTCTTGCTGTATATTTATATGTTGTCTTTGCTCAGAACAACTATTATGCCTGGCATGCACTGATGCTGCCAGGAAACAAACAAACCAAACAGCACATGTTTTACAAGACCAATTCCAAGGTAATACACCTCCAGCTATCTTTGCAGAATATTTGGGGCAATGTCAGTGTGATGGCAGTAGAACAAACATTGGGATGGTAGTTACAGGTCTAGCTGGGACTGAGTAAGAAAAACTGCATTCTTCAGCCAAAAGCAAAATATAACTGCAGTTACCTAAATATAGCCAGGTAGTTCAGAACTATTGCATTTTGACACAACTGAGAATCCTAATCAAATCAAAGACAAATTAGGATTGATGTTGCTTTTGGCAATAAGAATGAAGGCTGTTGAAAACGTTTGTATTGAATTGGTGTGCTGTAAAATTGAATGTAATTCTTTTCAAATGGTATTCCTGGAGAATGGACATTTTCCTTTTTTGGCTGGAAAACACTGTTGTCTGGCTTGAAGAACCCTTCAAATTAAGACCTCTGCATACTTGTTGCACCAGCTATCACCAGGGTGTTCTTTTCAGAAGCATTTGCACACTTCCCACCTCTAACTCTCCTCCTAGTGTAGTGAACTGATTTCTACAGGCATTTGGCTCTCACAAAACCCATTCTGGGGTTTAACAGTTGATTAGTGCCAGTTAGACCACATCTGAAGACTGAAATGCTCATCCACAAACTCCAAGTACTTTTAAAATTTTATGTGAGGTCTTTTTTGGGTTATTTTTTCCCCTCCAGTGACTCTTTGTTTTGTCAGTCACATACAGGAACCACAGTATGTTTGCATGACATCTGCACAACTTAGGGCTAAGTCTGGCATGCATTCTGAGCTACATCTGAGCTGTCTTCCCACAAGCTCCTTATCTCAGAGTTCCACAGGACTGTATAGAGGCAGGAATCTGCCTAAAATCTATAATGATGATTAGTGGAGAATATCACAAAGAAATCTTGGTCATTCAACTTTGTAAACACTACTTTGTAACTACTATACACAACTTTGTAACTACTATAAGAGGAGCTTAAAATGTAGAAGTTGCTGCTGCTTCACCTCCATCACTTACACAGCACAGCTCAGCTTTTGGAGCAAGGCACCAGTGAGCCAAACCCATTGAATGCAGCACACAGTGCCCTGCCTCAGAACAATCTAAGGTGATACCAGTATACACCACCAGTAGCAGCCACTGCAATTGTACCACTGTGTTGCCAAGACTTACCTGGGTCAGGTGAGTCATGCCATGATAATACAAGGATGAGGAACCTGAGCTGGGAAATGGCCAATGTAGATTCAGCTCAAGCCACTCTCAAAAAGGCACTGAAGATTAGCAGTACAAACAACTAGTAGTGAATGCATAACTAGTTATTTACTGAAGCTATGAGAAAATAGATGCACCTTCCAGGCTGACCCTAAAAAATCCAGATGGGAATATACCATGATGGGTACATTCAGAGTTAACTGAGTTCATTCAGTTCACTGAACCAGAGCAAACCCATGAGGAAAGACTGCAGATGCAGCATGTATCATGCTGCAAGCTCTTCAGCACAGGTTCACAGTTGGTGACTGAACCCCATAACCCTTCTCTGTGATCTCTGTAGATTAAATTGAGTTCATCAGAAGACCAAAGCATCCAAATGTCTGTTGCAAAGACAGAGATGGAAAGTTCATGAACCCCCTGTTTTTACCAGCTCAGAAGCACAAAGAGGAAGTCAGCTGTGTCAGACTGGGACAAGTAAAAACCTCCATTTCACTTTGGCTTTCCATTTCCAGAACATGGGTTGTACTGTCCATAACAGCCACCCCTTAGCTTTGCCCTGGAGTAATCCAGACAGCTGCATACATTACATCATTATCCATAGACAAGCAAGATTCTCCATGTTCTAATTGTATATTTTTAATAAACCCACCAATCCCTCACCAAGCAAGCAAAGCAAAGATTTGACAAGTAAGAGTTATGTTCTGCAGGACTGACTCACATGGTATTAAGCCTCTTCAGAGAGGGCAAAATGTTCAGACATGAACTAATGAAACGATTTCTGCAGCTAGTGGAATATGCCTACGTGGTCCTGGGCTCATGAGGACACTGGATATGGGTGGAGATCAGCAAGAAACTAGGGGCCACAATATGAGGTAAAGGAGAAATATCTGTATGGAAGGCAGTAGATGAGACCCTCTTACAGAAAGACAAGGAAGGCGCAGGGCACTTGAAAGAGGAAGAGGCTGTGAAGAGAGGAAAGCTATTGTGTTGGGGTAGGGAAAGGGAAGAAAAGACCTTCCCAGTCCACCTGATCACAGCTTCTATATTTCTGGTATTTAGTCTGACATATCCAGCTAACTTATAACTGGAAAATCTAGCCAGTTAACTCATGGGTTACCTTAACCTGAGAGGGTTGTGCCTACACTTTCAGAAGGTGTCACTTTTGTTCCGGATACCAAGCCCCGGAGACTCTGCCAGAAGCATCAGCACTTCCAGGCAGATGGGGACCGTGGATGCTGCTGCTTGTCAGTGAGCTGACTATGCTTGATGAGGGGAGTCCTGCCCTGCGCTGGCAAGGTCTTAGGGACAGTTGGGAATCTTGGTTCACTCCAGTTGTTCCTCATTGAGGAAAATGTAGCTCTCTTCTTCATGCCTCTATAAAACACATGTGGACAACTGGATGTGCTCATTGTATTTTCTTTTGTCATCCCCCAGTTCAGATTCCCCCAAGACTCAGCAGACTGGCATCCCTGAACATTGAATCAGTGTTGAAAGGTTGGGGCTGAAAAATATTAGTCTTTTTCTCATTGTTAATCCAACTTGCACATGGCACAAATTTTCTCAAGGAAAATCTCCACGTATTTTTCCTGTACAGCCGGTCAGTTAAGCCAGAACTGCTCCCCAAATGTATCCGCAGATGTGTCTTTGCAGGCATACAGAGTAACATTTTAGACAAGACTATTTAATCTTCAAGGAGGAAAACCCTCTTTTAACAGTTTTCTGTTAGATAAAAAAAGTCTTTTAACTGGATGAAGTTGTTGGTTGGTTTTTTTTCTAGCAGCTAGCCTCCTCAGCTCTTTAAGTGGTTAACTCATTCACTTCTGTGATGTCTTTTGGGCTAAGATTTGTTATTTCCTTGTGCTGTTAATCACCTGGCAACAGTGGCAAGAAGTTGTGGGTGCTTAGGACTGCATTTCTCATGTTTGCTAGAGATAAAGTCTAAATACCTTCTGCTGAGCCACAACAACAAAACGATGAGGAATTAAGGAAATCCAATCAGCTCCACAAACACAAAGTGCAAGACCTTCTTTTGTCCAGGGCTCTGGCAAGTATGTTCAGGAGAATAAAGTGGTTGAATGGTTAAGCAGTCTGCCTCAAGCAAATGTTTATTAGTTGAGCTACAGATGCTGAACTCATACCTGGATAAAATCTCTATTATTCTCCCCCAAAGCAAATGGGAGTTTGTAATATACAACATAATTTAATGAATTAAATCTGCTGATTGGACTGGCAGTTCGTAGCAAACATTAACAGGCATCCAGTTTTCTCAGGCAGCATAGACTGGCCAGCTTACTGGTTACTAGAGTATTTCCACAAGCTGAGATATGTGTGCCTAACTTTTCTCAGTATTTTAGCTATATTTAAACAAATGTCTTGGTAGCATTCAGATTCTAGCAGCCAATGTCTTCCTCCTCTCTGTTACGAAATGTCTTTAGCTCTCTTGGGACAGAGTTCAACACCTTCCCGCAATCCACACCTGGAAACCACAAGCATGCAGAATATCAAAAGGTAGCAGCCCAAAGGTAATTCCATCTGATCCACTGTTCAGGTAAAGGGGTCAACCTTCACAGTCTGTGGTATTTAGTCACTTTAAAAAAAAATATGAAAATTGGAGAGGACTTCCTCTTAAGTGCCTTTAAGTCCCTCTGCAAGCTATGACTGACATTCAAATTTGAAAACTTACACAGACATTTCACTGTAGTTCTTGGAATTAAACCTTTATGCATCACAGCTTTTGTGCAATACACGTATGCTAAAGTAACATTAATATCCTCTGTTTAGTCTGAGTTCACTGGCTCAGTGCCTAGAGTGACTAAGGAAAGTGGCTAGCGTTTATAGAACAAAGCTGGAATTAATTCTGCTAGGGAAATCAAATGCGTTGAGAAAAAGATTATGAGAGGTGGAGAACAATGGGACTCTCACTATCCACAAGTCAAGAGCTGTCATATGTAAACTGAAGCCCAGGAGGTGGAGAGGAGATAACATGAAATGGCTCAGAGAATATAGGATCTGATCCAAACTCCTTGACTGCCGGTTGAAGTCTATACGTTTCGATCAGCGGGGCTTGGATGATGTCTGTACACATTGAGCTTTAACAGTTACAGGGCCGGATTACATTTTAATTCATGCTGTTAAAACAGAATGAATCCACCAGAATACAGCCAGATCCACTCTTCTTGCTACGGGACAGGCAAAAGAGCGACTCCACTGTAAGAGTGCAGCTGTGCACACTCAAAAAATATATTCACAGTATCACAGTATCACCAAGGTTGGAAGAGACCTCAAAGATCATTAAGTCCAACCTGTCACCACAGACGTCATGACTAGACCATGGCACCAAGTGCCACGTCCAATCCCCTCTTGAACCCCTCTAGGGACAGTGACTCCACCACCTTCCTGGGCAGCCCATTCCAATGGCGAAAGACTCTCCATTCCACCTCATCCACTCAGAGTGAAGGAAAGGAAAAAATGGCTTTTCCTACCCCATAATATCCAAATATATCTTTTTTAATAAAGATTTTGAAATACATAAATGTAACTCAATACTTTACATAGCAGATATTCTAAGCATGTAGTGAGGACTGTCTCACTGTAAACTAGATCCATGCTGGGGAATAGGCTTTTGTTACAAATTCAGTGGCAAAAATCCCTGACACACCCAGAGCTGGAAAACTGTTTGAAAGTGAAGGACTGCTGCTAACATTTAAACAGTTTAGAACTGAAAGACTTCTCAGGGCTAAATAATGTTCAGGGAAGAAGATAACGGCTATTATGATTGAACATAGGAACAGTTTAGTTTGAAAGAAAATAGTGTAGGTTAGAAGACACTTACAACTGCCTTGGAACAAAAATTTAATCACCATTCCTATAATAAATATTTCCAAAAGTTAATCACATCAAAGTGGTGAGTTGCATTTTGTTGGAGTAAAAGAGTATTATGCTAAAACAGGAACAATACAAAACAGCCCACCTACTGAGGGAATTTTTTCTTGCAACCTACAAGCTACAACACCATCCTTCTCAATGTCTCTGCATTTACATGGATTTATTAATAAAGTCCAAAGAATAAAGGGCTCTCTGCATTAATTTTACTCACATAGATAACTCAGCGATAAGAATGGACTGCTTGACTGCTATTTTTCATTTGATGATGTTATCCACTAATCAAACAGATTTAAATATTGTTTTCTTGTGTGGCAGTATCTTGCCACAGAGTATTTCTATGAGCTGTAACAATGAGCAATGATAGTGTGTGAATTTATAATGGAAAGAGCACTGAAGTCTCATTGAAAATTGGTTAAAGACATCACTCAGCCTTTGAAGGAGTTGGCAGACAAGACCACAATGAATTTTATAGTCTAATTTTGTAGGAAAGGTTGAAGCATTGATATCCAGTTTGAACAGGTTATAAGATTTAACCCATCATTAAGCCTTGTTAAGAAATCTGCTGGGGGGTCATATTTCAGCTGTCAGTCACTATTGTAAAACAGTAACTGTTGTGATTATCAAGTACTTTGTTGTTCACTATCAGTAGTTTACAATTATGTTTGTAGGTATGATAATACATGATGCTTACTTCTCTTCAACTCTATCTACTAAGTCAGTAACTACCAATTTACATATTCATTATAAATGCTGTTATTAAATATTAATAAGTATTAACAAAGCCCACTTTATATGCTTACACTTACCAGTACAGCATGGCACTTATAAAGCAAAGCCATATTTACCTGACAATTCAGTACTTCCAGTCCCTTTAAATGAGGGGAGGCTTCAAAAGGAAAAACAGAGACACGAAAGGTATATGTCCCCAAGATAAAACAAGGGGGCTGAAAGATAGCAGCTCAAAAGCATCAAAGATCTTGCTCTTCCTAGCATGAGCAGAGGCTGGCTTTCTCCTGGGTGGTGACTGCCAGGCCACTGTCAGGGGTCTTTATAAGTGATAGGGAGCACATTTGTGGATGCTTGCTACTGTTAGTTACTTGTCTTATGCATGACTCCATAAATAACAGTTTATGCTTTTAAATCATGTTGATTCTGCTTGCAGTCTCTTTATGCAGAATGAAAGTGGCTTCAACAGACATGACCCAAAAGGAGGGAGATACGTCTGTTCTATACCCATACTGTCTCAGGTCATCTCAGTTTGCAATATATTATGAGCATGAGGTGTTTTGTCTCTCTAGTCACACGCAGATAACTTGTTTCCTTGCATTTTTGGCCAAATGTTTGCCATTCTCTACCAGCTTTAGATTATTTTAATAATCATGTGTAGGTAGTTTTCCTAGCTTGCTGACATTTTACTTCTTATGCCCTATGCTGTAGAACAAGATATTCCTCATTTACTTCTAATGCTTGTTCTAAAATGCAGTCAGTATTTAAATGAGTGGTTTGCTGTCACTATATGTTGCTGTTCTGCTGCATTCATCACTGCATAGCTTTTTTCTTCAGTCTTTGCCATCAGCACAAAAACCTGCTTGCAGCTAAGCTCATGGTCATTACTTTGCATTTACTTTGCTTTTACCTGGAGTTCCTACACAAAGTCTGAGATCAGTGTTCACTCAATATACTATTTTGGCAGAACAGAGGCTGTTTATTGCCATAAGTGTACTTTGCACACAAAATTCACTCCTAAAAGATTTACTGAGCTCTCCAGATATTCTTTCTTCACTGTTTTAATCACAGGCAGAGTTCATGTAAGTGATTGGTGTCTCCAATCCCCTTTTCGACATTGCCAAGTTTCTTTTAGCACCTTCAGACAGTCACACTGGTTTGATTTACATTTTGATTTGTGAAAGCCTGAGGAACTGTCATTTACTTCAGCTAGAGATTTGTAGTTTTATTTTTTTGTTATGATAATTGTTATTATGTGAATTGTGGAAGAGTCTAGTCACCATAGTCACACTTCAAATACATTTTATTCATCTCTGTGAAAGAATGATAAACAGAGGTTATGATACCTTTGTAGCAGAAGCTAAACTAACTGAAAGAGGATCTATGGTCCAATTATGACATCTTAGGATATTGCTGTGCATCATCAGAGCAATGGCAATGGCCTGCAGGTGCCCACATTAGCTAATGAAAGATGTCAATCATAGGTAGACGCTAGAGATAGCTATGACCTAAATGATGGTCACTAACAGTCAAGTGACCCAACCTCTTTTTATAAGACTGAGGAGGAAAACTCTGAGTTGTTAGCCATTGGAATGTGCTGCCCAGTGGGGTGGTGAAGTCACCGTCCCTGGAGGTGTTCAAGAGGGGATTGGACATGGCACTTGGTGCCATGGTCTAGCAGGCATGAGGTCTGTGGTGGCAGGTTGGACTTGGTGATCTTTGAGGTATTTTCCAACCTTGTTGATTCTATGATTCTATGATAAAACTAGGAAAAGGGCCAACACAAGCAGGCTGAACTTGATGTGGGAGACAAGAGCAAGTAATAATAGTCTTGGGTTTTGTTGTGGACTGAAAAGGGAAAAGCAGGAGTTCTGCAGATAGTGGCAAGTTTGGGGGAGCAAGGAGATAACCTTTCTGCCATACCTTTATTTGGACTTGGATGTGGTCCTAATGCTGCTTTTGAAGCCATTTTAGTCTGCAAAGCAGTTTGCTTTTCCCAGGCCTCTTTCCCTCTTTTCCTGGACTGCCATTTAAAAGACAATGGAAAGCAAAAACAAACAGCAATTAAGTTCAGGTAACACTAAATGTCTGACCTGAAACCACAAACAAGGAATCTTTCAAGCTGGAGATGGAAACTTCATCCCTAAGTCAACTATCTCAGTACTGCTGCAAATGCTGAGATCATGTGACAGACTAAGACCGGGGTAATTGTGTAAAGTAAACAAGGTACCCTAAGGATGGAGTTAGGGCTTTAACTCCTTCTGGCTTCTGTTGTCTTAAAACGATACAGTATTTCCTGTGCTTATTGCACGACCCTGGAAGAACAGATGAAAACACAAACTTTTCCTGATCTAGCAAGCAAACTGTAATATCCAGCTTTAAGACCTGAAAGGCTCCATCTTTCAGGTGCTAACAGTTCAAACAAAATGTCAAGTCTGAAAAGGTGATCTTATATTGGTCTGTTTGTTATAATTTGCATAGATACAATGCAGAGGGGACTTTATTATATAGGAAACAAAGAGTTTACATCAAAGAGCACTGAAAGGTGTTCTGTAAGTTCAGAGAGCAAGAAATCCCTTTGGTCTAGATATCTGGATGGAAATCTCATGAAAACAGGCTCTTCCATTTCCAGTCATTTCTAATCCCAGCTGGCTCAGAAACTACAGTGTGATAACATTTCTCAGGTTATTTCAGTAGCCCTGGTTTTGGTCAAAGCCAGGAAGCAAGTAAACCTTACAAACAAACAGAAGTCTGACAGACAAAGGAAGTATCAGGAAAAATGGCTTACTTCAGATTTAGTTCATCTATGGGTAAAATTTTCTATATTAATAAAGATGCTTTGTACTTTTATCCCAGAATGGTGCACCCTGGGTTTAGTTTGTGTTTCAGTTTTTAAACTGTACAGTTATATAAGCCCAGAGTTCATTAATCCAGTGATTTAAGACTACTTCATAAGCTGCCATTTTGTGCTGAGGCATTTTATGTTACTATAGATCTACTTGTTTCACTGAACCTAAACCAAAAATCTGCTTGTGCTATGCTGCTGTGGCTGGAGGAGTGAAATACTTCAACGTATACATGACCCCTCGCCAGAAGGAAAACAGTGAGAGAAGTTTGTGCCCTTCTCCTACCATGCCTCTGCATTTAAATTGTGGGTTTTTTTAAAATCTGTGATTCTTTGTCAAACAACAGGGATGCAGCAGGTGATGCTTTGTTTGCCCTTCTCTCCTCTTGGCATGTGCGCTATCAAGTGACAGACCCCAAAGAGCACAACTCTGCTTAGTGCTGTTTGACTTTCTCCTTTATGCATCCCTAAATTGGGAGTTTTGAATGCAGTTATCTTTTGTTATTTCATAACTTACTTTTATTCATTTGGGGCTTTTCTGAAGCTTTGAAATTAATCCAATTGCTTCAGAGTGGACTCTGTGAATCCCTAAGCCTCAAGACATTGAAATTTTATTAAACAATCAACAAACTGTATGGAAGATGCTGTGACATTCAGTAGCAGCCACATTTGAAGCATTAATGACACCTTCCTGTACTTTTGCCTACTAGTTTGTGACTCCATTTAGAAATTACTTGACTATAATGGCAACAAATGTGCCCAAGCCACATCAGTCCAGTCAAGGTAGAAGATAATTGCTTCACAGCAGTTTTCCATGTACTTTTAAAAGGAGTAAATTACAGTCTGCAGCTCAGCATTGAATTTGCCAGTAATTTTACCAGTCTAAAGAAAACTGAGATGTTTGCCATTACTCAGTAGTATTGTTCATTTGGCTCCTAGAATAGGCCAGTCTTGAGTATAAGTGACAAAACATTGTCAGGAGGAAAAATGTCACACAGGTCACAGAGACACAAATATTGCAAAACCACAAAGGTTTGTTTGAAGCCCCTTCGTGAAAGTGTAGAGATAAGACAGCATTACAAAGGAGAAACACTGCTGGTTTGTGAGCAGAGCAGGAAACTGGGCATATGGTTGTGGAAACTCTTTCTCTGCAAAAATCCCTAAATTCCTCTTGGCTTCAGCCAAAATAGTTGGATCTGATCTCTTGGCAGGATATCATCTTCTAGCCTGTCATGCCGCTTCTCCATGTTTCACCCTCCAAGTCTGTCAGATGTGTGTCTCAGAGACAAAAGATTGTTGTGAAACAGATGTGCTTAATATTTACCAAGCAGTTTGTGATCTTTAGATAAAAAGTGAAAAACGTTATTGCTAATGACATGAATCTCTAGTTCTCTAGAAATTCTCCAGGAAATCTTATGAACTGCTAGTGATAGAAACTCTCCTTTCTTCAAGTCATGCCACATTCTGTTCTTCAAAAAGTCCCACAACACACCTCATAGATCTGAGTAGCAGACTGAATAAAACTGGCAAAATGTCGTAATACAGTGTCCAGTTGGTGGGATGGAGGAGGAAGATTTAATTATGGTAGCTCTAAATACAGCTTAGGAAAGTAGTGATATGCCTGGGTTTATATATACTCAATCCTGTTTGCAAGTAATGCACTTGGTACAAGGATATTCCTCACTCTCATGAGGGGAAGCAATTTTTTTCAGTTTGGTTTATTGCTCATTTAAGATGGCATCATGGTCCTCTGACTTTTGCATGACTAAGGGTTCCTCAGAACAAAGAAACAGACAGTTTGGAAATTACTTGCTATAGGCAAACCATGTGCAAATAAAGAGATCTGAACCTAATAATGGTACATAAATTGAAAGCAAATTTTCCACTGGTAGTTTTCTTTTAAAGTATAGACAGTATGGTTAATAGTGGCTTTTGTTTTCTTTTCATTCTACATACAATTCGACTTGTGACTACAATTCTATAACAAATACTTGAGTTTCAGTCACGTATTTCCAACCTAGAAGATTCAATCAAGAGAAGGCAACATGATCCCATTCCCCCCTGAGGTACCTGTTTACTGCACAGCAGCTAAGACAGATCAGTGCTTTGGTGCCAGCCATGAACATCCTCTTCTCATTGCATCCCACTCATGGGTTTTGATCCAGGCTCAGGCAAATCTCAGTAATAGGCTGGTTACTCTAGAGCAGTCATCCTTAGCGTCTATCCTGAGTACATTTGCTGGCCTCTGTGACTCTCCTGGTCATTGCTAGTAGTAGGTGCTTCTGTTGACAGCACTCACAGTCAGGTAGCCCCATTTGCAAATGCTTCTTCAGTTACTGATGGGTACTGGCAATGTTTGCAGCTGGCTCTTCCCTGCTGACCAAGGCTGCTGTTAGCTACCCTGCTGATTGCTTTTAGATAGTTATTCCAACAAGGTTTATTCCTATGTAATCTTTCCCACCACCCATTTGCCACTTCTTTTAATCTGCTGGCAGCTGCTCTAGTCTGCAGGGGAGTCACTTACAAGGGAGGCACTTACAGCAACCCCTGTGGTGCATCCTTTTGTCTGTTAGGGTTGGTGACATGCACAATCCACAGACTCCTCATTCCAAAAGCAGAGGACATCCTTCTGCAACCATTGTCATGCTCTGGAACATAAAAACTGCCCACCACCTTCTTTCCTGACTGTGAAGTATGACATCATGCTTTCTCCCTCTTAAAAAATCTGTCTGTTCATAAAATAAATTATGCCAAATATTGAAGAAAAATGGTGACATAATATTCTCACTTCATCCTATTCCACTAGCCTCTTCCAGACTCTTTCCATTAACCGTGGAACATATAACAGCTGAGGGTACCACCCCCTCACAGTACTCAGGGTCTCCTCAGACTTCTCATCTGAAGTAAGTAGCCTTATACTCTGTCATTGTGAGCACTGCTTTTGGTGACTTTCCTTTGATTATTGTTGTTGTTATTGTTGTTATTATTATATTATGCTATCTTTCTAATGATTACTGTTTTTCATCCTGAAATAAAGAACATTGTATGTGTACAAAACATTACCAGGATCATGCCCCCCCTTCAGATTACAGCTGAGATTCTTCTAAGTGCCGGCTAAGCTTCTTTTGAAATTCAAAAATAGTCTTCCCCTATGTAACTAAACCATTTATAAAACTTTCTTCCTATCCATAGCACAACTCATGAGAGAGTGGGCTCTTCAGTTGTTTGAGCTGAGCATCAGAACTTGTAATGGCAATATCTTTTTTTTCTTTTTTCTAAGAGAAAGAGAAAAGTAAAATTCTAGGTGGACCTTCATGATAGACCTTAAAACATCACACTTTATGTCCAGGCCAGTAGAGGCAACAGAGTAAGTTCCAGCAAAACTCTTGACAAGAGGCTAACAGTTTGCAGGAAAGGTGTACATCACTAAATGGTAGCTTACCTGTCAGGCATATCGAGTGCAATCTTACTACAAAATGTTCAAATAAAGAGTTGATAAAAATGTCTAACAGTGTCAGACACAGAACAGCCCACTGGGGAATTCCCATAAGAAACACATGCATTTGGAAACAATTCCCCATCAACAAATACTTTCTGAAATCTGCCAGCTGGCCAGATCTTAATCCATTTACTGTGTGTTATACTGACATTTTAGCTGCAATGGTGCTAAACCAAATGACTTTGCAGGAACATGCCTATGCTAAATCTCAACTCTTGTGTTTATTAGCCAACATTTGATCTCATAAAAAACCCCCACCAAAACAGGAGAAAATCTGGTTTCCACAGAATCACATTGATTGGCATTAATGTGTTGTATAATTCTTTATTGTGTACAGTAATTCATTATTCATTGATCCTATCTCTGCTTCATCTGTATTTTTCCTGGCAGTGGAAGTTAGCTAGGATGAGTTTAAAACTGAAACAACAGGAAAATATAAAAATCCTTCTTAAAATGAGATAGACCAAAAAAAAAAAATCAACAAACCAAAAGCACATAAAAACATTGACAGAATCTGTAAATTAATCTATACAGTGGGTGCTCAATGCCACTACAACTCTGAATGGTTTAAGGTAAATAAATGAATAATACTTCTGTCATCAGGCAAAGGTTATCACACAAAGGGCAGGAAGACCAAATGCCATTGAAGAAGTCCCTTGTATTACTGTTTCTCTGGAGACAGGTTTTATGAGTCATATTTCTGTTTTAAGAGTCCCCAAAAGAAAGAATCTATCAGGCCTGGTGTATGTTTGAAGCGCAGTGAGACTGATGTATACAAACAGACTCCAGCCATGACTGGTGGAACAACAAATGCAGGAAGTTTAATTGTTTTTTCCTAAGGACAAAACAGAGTTCAGCTCTATTCCATTCTATGGATATGATCCACTGAAGGTACTTCACTTGTCACACAAAAATGAGATGGTCTCTACAGTGAGATGTGAATCAGTGTCTTTGAGGTCTTTTCCAACCTTATTGATTCTATGATTCTATGCAGTCATGAGGTCTTGGGTGACAGGTTGGACTTGATGATCTTTGAGATCTTTTCCAACCTCATTGATTCTATGATTCTATGCAGTCATGAGGTCTTGGGTGACAGGTTGGACTTGATGATCTTTGAAGTCTTTTCCAACCTCATTGATTTTATGATTCTATGATAAAATTCATACAAATGTATGTGCATGGATAAGCTAGCATAAAGAAATTACTTGTGACATGCCAGCAACCTTAAGAACAAAAAAAGCTGTTCCTTTTCTTAAAAACATCAATTTGCTCCTTCCCAGATGTGACAATGATGTTGCTGTTATGAACAATTAATGTGGGAGTGTTTAAACAACAAAGATTCATAAAAATGAGGCAGTGAATAGGAAACTGAAAATCCTTCACAGCACAGGTAATCTCGTGCCTGAGGAATGAATATATATTTATAGTGCTTGAGTATTATCAAGGGAAATAGTCTCACTTGTTAACACCTGATCAGAGGGATTCACGTTGAACTGATAAAACAAGAAAGAGGATCTTGTTAAAGTGCTGGAAGTTGATAGAGTGTTTTGTTACTGATTGTCTCGTTCTCAGCAAGACTAGCAGTGTTTGTACAATCTAATTATAGTGGAAATGGGATACAAAACCTTATCATGTCTTTAAATGGGGGACTCAGTATGAGTTAGTGGAAGTTTTAACAGGCAGGATAGGAAAATGTTGATTAGTAGAACCCACATGACTTGGATGGTTTGAACTCTTACATTTAGGGGGGGGAAAAAGAGACTAAAAATAATTGAGGAGTGTTGAGCAAACAGGGACACAGGAACCAGTGTGAGCAGACCCAGGGAGCAACCTAAGGTGTTGCTAGCTTTGGTGCCCCACCCAGCCCTTGGAGAAGCCACATTGCACGTTACCTCATCCCCTGGAGTGCTGGGACGCCAGGTACCCTCATGGTACTCAGAGCTGGAAAGCTTACCAGTGACGACAGTCAGGCCCATAGCCAATACCCAGCTTAAAGGACAGCACCCTCAGGGACACATACATTTGGTGATACTTCAGCCATCTGGGCAGTTCAAGGAAACCTGCTTTAGGTGGTGTTTTACTCAAAGGGAGGGAAAACCAGACAAATGGCTACAACTCACACTTCTACATGGTGCAGCCTCATTCACAGCACTGTGGCCTCCCTCTTGCTCTGAATCTTTCTGTGTCTAAACTAGCTGGTCAGAGCCACCTGGAATATATTTAGCAGGCATACATGTTGTCTGGGTGCTGGGGCTGGAAGGAGTATGCAGTGCCATTTTGCCCCCAAGAGGAACTCTCCTTGAGAGAGAGTGGTGTGCACTCTGCCCAGCCCTCTCCTTGTCACAGGTTATAGATGTCTCATGGCCAAGCAGAGGAGACTCATACTTTAGAGAGCAGAAATTTGAGAAGCATGGGGAAGAAGCAGAGATCCAGTGCTGGGTTTGGCAGGTAATTCTGAAAGCTCCACCTCCTCCTGGAAAAAGCTCCCCCTGCACCAGGGAGGGACAAGGTTGTCTCCTCTGGTCCCTGGTGACATGATGTGGTTCATGTAGACTGCATGGCTAGCTAGATCTATCCCACAAGCACTCATGCAGCAGCATCCAACCAGAGTGAAACCTTTCAGTGCAGGCTGGCCTGGGAAATTTGCTTTGACACCAAGATCCATAGCAATGGGACCCCAACATCTTTCAATGAGCAAACCTTCCTCTAGTTGTTTAATCAACCCATCAGTCATCCCACAGCAGTGGTGATAATATTGCTGTTATCTGACCACAGGAACTGCAATCACTGTGTCAATCTGACACTTTTTAGATGAGGTCAAGACTTCATGGTGATAAAATAACTTGAGGCTGTGGAAGCATATACATATATATGGGTATATATGATGATTTCACAGCCCATCTAAATCAGTGGAGACTTTCCTATTTACCACCTTTAGCTTAAGTCCTGTGGGACTGGCATTTCAGGGAGCTAGCAACTGGGCAGGGACTCTAGAGACCAGTTTGTGCAACTTTTTTTTCCATTTGTCTCTTAATGACCTAAGTCACCTCTCCCTATGACTCATTTTCCCCATGTGCAAAAGGGATTTTACGCCTGACCTTCCTTGGAAAATCATCCTTTTTCCGAGAACGAAACTCTACATACAAAAAAAGGTGAGATGAGATTGGTGTCCTTACTTTGCTTCCTGAAATGAGGGGAAATTAAAAATTCATGCAATAAAAGAAGCTGAGAAACTTAATCCATGTGATTAAATGGGGGGGTTATTTCTGATGGGGAAGCCAAGCTCTGAGAATAATTATTATTTTTTCATTAGCAGAGAAATTTCTCATCAGCAGCTGCAGAGATTGTCAGTGTGTAACTACCCAGAACTAAAATCCACACTGTCTGCATTCAGAGTGTGTCATTATCCAGCTCCTGTTAATCACTCACTGCAAGAGTGGTAGCTAAAGCTGATTCCCAGCCTCAGATCCTGCCCTTGGTGAACATAGAATGCAAAATTCTCTTTGCCTCCTTCAGGAAGCCGCTTGAGACTGGGCTCTGTTAGAGATCAAACTGGAAAAAGAAGTCTGGGCCCTAATCTAATCAGCGGAAACTCTCCTCACCTCTACAAAGCCAGGGTTTATCCCTGTATCCAAAAATAAATATCAAGGATTTTCCAGGGCATATCTGTGACTTTTAAGAATGAGCCTCCATGGGCTTCCTCCAAGCAGTGGCAGCCAATAGTGCTCTTGCTAGGAACATTTATGAGCATCTCTTTCATCAGAACATCATATGAAATGTGCTTACCAACACTGCAGCTATCACTTTTGGCCAATTGTATCACAAAGCTTCTGAACTCAGAAGCATATTTAAGAACACTTTTTATCTACAGTCAAGTTAAGGGCTGCTTGTCTGGAGGGTGTTTTGGAAGACAGTGCAGCTGACACTTCATATAACTGAATATCACGTTCAATAACATTTTTCATTGATTTCTACAGCTGCTGGGACAGTGCAGGGGAGGATATGAGATCCAGTCACACAGCAGGAAACACAGAGAAGGATTCAAGATTCAATAATATCTCATCTCTCCATGATCCAGTAACAGGAGTTCTTTGGCACATGAATCTTTCATTAACAACATTTTTGGAATCAGGCTGATGGTCAGGGAGGGCTTTGTCTTTGCCTGATAGATTTACGATAGGATTTCATTGGCCTTCTGCTCTGTGTTTATCTGGCTCTCATTTCCAGTAAGGCATTCAAAGCAATACCCTTGGGCTCTGACTGCATGAGAAACAAAACTGCTGAACTCAAATGGCTACAATTTGCACATCTTGCCCAGGAGTCCATGAATCCTTAGAGAGAAGTAAGTCAGTCTTTTCGCTGCACTGGTTTTGACATTCAGATTTGCCAAAGCGTCAAAGTAAAGGTCCATGTGCTACTACTAAATGCAGGATTTGGAGATGAGTTTTCTGTCAGGAATAAAACCCCAAAATTTAGCAGTGTGTATAAATTAGGGCACACCCTACAATACCCACAGCCCTTTGTTGCCAGCACAGGAGAGGTTCAATGAAGGACACATATTTCACTAAACTTCAGTGAGCAGAAAAATGCAAATGCAAATTGAAGGCGACAGAAGGAAACCAGCGGTAGGGTTCAGGGAGTTTGAGGAGAAGGCAAGGAAGGGTGGGCATAGGAGGTGCAAGTTGACAAGGATGACTTGAGACCATGGGAAAAAAGATTATCATAGATGAGAGCAATGCAAGCAGATGGGGATGTGGTGTAACATTGACTTCCCAATATCTCATTGACTAATAAAATGACCAATACCATAATGACGCTTTTCACCACAAAAATCTACAAGTGTTTAAAGACTTCAAAGACAGTAAACTCATTTTTTGGATGACAAATGTTGATTAATAACTCAGTTAAGAGCCCTATAGAATACCACTCAAATTTAGAGCTGCTTGCCCCGAGCAACACAATGTACTGCTGTGGTAATACGTGGAGCTTGCTCCTTATTTGGATTGGGGGAGTATTTTCTTTTCCATTTACAGTAGAAATAGTAATCACTGTCTTCTTTATGGTGTTGTCAGTCCTGAATGAAAGAGTACAGAGGAAACATCCAATATATGGCAGCAAATATAATAGTAAGATTTAGGGGGGTTGTATGTAAAAACACCCAAAAAACCACAACAGTTTTTCCTGCCATCTAGTCACAGATGTAAGCCACATTACAAAATTGTCTAATGTTGATGCAATTGCTGATCATAGATGTGTTGGTCATTTTAACAAACCAGAACCACCACCACTTTGATTTTGAGGCACTGAATCAGACAAACCCAAACACAAATTCGGCCTTGGTTGCTTTATGCTGGAAGTGTGGCTCAGGAAGCTGCCTCAGTAACCTTGCCTGATCATTCATTTGGCTTTTGAGAACAAAAACCAGAGATCTGGACTACTGGTAAAGAGGGTTGGTTTGGTTGTGGGTTGGCTGGCTTTTTTCTTTTAATATATTCTATTCTGAGTGGAATACTGGGTTTACTGTTGTGGATATTTGTGTGATTTTATATAGCCTGGTGTCATTCAGATTAGGTCAAGGCATCCTGAATTTATTCATAAACTGACCAACACGAAATTACAGAGAAATTCCAGACCACACTTTGATATCTTTCCATGTGCGTTTTGTGCAGATAAATATTACCTAAGAAAAGGACAAGCAGCTTCTACAGAATAACAATATCCATCATTTTACTAGAAATGGAAGCTGTGATTGTAACAGCCTGGCTTCCTTTTACAGAAAATTGTGAATTATGTTATTGTTCAGTTATTTCCCTGTTATCAGACATTTTATTTGTTTATTGGTAACATCTGCAATTGAATCCACATCTGTTTATCAAAAGACAATTCCTTGCTTTCATGTTGTCTGTTCATAAGAGTTTCGGGCCAGTTTGCAAGTTATGATGTATTTCACACAAAAAATCCAAGCTCAGTCTTTTTGAAGGCAAAAAAAAAACCCTCTTCAGCCATGTGTAGGGGCTTTTCTGAAAAACCAAATACTATCCCCCAGCTAGACTGCTGCAAAGCATATTCTTTCATATCATCTTCTTGTGTATTTGAATACATATTCTTGACAGAGGGAGGCATCTTTCAGCTGATCTTCTCTTGTTTTGCCATTGCTCTAACTCAAACCCTGTCCAGCCTTCATTCTGGACATTTTCACATGGGAAGCAGGAAAAAAGTCAGACTCTGAACTATTGATCTGGACTTCTCAGCTGTCCCCACTGTCATTTCTGAATAGGGGAGATTTTCCATAATTATTGTGCAGCTTTAATTTGTTTGTTTTTCTTTTTCCTTATCTAGCTTAGGTGCCTAAGAATTAGACACTTTCTTTAAATGATCATTCGTTGGGATGTGCTGCCCAGGAAGGTGGTGGAGTCACCATCCCTGGAGGTGTTCAAGAGGGGATTGGACATGGTACTTGGTGCCACGGTTTAGTAGTCATGAGGTCTTGAGTGACAGCTTGGACTTGATGATCTTTGAGGTCTTTTCCAACCTTATTGATTCTGTGACTCTAAGGTTCCTCATGAAACTCTCACCCAAACAGCCTTGGTACTACTGTCATCAGTAGCATCTCCATTTCTCCTTCAAAAAGGAAGAGGGAGTTTTAATGACCATCTTAGACTCAATATCTAATATACAGACATACAAAGTTAGAAAAGATGAACACAAGAACAAGAATTGTATGCCAGACTAGTTAGCAGCTTTTGAAAGTCTGATTATACCAGTTAGCACAAAAGTCTTTCACCTGGATATAGATTAAAATAGAAATCACTTTGCTGTCATTTTTACCTGCAAATATTAGGACCAAAAATCTAAGAAAAGAAGTTAAAAATAGGCATGCAGGTGTATATTTAGCTATCCGAAGAAGTGGTAAGGATTTTTTTGCTGTTGTTTTTAAGTGTGCATACTAAGCAGACCCACATGGGCTGGAAGGGAGCTACCAGCATTTGGTGCTTTTGAAATGAAGTTTTGTGCCAAAAGCTTTAAACCAGTGGTGAAATCTATTTTATGGCATTACTATTATTATTATTACCATTGATTTTGGCCCAAAGGTTTTTTTTCTCCTCACAAGAGAGGATCAAATTCTGTTGCCCTCCTGTATTATTAAGACCAAAGGACATACAGGTGTCCTGAAATCTTGCCTCAAGTGGGACACACAGACTGAAGCACCTCAGCCCAAGCATTGCTGCTTACATTTTGACAGGCAATTCTTCAACACCATTACACTGCCAAGGAGACAAAATTAACCATCCAACTCACTTGCATATGTTCATAAAAACCCAGCCTGCAATGATCATATCTTAATTTTGTCTCTTACTCTAATCTCTGCAGGAATCTGCAGGAGCACCTTGTACCTGTGCTCTGAACAGGTCTAATAAATGTTAATAGCAACAGAAGCTGTTAGCTGGAGGGCAGTTGGTGGAAGTGAAAATCAGGCCTATCTCACCCATGATCTTGAATAACATTAGAGCTTTCACTTGAAAATCTCAGAAACCATAATGGATCACTTTTGTCTGCTTCCAACCAATGATGTATAATAGCTGTCACAAGGAAGAACACAAAACTATGTGTGTGAGAGGTGGCATTTAAGCTCTGTGTGAAAATGGACCGATGCTTGGAGGTCATTATCTGGGCTTCCTCATATGAAACAGGGCAAGATAATGGTGAAGAAACACATTCAGTTCTCTTTGCCTGACAGGAGATTAAAATTGGTGACCTATTCAGGTAGATAGCTGTCCCAGGAAGCATCACTTAAATCAAAATAACTTCTTAAAGCATTAATCTGGAAACACCTTAAAAGATGGAGGCTCCTGGAGAGTCTTTTGGACTTACCATTTATATAGAGATATACAGATTTGCCTCTAGATATAGAATCCAATACTTCTCTGTTCTCAATACTACTCGAAGGCTTGGATCTTTTCAACGATGGCCAGTGACAGGAAACAGCCTAACTTGGATGGTAAAACCCTGCACTACAAGAAACATGCCAAAACAACAAACATCACATTCTTAGAGCTAAAAAATAAAAATAAAATATAAAAGAGTAGATGAGGAGAGATATTTGCCACCTCCTAAGAAGATTTTTAAATCAAAGGAGGACACTGTGATTAGATTAAGGACCCAGAACGACAACAACTTAGCTTTCCCTTTGAACTCAGAGCAGCTCCCAGGATGAAGTGGTGTTCAAAGACAATTCCTTTGCATGAATAATATGGGGGAGGGTTTAATTACCACCTCCTCCACTCATTCTTCATCTTCCCTAGCCAGAAAGCTCAGGTTTCAGCAGTTTTGTTTCTCATTGACACTGTGGCATATTGGGGGAAGGGAGAGAAGGGAGGAAATACTACAAGGCTGGGAAAGAAGCACAGCAGTGGGTGAGCTGGAGCAAAAAGGACAGAAAGTAAAAGAACAGTGCCTCTTTCATATCAAAGAGAGAAAGGGAGACAGGGAGAAAAAGAGGAGAGAATGAAAGCAATAAAGAGAGAAAGAAGAGACAGAAAGAGGGAAAGAGAGAATGAAAAGAAAGAAAAGAAAGACAGAACAAAGGAAAGGAAGAAAGGGAGAAAAAGGAAGAAAGGAAGAAAAAAGGAAGGAAGAAAGAAAGGAAGAAAAGAAGAGAGAGAAAGAAACAAATGAGCACACGAACAAGCAAACTAACTAACTGCCTAACTAACCAACTAACTGGCTGACTGACTATCTAACTGGTAACTACCTATCTCACTAACTATCTCTCTCACCGGTATAAATATCTGCAAAGGGTAGCATCCAAAAGTGCAACTCTCACGCAAAACAATCCTAAGCTCTCACTCAGAGCTGATGTGTTATAGCTATGTGGGAACCATAATACAGACTGAGCAGAGCTGCTTTAAGCCTTTTTTTCTGGTTAAGTCAGCTTAAGTAGAGCTCCAACAGATCTAGATCAAGTAAATCTTAATACTACCAAGAATCGGCAAGTCTTCATATTCTGTGGTGTGAATACAGACCAAATTCATGCTGCCTTTACATTTATGTTGTCTCTTATGCCTTTGCATTCCTAATGTTATTTGCCAGTAACACTGAACAGAGAGAAGTGTGAGACTATTTTTACCATATTTCAGATTTTTTTCAGACAGAATTTACTTGAGCTCATACAATGTTCACAGCTGAAAGCAGAGGTGAACAAGGCTCTTAGCAAATATTAATAGCTTTCAATCAGTTGTGCTATCACTTGTCTCTGCAGACCTTTAAAAATATCTGCAATAAGAGTGCCCTCTCTGGACAAAAATCTAAGCTCTCCACGTGTGTTGTAGAGACAGGGATTTGATTGCATTTCCTTACTGTGACTAGCTCAAAGCTCTCTCCGTAGCACTCAGTGGCAAATCTCCTCTTGCTGCTTTCTTGCCACTCTCTTTCCAGCTAATTTGCCAGCTGAGGATCTGTGAGATGTGGTGTCCCCTGCCATAGGAGCCACACACCCTTCCTGACGTGAACTTTCCCTTGCCACGGTTCTGCATTGAGTCACTTGGAACTAAATACCGTGTTGTGCAAAGCCTGTGTTAGGCAATAACAGCTGTGTGATGAAGCAGATTCCTTCCTCCCAGGTGGCTCTGTTTCCAGTGGTTTCTGGCTAACCTCCCCAGTCTGTGCCAGGCGTCAATGGGACACCCTGCTGGGTAGAATGGCTTCATTTGCTCTCCTCCAACATCCGTCTGGAATGGAGGTGAAAGGGCGCAGGGCAGGCAGTCAGAGTGCACTTGGTTGGGTCCACTCAATCTGAGGGCACCCAGGGACACCTACAACCAGGAGAAAATGTTTAATTACTGTTGAATGCTTGATGTATGACTTACCAAGTAGAAGCAGCCTAGAGGCTCAAGGACATTCTCAGGACTTCAGCCCTAGCTCCAGTTTCCACATCCCATCCTCTACCGTGCTAAAAAAACTGTTAGCCCTCATAGAAAAGCTCTCAGACAGTTTTGCCTGTTGAGCAGAGGGAATATGAAAACTCAGCACAGGGACATTGAAGCTTTTGGATGAGCACAGAGTGCTGCAGTCCATATACACTCTGAGTGAGCAGTCTTCCAAGCTTCCAGCATTTATCTGGAGAGCCACAGAGGCTAAGTGTAAAGCAGCCCTGCAGGTGCCCATACAGGCAAGAAAAATGACCATTGACACTTAAGTCTGGACTCAGGGCTATTTCTACTCTGTGTAGGTGGCCCATGAGCCCTTTTTGTGGCGTGTAAAACAAGGCAAGCCTAACCTTGCACCACACAAGATGTTCCTTGAATGATTATCTCCCCAGGAGAAGTGTGAGGGAGAAGTAGGAAATACTCAGTAGGGCTGCTGGTTACTATAGGAACAGAGGAAGACAGTGGGGTCACCGTCGCTGGGGGTGTTCAGGGCGAGGCTTGACAGGATGCTTGGTTGTATGGTTTAGTTGATTGGGTAGTGTTGGATGATAGGTTGGACACGATGATCTCGAAGGTCTCTTCCAACCTGGTTAATTCTATTCTATTCAAATAAAAAATAAATAAATAAAGCCACCACCATCACACACACACTATCTATCTATCTATCTATCTATCTATCTATCTATCTATCTATCTATCTATCTAACTTCAGTAAAAGATTCCTCTCTGTTTCTGAGACAGAATCAGAGATGAGCCAGTATAACACATCACCATGAAGTAGCTCTACCCGGTTCCACACCCTGGGGTATTTGGTTACTGATTTGCATTTACCAAAATATTGTCCAGTTGCTGAGGTGTTTGATCAGCCCCCAAGAAGATAATGAAACAAATTACTCTGGACAAGACAGAGATTCCCGGTAGCAGACACAAGATAAGAATTCGATATACTTTGAAGCCCTGTCCCCCCTGCTGCAGCTGGCTGGAACAGCCCACAGAAACACTGAACTGCTCTGGGGAAGACTAGCTCCTGAAAGAGAGAAGATAAGGAGACATAGACAGATCATCCAAGATTAATGATGGAAAAAAGTGGAAAGAACTTGTAAGAGGATATTTTCATTATGCCAGAACCAGTGTTAATCTCCTGTAACTCCCTATGACTAAGAGCTGTTAAACTTCACTGGCATTTAGAAACATAGATATTCCATTGCACAGGCAAAAAGTGGCTAAGACATTGGCATATGCAAAGGGGAGTAACTGTAGGGGGCATTTTTCATTCAAGCATTAGAGTATTTTCTCAAAAGCATTTATTACCTTGTCTCTTAAACATCTGACAAGTTGTTTTTACCTCCTCTATTTTTGACCTTCTTTTTTTTTCTTCAGTTTGTCAGATTTCTTACCTCACATGTGAGTTCCTATGACATTAATTAGAGAGAGAGAGAGAATTTTTAAAGAAACAGAGCTATTCAAAGAACTGGGCAGAAAGTGTCCAAAAAGAGAACAAAATCAGTTCCTTCACTGAAGTAAGCACTGACAGAAACCTTAGTAGACATCACAGAAGCAAAGGTGACAGGAAACAAGCCTTGGTGGTCTCAGCATCACATGTTTTGATACAAAATGTTTACATAATTTTAATTTTAACCCTTGGCCATTGGAATGTGCTGCCCAGGGAGGTGGTGGAGTCACCATCACTGGAGGTGTTTAGGAAGAGACTGGATGGGGTGCTCGGTGCCATGGTTTAGTTGAATAGATAGTGTTGGGTGATAGGTTGGACTCGATGATCTCAAAGGCCTCTTCCAACCTGGTTAATTCTATTTCTATTGTGTTCTCAGGGTCCCCTTCACAGACAAATTTAATGTAGCATCTTTGTCTTCCATTGCTTTGCACAGCACACCATTGTTTGAGCAACGCTACTATTTCACCAAGCAAAACTGTCGTTCAGGTTTCCAACTTGTTCAGATATAAATGGATATAAAACAAATCTTTTGCCTTAGAGGGATGATAGACGGTAGGCACTACCAGGCTGTTTATACACCATATACTCCAAACTCAGCAGCTCCCAGCTGAAAGACTACCCAGCTTTTGAGTTCAGAGCTGGTGCTGTGGTTGTACAGGACTGCCAAAGCACCAGTATGTGGCAAACCTTTTGCAATGTGAGGCTGGTGATGGGCAAAAAGCTAAAATTTCAGCAAAGTCAAAAGGCTGTGAAGCCCCTTTGAAGCTGCAGACACTCATACATGAGTTATCATTTTTCCAAGCCTCCTCAGCTCTTGTGTGTACCTGAAAACTCTCTCTGAACATGCAGGTGGGGGCATTCTGATCTCTGCCACCTCCTATAAGATCCATCAGAATCTTCAGTTATAATGATTGTTTGAAACAGGGTGAAGAGGCACAAATTCATCTCTTGGAAATAAATCCTTGAAACTTAAGGGCCTTTACTTCATCCATAAGAGAGGGTCTAAGAGCACCTGAGCAAACTCAAAGGCAGGATGCAAGATATGGGACAGCTTTTAGAAAGATTTGAAGTTTTGTTTTTTCCATTGCTCCATTCTAGAAATAACAATCAAACCTCAGAAGAGGTGAGATGGCACCCTGTTGTTACAGATTGAGTGTTGGTGCACAGATGCTATAGAGATATCCCTAACCAGGGCCTGGGTCTGACCTCTAGCATGGAAAGTCCCTCAGGAACAGCTCTGTACTTCCCGAGGAAGCAGTAGAAACGTTACAAGTCTCTGCAACAACTGATGTTTGCTTGCATTCACAAATCACCTCTTTACATTCACATTAATGGCTACATTTCTTGAATGCAAGAAACAGTTAATATCTCTCTCTATTTCATTGTTATCAGGAATTGTAACTAAAGTATGGAGACAGATTCCTTCTGTTCCAGATGCCAGGAGAGAAGAGAGAGCCTTGATACATCTGTGAGCTGGGAACACTAGAGGGAGAATCTAGAGAAAACCCGCCAGCTGTTGTTTCAGAGCACTGAGAGGAGGCAGCCTGAAGGTTCAAAGGAACCTGAAGATGTCTCTGGAAGGGAAGTGAGGAAATTAAGTTCTGTTAGCTTCCCTGCAAAGGGAAGTTGCCCTACAACTGCAAGGGCATAGGCAACATTTTCTCTTGTTCTCTTGAGAGCAGTGATTTATGAGAAGCTATCCCTTAATTTAACTCTCCTTTTCCCATGATTTCTCAGGATGGGACTCCTTCCAGTGAGAAGTACAACTTACATAGATGAAGAAAACCCCTGATCTTCAAAGGGCTACAGCACACCGCCATAATGCCATCATAGCATGGCTTAGTCCCATCTATATAGTCAAGATCAAACAGTATCCTGCAGAGTCAGGATGCTATTGCATTACAACATGATTCTTCCTCATGACAGATTTGGTCAAAAGCCAGGCAACAAAATGGGTCTGCTTGGAGTGAATGGACTTGTAGACATAGTCAGCAGTCAGAGATTTATGGTGCTGCAGTTGCTTCAATCTCCAATGTATTCACATCAGAAATCAAATCAAGATGCTGTCCCCCAGTATTTCAGGCTTACCCAGCCATCTGCAAAGCAGTGCTATGATCTTAGTGCTTTAGTGCTAAACATCTTACACTTTTCTTTTGGAAGTGTATTAACTGAGTAAAATAATTGATAATAATAATCAGTTAATATTAATATATAGAAAATATGGGGAGGAAAATCCTTTGGTAATATCCCTATGTGTGCATTACAAGAGCCTGTGCTCTCATTTTATTATATAGCTGCCCATTCAATGATAGTTTGGTAGAAAGTGGCATACATCTTCTTTCGGTGGCATTTTGCTGCCAAGATGTTTTAATTAGAGGGAACCAATGAGAGGTAGCAACCTGATGTACCAAGCAATGCCACAAAATCCAGAGATTTTGTGAAGAGATTTCATCTGTCTTTCTTCACACATCTCTACCCTTAAGTTTGGCCTTGAAGTCAGTAATGTATTTTTTATTCCTTGTAATATACAGGATGAATACATCAGTACTGTCTACTGAAGACAGGAGAATGAGAGAAATTAACCATTTTGGAGCTGGTGAATCTAGAAGGACTAGCAGAAGTACAGAGGCCTTTAATACATCTCTGTTAAAAGGTCTCATGTCTGCTGTCATCTGGAATTTGTCAAATGTTTGATGTGCACATGCAGGATTGAATATGATTAAGTTTATGCTGCATACTCAGCCATCATATCTGAGATGAGTCACAGCACAGGCTAAACTCAAACCCACTGAAAAAAATCCCCCCAAAATGTTAAGGGATTTACACCAAAGTATAGCTTAGCATGGTCTGAATGAGAGGCATTCAACCGGTTTGAGTGTTGGGCTGCAAAAATCTTAAACTGCTATAACTCAAGTCAAAGCCATCATATGCCTACTATATTATGAAGTCTGTGTCTGTCCTAGTATGTGAAATTAATTAGAGTCTGCCAACTGGTTCTGAAGGGGCATGTTATGATTTCTGTTCTCATGACTGGGCTGGCTCTCCCTGGTGTGGTGCAACATACATAGCCTGACGTACTGCCAGATGAGTGTATGGAAAAGGGAGATAAGAAAAAAAATCATTCTTGACCTCAGAAAGCTGAGACCACTGTGGGTGATATTAAATGTTGCTGGAAGACAGAGTTCTCTCCAGTAAAACCTTGCAAACCAGGGATGTGTGAAGTGTCACGTCCCTCAGGACCCTGATTTACAGCTGGATGGCAGATAGAGGGTGGCAAATTATTACCACTTGTCACAGAACATGAGTGTTTGAAGAATTGCTCTTTAAATGCCAATGTCAGAACATTATGCTAAATTGTGTCCTGGCCTGCAGAGGCCATTGTGTGAGATGCAGAGGTTTAGTCCAAAGGTGAAAGGTATATAGAACCTGTAGAAACAGGCACATGCCAGAAGCACAAAATATATTTTAACAGCCATGTCACTGTTGTGTCCTCCAGTCACAGTCACTAAAACAGGAAGATGTGATGGGGGGGATGCCTCTTTAGCCATAAAACTCCTATAAGAGTCAGCATAACACAACAGCTCTGAATTACCTTCTGTAGGAGGTTGCTGTCTTCCACTGACTATGGAAAGATCTTAGAAAACCCATCCAGCCTTTCCACATACTCCCCAGCTGCCCTAACACACTGTTCCCAGCCTCAGAAGGTCAAAGACAGTGGCTGCATGAGGTCTGCAGTGGAGACACAGCTCTCTCTGACAGATGAATGTGGACGTTTATGCTTCTTCTCATGGCATTATTTCCATGCCTGTGTCTACCTGGATGATTGCCACCCCCTGTGATTGGCAATGGAAACTCTTTGCCCCACCATAGGCCAGCAAATATCACTTCAGACTGCAGCTAAAAGCAGCAGGAAAAGCTGAACTCTGCATTGGGACACAGTAGCACTGATTCATGGATACCTCTGTCACCTACTCCTGTGGCTCTGCTCAGGGAAAAGGCTTCAGTCTGACAACAGGCATGAAAGAGCAGCGTCTTTGGACTCTGTCCTCCAAATCAGAAATTAAAACAACATTTTCAGTAAAAGATTAGAAAGAGCAAGTTGAATTGGCAGGCTCTGCAGCCTGTCATTACTCACAGGTTTGTTTTGTTATCAGCACATACATTCAAACATGCTTGCAAAAGGGCCATGGCATGGTTGCCTCATTCAATCGTAGAGAGAAGCAAAACAATTATCTGGATTGTCTGTGTGTGATGAGGTCTTGCCTTCCATGTATGGCAACTGCTGGGGGTCATTAGCACTCTCTGATATTTGCTATTTGTAAGCAGGTCTATTCTCTTCAGGTTCATTTCCTGCTTCTTAATGCAATATTACTAGACATACGCGTTCAGGATGCACTGTGTAACATGGGCCAAAAATCTTCAGCAACCAGGTGTCCACCTTACCTTCCAATATCTCAAACAGCTTGGCTGTCATACACTGCAATTCAGACCACACACCAAGATAAACCCATAAAAGCCATAGAGTTCCACAAACTAGGACCTCTGGAACCTTCCCACAGCCTAACACCCAGGCAAGAAAACATACAGGCAAATCCAGGCTCCTGGGGCAGCAAGTGATTGTCAGCATTGTTGTATAAGGCACTGCCATAGACAAGCATGTTGGGTCTCACATTGTGATCCACCCTTTGTTGGTAGCATCTGAACGTCACATTGCACAGACGCACTACTTGGCAGCCAGCTGGGAAGCACACAGCATCCCACAAGTGTTAGGCTCACTCCTGGCTTTTATCTATTTTTGATAGAAAATGTGTCACTGACTCAGAGCTACTGCTCTGATGTGGGACTTCCAGAGAAAGAAACAAGCGATACATGTGCCCTTTGATTTCTGGCAAATTTTCACACAACAAGGGCAGAAAATGGGCCTGCAAGTTGTGTGCATGCAGCTGCATCCTTTGGGGTCTCCTGGGACAGCTGTACTCAAATGCCTGTGGGATGGTGACCCATCTCTCACTGAGCTGGTGACAGGAGGGACGGGTTGTCAGTTTAATAGTATTCATTTTCCTACCACTGATCTGCAACATGAATCATGCTGATGGGAAGTGAGCAAGAGACCACGTAATTATTTATGTCAAGTGGCAAGTTTGGGTGAGCTGGTTGGTAAATAGCAACAGCAGACAAAAGAGCACCCTAAAAATTAATAAAAGGGGTATCCTAAGCCTGTGCCTATATCTCATACACTGAAGGAAAGTCTGCAGGCTGCACCACTTCAATGCCCTCCTTGCCTAGGCAGCAGGGCCATTGATAAAGGCAACTAACTCCGACCAGCAGTGGAGGCTCCTAAAACCCACTACACTCTTGGGTGTAAACCCTACTATTCTGTCCAGTTTCTCCATCTGAAAGCAGCTGGGAATACACAGGAGTATGTTCCCATTCTGTGAGCAGCCTGTTGAAGCTAAGAATCCTGGCATCCTCCCAGGTGGGAACATATCCCCTTCAGGGATGGCCAGGCTCTCCAGACTGGTCAGGATCAGCCCTGCCAGGAGCTTGACAGCAGTGAAATAGCATGGATGAACATGTGCCATCCTTGAGCTGCCTGGCTCTGGTCAGTTTCATTTACTAGTACAGTGGTTGTTTGTAGATCTGTCTTTCAATCCCATGTGCTCTTTGTTTAATGTGGAGTTATCTGTGGACCCTACACAGAATACAGTGTTGCTATTTAAAAATAACATCGAGTTTTCTAAGCTGGGCTCTCACTGCTGTCACATTATGCTACAGGCATGCAATTAAGTAATTTCTCTTAAATCATACTTCACAAAAGAAACCATTAACTAACCCACTTTTACTTCAACGCCATGCTGTTACACTTTAAAACTCATTACTTCAAACCATCCTGAAGGGCATTTTTTCTGACAGTCACAGTCCGTTCTAGCCAAGAGTTCTGGACACATCCAAATGTGTAGTTTTAACTTGTCTGCTATTAACTTCTAAATGGTGCTTCGAGTGATGGCTTTCTCTGCTATATGAAAGAGAAATTGTTGGAAAGTTTCAGTTTTGCAAGAGTGATTTAATTTGAAAGACCAGTGGTTTTCTGCAGAGCCTGTAAAGCTACACTTATAAATAACCTTAGATTTAAATGCTTAGAACAGTAGCAGCCTCTAAAATGTCTCTGTATACAGTGAAAACTAACACAGAGTTTTGAGTCTATCTTCACTCCCTCTTCATGAGCTCAAAAATGTCCATGATATCTGCTGAAAGCTACAAGTGGATTCTCATTTGCCATAAAATTGTAATTTAGGGCATGAATCAGCTTTCATTTATACATTTATCACTTTCTGTAACTCTCCCACCTCTAGCAGAATCTGTTACATGTGGAAAAGGTGTGGAACACCTGATTTCTCAGTCTGGTTAGTAGTTTCATGCAGTTTAGGGATGGAAGAAACTGCTAGATTGCTTACTCTGACATCCTCATTATGGTAATCCATTCAATTACTCTTGTATTGGGGACTGAACTAAAATGTATCATCCAAAAAAGCATTCAGAGCACCTCAAAACAGGAAGCTACCACTCCTCTTCATCATTCCGACAATTGATAAAGAAAGCTCACTATTAAATGTGCCTCATGTCTAGCTTGAGCATGTCTACCTCCCACTTCATTCTTACATGAAAAAGATTATTATTATCTCTCATTTTCTTACTGTGAAGACAACTAACAGTTGTCTTCACAAATGGTGTGACTCTTGTTTTTCTTTTTGCTAAGCTCTTCACTGTAGCTGATCTGTAATAAGAGTCTGTGTAGATCCTTACCTTAGAGAAGATGCAAGATAAGAGCCCTTCAAAAGTGGATGGGCTCAGTCAACAACTCTTTGCTGAGAGATCAGTTCTGTTCATATTTTCCCAGCAGCAATGATACCAAGGGCATTGTTTAGAGCAGTTCTGCTGCCAGTTACCACCAGCTGCTCATTTCTACCTGAGAACAGCCCCATCCCTCTCACCCTGCACACCTAGCTCATACATGTGCACAGGAGATGGCTTTCATGCTTTGTGGCTGCTGAACACAGATTGGTTCACTGAAGCAATCACTCAAGCACTGAAAACTCTGCTTGTCCAAGTGAGGGAGCAGATTGATGTGTGTGTGGGAGAAGGATTGACACATATAAGGGTGGCAGATAAGAATTGGCAGGAAAATTGCACATAGAGCCATCCCCTCTGGATAAAAGCAAGTATTCAATAGTTGCTGAGAGTAACAAACATGCCATCAATTCATTCCTTAATTTGCTCTCTGGAAATCAATTTATTTAACCATAACCTATGTCAAACTCCCCCCAAAATGTCTTTTGTCTGATCTCTGTCAAACAAACCCTTTGCTTCATTAGAAAATGAAGACAGGTTAGTTCATTAAGATTATTCTTCTACTGCTGGTGATCAGCTATGCCTGTGGACAGTGACAGCCAAGAAGTCCCTTTTCTCCACTACTTGCAATTATAACTCCCAGTTAGAAAAAGTTATTTTTTGATAATGGTAACCATGTAGACATAACATAACATATAAACATAGATGTGATATACTTTCAATGAAACACATCTACATCTGTTTTCTATAGTACTGTGTGGATTTGCGTTAATCATATCCCCCTACTTTTAATTCCTTCCTGGTAGGCAAACCTAGCTCCAGCGACCTACGCTTATCCCACTTGCCCTGAAAGCACAATCACAACATGAGCTATGGCTGAAAAGGAAGTAGCTGTGGACATAAGAGACTCACCACTCCCATTATGTCATTTTCTAAAAGAAAGTTTAACAGTGATTTAAGTGCTGCTATTGCTACTCCTGTAATACAAGCAGGACGCAATGATTTGTGCCTTACCAGACTCTTTCCCTTGATTCCCGTTCAAACCTAAAGAGCACAGGATTAAGCAATGGGACACTACTTATACACACAGTCATCAGCAGAGGAGACATGTAACCTCCAAATGCAAACTACTAAAAGGTGGAATAAGAGGAAAAAAAAATTAAAAACTCATTTCATTCCTAACAAATGTTTATTTGCAAAAACATATTTGTAATATTTGGTTACCATAAAAAACAATAATTTCAGAAGCTATTCTAGATGTGAAATCTCCTGTGCAAGACATTCATGTCCCTGAATCAAGACAAGCCAAACAAGCGCCCAAGGAGCTTGAGAGTGGCTGACCACAACAGCTCCCCAAGGCAGAGCTTTTAGGGTAGCCACATTCAAGGATGAACCTGGGATACCTGTGTTACAACTTAATCCTCTTCTGCCTCTGAGCACCAGAGAAAGTCTTATGTCACAAAATCATACTTTTAGAACTCACACCAACATAGAGGACTTGGTTATGTGTATGATGGGAGTTGAGCTTGGTGATAGCTCCTTACGTGGTGAAATGATAAATGTTCATCAGGTTATAAGCCAGGTTTACACTAGGTATTTGGGTGGTAGGAAGACTAGTGTGGACAGGGGGTTCCATTGACCCCTTGACACCCTTCTGGTCTCCAGCCCTGCTTGGAGCAGACACTACTACTTGCTCCTTGTCTGATGAAAGCAACGTGCTGGGCTCTGTAGCAAAGATTTGTGAAACACATATCATTTAGAGGTGATTGGAGTATGGGAATAGTGCTGCCTAGGGAGGAAGGGCTGAAACAGAGGAACATCTCAAAGCCCTGCTATACTTCATGCTTTCTAATCCATTATGTACATTCAAGGACACTCTAAACCATCATAAATCACATTGTTTCCTAATACGGTTGTCCTGCCTTCTCCCTGCAATAAATTACATGTTCTTTTTTTTTTTTGCTGCTCCCTCTCTCCAAAAGCTGTTTTAAAATCTGGACCAGGTCTCCTGACATAGTGATGAGGACAGTAAAGGGACAAGAATGAGGAGTCAAAAGCAAAAGAAGGGTGAGACAGCTGCTTTCCCTGGCACTACCAGGTGAAAACAGCCCTAAAACTCTGACTTAAACTACAGTCATATTTGTTATTTGAGGCAGACCAATTGCTCTAGGAGCTCAGCTTTGATGCACATCCTAAAGCCACCCTTCCCCCTTTGGTGGTGACTGAGATACCTGAAAATCTGATCACTTTCCCAAGGGTAGCAAAAATACCCTCCTGTCTAGGTAACCACCGAGTTTAAACCATTTATTGCACACAAGAAGCCCCCAGTGCACTACCAGGTTTTCCCCACACCTGAAGGTAACCCCCGGTGGTAACTCGGCAAGGAGTCATTGCTGGGTTTCCCAACGATATCTGGACACGGTCGCCATTGCGGGCTCGATGCCTCCAAGCAGCGACCTTTGTGATCGCTGAGACAACAGAAAGGGGGAACGAGAAGGCGATCGCCTCCTCTCCATCCTCCCCGGAGAGTCCCTTCCAGAGAGTGGCGAGACACGGCAGCGTCCAACCCGGCTCCACCCGCCCAGCCCCGCTCCGCGGAGCATCCCAGCTCTCGGCGTCACCAGGCTCCGTGTTGCGCCTCTCACGTCAACAGTGCCACCTAGTGCCTTTTTAAAATCATTTCGAGTGGAAATGGGGGCTCGAAAGTGGGAAATCCGCCTTTAAGGCAGAGGAGTTACAAAGGCAAGGAACCCGTGAGAGCTGCTGGCCCGCGACCGCCGGCGGGGTGTGCTGGTAACTGCTGCTGGGCCCAACTGACTGGAAGCTATCAACAGAGCAGAGAGTGAACATTTCTGGTTAAAAAGAAAATCAAGAAAAATAAAAATACAGGGGGGAAAACCCAACAACAAACAAACAAAAGAATAATAAAAACAAAATCAATCGAAAATAAACCACAATTGTCCAGTTCTTAAATTGTCTTAATGTGTTTGCGGGGTTTTAACACAAATGACATGGGTATTGATGCCAGTGGGAGCTTCCCTGGGTGTTTACTACAGTAAATGCTTCTGAGAGTGAATGGGTAAAGCAGGACTGGAAACTGAAAAGTTCATCCATTCATAGAGGCAATTCTCTTATTAATAAAAACCAGCAGCGGCATAAACTGTCCCAGTCGACTAGTGGCTGTGGGAGGGACCAGTCTCACACTCCAAGCCTTGAGATGTAGGGAGTGGGCAAAGTGGGGGTCCCCCCCTGACTGTAGGGCATGAAGAGAAAATGAGGTGGTGGCAACATATTGTGTATTGCATTTCATTTCTCTGCAAAATTTGCAACTCAGCTAACTGAATTTCTGACGCTGAAAGGGTCCTTGGCTAAGATCATTTCAATGGGCAGGGTTGGTTTCGGTTTTTTTTTTTTTTCCTCCTTACAGGAGTTCCCTCCCCTCCTTCTTCCCATCCTCCGCCTATTAAAACAACTCAAGTCTCACTTGTTAAAAGACCCCATAACGTGGAGGAGGCAGAAAAGCAGCAGCAGCAGGAAAGAAAAAGACGTCTGGAAAATATTACCCGTTTGCTGCTGTTGCTGCTCAGAAACCTCATTGAAACAGTTACTTGGTCAGCAAGGCATCACCAAAGAGACTTTATCTGATGCTGTACATCTCAAACTTTCAGAAGCTGCCTTAGAACTTCTCCAAGCTCCTGGCTAGCTGGGTTTGAAATAAGATCTTCAGCTTCGACCACGACAAACTAATACCTAATTTATTGCTTTAAACTTTTTTATTATTATTACTAGTATTATTATTTGAAGAAAAAAAAAATCCCACAACTTCCAGCTAGAAATTGAAGCAAAGAAAGACAAATACGTGGTAATCGTGAAAACACGTGGGATAAAATGAGTAGGACTGAATAGCCTTAAACGATTTTTATTATTATTATTATTATTTCATTTTTTAATTATTTTTTTATTTCTGAGCGCCTCAATAAGCCCCTGAAAAGCACGATTTGATCTTTTACCTCAAACTTGGAAACTGTTCAGCGGGAGCAACGGTACGTGAGACCACACAGCTGGCTGGAGCCCCTCTATGACCAAAGGACAGAAGGACAAACAAGGTAGGTGATTTATGATTACGCTTCCGTCATCTCATGAGAAGACCCTCTCCTTTCATCCCCACTATTCATGGGAGGAAAGCTGAAACAGGTCCCTAAAACAGTAGTGGGGTTGGGGGAGGATCTTGCCGGCTCCACACTACACCTATTCCAGCAATGAATAGGATGAATGTGGTTTTCAGCTCCAACCCCTCCTCCGTGTCATCATTTAAGATACCGCTGTGCTTTAAGTTTTTTGGTATTTGGGTTTTTTTGGGGGGGGACCCCCCCAAAAAAACCCCACCACCAACCCCAACCCCAAAATACAGCAAAACAAACAAAAAACCCCAACCCAACCATAAACCCCCTAACAAAACGCACCCAAAAAAAACCCTCAACACCCAGCAACCAAACCCCATCCAAACCTAAAATTAAAATAAAATCGAACAGGTTAGGCAGCCGCTGCATGATCCAGGGTGGGGAAGCGACACTCCAGGCTTCTCCCCGACTGTTCTCTGCCTCTGCATCCCGGGCCGGGAGGGGGGACGTGACAGGAGCAGAGGGAGGGATGGGACTTCAGGAAGAAAAGCAAGGAGGAGGCCGGTGGGATGAGGGCTGAAGTCCCGCCTCAGAGTGGAAGAACCAACGCGACGGAGCTGCCCTGCCGCCGCGTTGAGCGGAGAGGGCGCTTCCCGAGGGAGGAACGGGAGAGGCGGACTGCGGTGGGGCGGGAGCTGCAGGCTTGCCCGCGAACTTCCAGCGCGGCACGCCTGAGACCGGCCACGCCCCGTCGGGCAGGCCTCCGCGCCCGCCGGCGAGACCCAGGCTGGCGTCCGGCACCCGGCGGCGGTTGCGAGGGCCGGCTGGAAGAGGGTCACGCCGAGAGGCTGCAGTGGTGGCGGGCGAAAGCAGCAACGGCGCAGCCTTGAACGGCCCCCTGCCCGGCCGGCGGCGGGCGGGGAAAACCGATCCCGTCCGCCCGGCTGTTCACAGGGCTCGTAGCTGGCCCCGCCGGCCCCGCCACCACCAGCGGGCGGGAGCCACCGGGCGGAACCGGCTCCGCCCTCCCCATGACGTGGCGGCGCGGGGGATCCCCCCCGGCACTCCGCCCCCCCCGCTGTGACGCACCGCCCCGCACCGCCCCATTGGCCGCGGCGCCGGGCCGGGGTTCCCCCGCAGGAACAGCCCCGCCGCGGCGGGTGGGGTCGCGCGTGGTCGGCCGGGGCACGGCGCCTCCTCCTCTGTATTTGGCCCTCGGGAGGCAGTGGGTCTGTAGGGTGTCTTTTGCGGCTGGAAACCATGCCAATGGCCTTCTGCAGACCTCTGTCCCTGATGGCCCTTCCCTGCACCTGTTCGAGTATCAGCTGTTGTCTCTAGGACACGAGCGAAACCCTGTTCTTGAGTCTGAGAGCCCTCCATCTTAATCCTGGTTTAGGTTGGAAGGGGCCTTTAAAGGTCATCTAGTCCAACCTCTTACTGCAGGGACATCTTCAACTTGGTCGGGTTGCTCAGAGCCCCATCCAAAGTGACCTTGGATGTTTGCATGAATGAGGCTTTTACTGCCTCTCTGGGCAACCCATTCCAGTGTTTCATCACTCCCATTGTAAAAAATTTCTTCCTTGTAAGTAGTCTAAATCTCCCATTTTAGTTTAAAACCATTAGCCCTTGTCATAATGCAACAGGCCCTGCTTAAAAGATTGTCCCCATCTTTCTTATAGGACCCTTTAATCCTTCAAAGGATGCAATAAGGTTTCTTATCTTGCTCAACTCCATAGCCACACCAGCAAAGAGGGATAAAAGGGACCTTAAAAGATAAATTACCCCATTTCCCCATTCTGAGAGATTACCTCAATGTACTTCACTGCACTGTCTAACCCTTGCTTTAGGGCCTGCAGTGTTAGCACATCTCCCAATGTTCCTGTGTGTTAGCGATCTCCTTCCTTACAGATCTTTTCTCCATAGGTACACATGCTCTTTTTTTCCAGCACACCTTGCATATATCATGGGTGTCTTGGGGCTTCTTTCTGGAACCAGAGAGATTGTTTCATTTGAAGATGATAGTGAAATATGTTCTTTTTTCTTGAAACCATAGCAAGGTTAGAGTAGTTTTGTCACTGCTGTCAATAAAGTCAGAATTTTATCTCATGCTGGTAAACCTTTCTTATTCTACAAGCAAGTGGTGAAAGGCCTAGGAAAAGGTCTTCCCAGTGGGGAAAGCAGCTTTTATGGATTCAGTTCATATTTATAGTGTGGAAGCAAACTGACTACATTTTTTTTACTACTCAAGATTAGTGTATAAGGGCAGCAAATTACTCCTTCATTCATTGTGGTGGGATTGACTAAGTCAAACAAGGTATGACCTGTGCTTTGTAAACACATTGCAAGATAGTAAATAATGAACACCAAACAAATACTTATTTGCTGGAAAAAGGCATGAAGTAGTCGGTCTTGTGCCAAAAGCAACCACAGACTTCATAACTAGCAACTGGAAAACATTTCTAAACTAGATTTTTGTTTAACCACAATCCAAAATATCTGGGTACAAATTCTATTATTTTATTTCTTATAACATTTGTCTGGGTTGGTTTGGTTATTTTTGCTTTCTTTTATTTAATTTCATAACTACTGTATAACTACATTAGAGATAAATCCAACCCATTCCACACTGGTTACTTGAACCTGGAGGAGGCTAAATTTGGTCAGCTCAATATCCATTGAGCAGACAGGAAATTCTTGATTTGATGATCAAAGCCTGTGCATGCAGATAGAGTTTGCCATCATTACTAATCCTGTTTTTTATTTTAAACCTAACCCCAGAGTTAATTTTAGTCTCTTGTGAGCCCTTTCCAGAAGATCAATGGTATGATGAAATCTGGAATTGATAAATAACCAAAAGCACCAGCTATGGTAACTGCTATAGTAAAGATATACAGATGGAACATAACTTTTCAGTTTCCTCTCTGCAGGCTGTAAAATACAAGTCTGGACAGCTATTTTATGCTTGTAATTAATGTGTACCTGGAGTCATTTGTACTTCAAAGATAAATTATTTTGCCACCAAAATAAGGCTAATAATGAATCTAATCATTGACTATCCCTCAGATACTGTTTGTATGTATGTAAGGCCACATACAGTATGTCAGCCTGTGTGTGCATACATTCACACCTGCACTCAGATATGTTTGTGTCATTGAAGCAGCTGCTTTGTTGAAATCAGTGCTATTCCCACAAGTGAGGTGTTTTTTTCAAGGCTCACAAAAGATGGTACTCTTATGTTGCTTGTGTGCAAAACAGCCTGCAGAGGCTGTACACAAATCTTCATGTGTTTTATGCTGCCAACCTCACTGATCTCAGACATACTGCTGAGTTGAGAGTTGTATGTTTATTGCAGTTAAACCACTACTGGCCCTATTCCCCCTTCAGGTGAATATAGGCAATGGAAATAGGAAGTGGTTTGTTGGCTTTGTTGGTTTGGGTTTTTTTGTTTGGTTGGCTGGGGTTTTTTTTGATAAAAGAAAAACCAATTATATGGAACTAGAGAACCAATTTGTTCCATATCACACCAGAAAGAGTAAAATTGCAAATACCAATAACCTAAGCCTTCAAGAAAGAAAGAACCTTTGTGTGATTATGATTCCCATTTTACAGGTAAGAAGGCTGAGACAAAGAGAGGTGAATTCACTTGCCTGAGTTCACCCAGCAGGTGAATGGCAACAAAGGGGATAAAATCCAAACTGTCTAGGTCCTGGCCTGCTCTTAGAATCCCTAATATAAGAAATGCAGTGGTTAAGCAATAACCCATCTGACAATCTTCACAAGGAAGGTGAATCTCTACTTGTCAAATGTATGCCTACATTTTTGTCATGAGTATCCCAGAAAGAGCAGCTTCACAGAAAAAGTTTTTGTTTTACATTTGCACTACAGAACTGCAAGATAAATCATTCACTGATTCTCCTCTTAAGCAAAATACTTAAGTGCATCCTTATCTTTAATGACATGTTGACATGCTTTGCTGAATACAAAGCCTCAGCACTTCAGTTTCAGAGGACCATGACATTCAAGAATTCAGCTTCTATACAGACATGTGAAAATTAGACAGTTTCAAAGGTTTACAGTGTTCAGCACTTCTGGTTGCAACAAAGACTTGCAAAATATGATGTGCAAATTGGAGGCTGGTTTATATTATCAATTTATTTTGAATCAGGGGTGTACTATTGTAGCCAATGCTACAAGTGCTCCCCTCTCCAACCAAATTGCTTGGGTTTGTATTGCAAAGTGATTACTGGGCACACAAACTGGATTCCTCTTGAATTAAGCTAATTGCAAAATTTACCCCTGGAGCACATGTTTCAGGTTCGAATAGAATTTCAACCCATGGAGTTTTACTGAACTTAGTTCACAGTAAAATATGGAAACATATGAAGGGTTGAGGTAGGTCCTCAGCACCAGGCTTTCCTCTTTGCAGAACTGTTCTTTTAGTATCAGACCATTTGCTGATGTGGCCATAGCCCTAAGTGTCCAGAGAGGCACAGCTCCTTTGAACCTTTAGGGGTGAAGTGGGCAAAGTTAGCATACTTGTGATTGAACCTTTACTGTTTTCTCCTGGACAAACACTGACACTTTTGCAGTGTAAGTTTTTAAAGATATGTCTGGAATTAGTAAGTGCTAAGCCATTTAAACAACCTTCCAAATCATTCTGGTTTTTATGTATAAACTCCCTGTGTCTACTCCTCTTGCTTTTTAATCTTCTTGGGGAAACCTGGCCAGAAGCACTACCTGGCAATATGAGGCCTGTACATGAGAGGTGACCTCTGAAACAGATGGTGTAGTGAGCTGCATCCCATGTGTTGCAAGCAAATCTAACTTCAGGTTGACTTCAGGTCAGTTCCATGTCCTGTATCATCAGGTGTCATGGACCACACGATTGCTTCCTTAGCATCTACATAATGCCTGTTGCAGAATATGTGAACAGACTGCAGGTAATACTGATGTGTTTGGGCATCAATACTTTGAGCTTTTCTGGATATGTATTTATCCCTATTCTGTTTATGACTCTCTTGATGTATTTGTAACAAATTAAGCTTTTTCTTTTTTTCTTTACCTCATTACTTTGTAAATGGGTGAACTATCTCCACATCCTGTTACTTTCAGAGATGTATGAAAGCTGATTAATAACCATATAGACATGACTGTACTATATGATCTTGGAATGGGGAAAAAGTGATACTTTACCATGGAACTTAGCAGGTTTCTTTGCTGAATAAACACCCAGTCCAAAGCAGGACAGAAGAACCTGCTGAATTTCCATCAAACATTTAAGTCTTCTTCAAGTTAGATCTATGTGCCATTTAACTACAGTCAAATGCTACCCTTTTTCAGACTAGAGAGAAGTCAATCATATTTTGCTATGCTCTCCTAATTTGAGGTCTAAAGAATTATTCAGTGTGAGAAAGGAGTGTGATCTCTAGTGTTATAGTTAATATCTCAGTCACTATAATGTAGATATCATCCAACTCTGCTATCCTGTTGGGTTTTTTTTTAATGAAAATAATGCTGGAAGTCTGTAACCTTTAATGATGTCAGTTGTTAATATTAATGTAGAGTAAGTTCTCCTTCATCAGTGGTGTGACCAAAAAAAATTTGCTCTTTGCATGGCTTTATCACGAGGCCAAAAGAAACACAATGCCAGACAAGTCACTAGGTGGACTCTGATGTCAAGTACATGTAAGGTTTTGTTTCTTGGCCATGTTTTCCATAGGAGCCTCCAAAGAGAGGTACACATTGCCTCCTTCTGTACAGTTGCTACAAGGAACATATATACTTAGGACTGTCTGGCAAATCTAAGTGTGCCACTGAATCAGCAACAGCCTACATAGCGTTAGGATTTAGCATATGGCTTTCATATTCCATATCTACTGGTTAGTACTGACCAGCTCCATGGAAATGAACAGCTGCAAGATCTTGAAAACAAATTGCTGAGACTTTGTAGTCTGTCTACATACCCATCTTATGCACACAGACCCCGAGCCTGTTTGCTGGAGGCTATGTTCAGCACTGAAGGGTTATGTGAAGGTAGAGTAGAATTAGGAGTCCTGCCTCAAGCTTCCTGTGCAGTAGTACATGAGTGACATAGGCATCTCCAAAAAAAAAGTCTAACGCAGCCAGTGCAATCTTACTGCCCCCTAGGAATGTCCTCCAGGGCTGATGCAAAGCAGTGGATCCTCCAGCTTCTTTCACAGCTAAATAGCTTTTGTAATAAAATAATAAAATATACTACTACTACTACTACTAATAATAATAATAATAATATAATGATGCAGGTACTATCTTCCTCCTCATGCTTTACAGAACTGGCTAAAATCCACTTGACCTTAAAATCTCTGATGCAGCTGTTCCCTACCCTCAGTGCTAGTATTTGACTCAGCAGTTCATTTTTGGTCCCAGACTTGTACAAGCATCATTTCCTTTTAACTTCTTGGCTCAATTATTTCAGAAGGGTGGAGAGGTTTTGGCTTCTTTGCCATTGTTTGGGCACATTCACGTTGATAAAGATCAGTTCTGCTGGGCCAAGCTATCAATAGCTCACGTGTTAAAGCTTGAGCAACTTTTTCCAGACTTTCCCTGAGATTCAGTCAGTTAAAAGACTATACATAAAAACCTCAATTGCACGTACAAAGGGGAAGGTTTCTTTGAAGAAAGCCAGGAATTTAGATCAAAACACAGTTTATTTTCCCAGGGTTGATAGTGAAAGGATAGAAAAAAAAAACCCACCCTGTTTTATTAAGACCAGAAATCCATTTCTTGATCTTAAAGGACCAGGTTTTTGCAAGGGAGGGAAGCTGCTCTGTGCTGTAATGACAAATGAGAGAATTAATTTCTTGTGCTTTTTTACATTTTGTGTGGAAATACAAGAGAGAGGAGAGAAAAGCAATAGCAAATTAATGTAAAAGAAGAAAAGTACAGTCAGTCAAATGTGAAGGCTTCAGATTTTCATCTGAGCCCTGTGAATTTTAGTTGTACAAGTAATCCATTTATTTAAACCATGTAACTCTCAATGTAAGCAAACTTTGACCCCTACTCACTAATAGGGATATCTGGCAAGAAAAAAAATTCTGACAGGAAAAGAGAAATTAGAAATCAGAGTACAGATACACCATCAATGAAACATTTACCTTAATGCTGGTGACATTCTGTGTGCTTGAGGGATTAATAAACACACAGGCTATTTGACTTCAAGGTAATCTAGAGGGGATCTATTGCTTAATCTGTTTTCTAAAGTGAGTCTATTTTGGGCACTGAGTTTTAATTCACCCATAGTGGTGGTAAGAATAAGCTATCTTTTATCAGGTTTCTTTATGACCCCTGTTGTGAAAGACTTTCAGACAGGCCAGAGAAGGATTGGTCCCTTTTGGTGGGTGATTACAGCACCTGTCAGAGTCCAGCCATAAGTATTCAAGGAAGTCTTAGAGATAGGGTCCAATTTCTTTAACAGTGTCCCCAAATATATATTTAAGAGACTTCCTGCAGTCTTGAAACTTAAGACCCTAAATAGCCAGTGGAAAAAAAAAAAAAAGCATAGTCTTTGTAACCTCAGACTTCTTATTTGCCTGCTTTGTTTTTATTTTGAGGGTGATTCTATGCTGGCTTTTTTTTTTTTTTTTTTCCCCCAAGCCTGTAAATTTTCAAACAGAAATGTAATTGCTGGCAGCTATACTGCTGCAGCTTGGTAGCATTTTTCCAAGAAAGCGTTAAAGGCATATCTGATGTAAGCAAGCACTATTCCAGCTTCAGCTTTGGCCAACAGATGGTGAAACAAACATGGTCAGCAGACAAGCAAGATGATAGCAGCAGGGAAAATATGAATAACAGTAAGAAAATACAAACATTAAGTCTATTACTCTGAGGGGCCTTAATTCATCAAAATATTCAAGCATGAGTTTCAGATTCATTGACTTGCAACGTACTTGCTGGTTTAGCCCTACGCAAACGTCATCTGATAATGTCCTTAATATCAAATGCATCAACTGACATGAAACATTGTCATTAACTTTCCTGTGATTCTGAGAAAGCTGTTGCATATAATGGTTAATGTGATTGTCAGCAAAAAGCAGTTAGGTACCAAACGTTCTGCCTGTCTGCATTGTTTGTCTCAAGAACACGAGAGCATCCTCCGTGCCAGCCAGCTCCTCAATAGCCCAGAGCTTAAGTTGGAAGTGTTTGCAGCCAGGTAGTTTAAATATGCAGAAGGGGTCAGAATTAGCTAACGTTGTAATGGATTAGTGAGTCCCAGGGTGGAGTCTTGGCTCTGTTAAATTAATGCGTACTTTAGCCACAGACTTAGTCTCAGTCAAGCTTTAGCCCTACAGAACATGCTCACACGTGCGTATATCTATGTACACAAATGTATGAAGAATACATTTTAGCAGTGGTGTTGAGAAGGCCTTTTAAAGCAGATGTCAGGTTATATAAATATAAATTATAAATATAGTCATACATCTGTTTAACAAATTATAAATACATGTAAACATCTGTTTTAAGAATGCCTTTCCAATATTTTTGCAAACATAACTAAGTGACAGAAACAATTCAGGGCAGGAGGCGGTCATGACATGGATGGGGGATGGGGAGGGGCTGCTCAGACATTCAGCTGTTCTGCTCACCCACGACCATATTGAAGTGAGTGGTGGCTCAAAAGCCCCTTTTCCACACCCTCCAGGATAGTATGACAGAGTGTCTCATTCAGCAAGCCCAGACTGACAAAATAAGACCCTGACACAGACAGCAGCTTCTGCAAAGACATTGCAAATGGTAGAAAAAATCCCTGGTACTTTAAGTGTGTCTTGGAGAAGAAGTACCACAAAAAGAGGTTAAGCTGGGCAAGATGATGCAGTAAGTCCATGACACAGCCAAAAGCACAGGGTGTATCTGTTGATACTGAGCTCTGTGCTGTAGCCACGTGTACTCATTACAAGGTCTTATATTAGCAAGCGGTGGCTCTGCTAAGGGTTTCTGTGCTTCTTTGCAGATGTATTGTGAGAGGTTTATATGCATCCTGAGAATACTTGGAACCACACTCTTTGGAGTGTCCCTCCTGCTAGGAATCACCGCTGCTTACATTGTGGGCTACCAGTTCATCCAAACAGACAACTACTACTTCTCTTTTGGACTCTATGGTGCTATCCTGGCATCACATCTCATCATCCAAAGCCTGTTTGCCTTTCTAGAGCACAGGAAAATGAAGCGGTCGCTAGAGACTCCAATCAAACTGAACAAAACAGTTGCCCTTTGTATTGCTGCCTATCAAGAGGATCCTGACTACTTAAGAAAATGTTTACTTTCTGTGAAAAGATTGACCTACCCTGGAATTAAAGTTGTTATGGTCATTGATGGGAACTCAGAAGACGATGTTTACATGATGGACATTTTTACTGAAATCATGGGTAGGGACAAATCTGCCACTTATATCTGGAGTAATAACTTCCATGACAAAGGTCCGGGTGAGACGGAGGAGTCTCACAGAGAAAGCATGCAACATGTATCTCAGCTGGTCCTGTCCAACAAAAGTGTTTGCATCATGCAGAAATGGGGTGGAAAAAGAGAAGTAATGTACACAGCATTCAAAGCGCTGGGGAGAAGCGTGGATTATGTACAGGTAGGTATTAGAGCACCAGGTCAGTGCCAATTCAAACACACTTTGAAAGAAAGCAGCTTTTGTATATTTTGTGCAGCATGTTAGAGGCCATCCTAGTCCCTGATGAACACAGTGCTCCTTTCAGTCTGTTTGGAAACAGCTTGACCGTTAAAAGCATATTTTGCTGCCTTTTAAAATGGTCAGCCTATCTGTGAATATGTTAAATCTGTGCACCAGCTACTGGAAATATCTGAAATCCTTCCCCAGACTTCAGTACTGCCCCCCCCATCCAAACGGTTTTGCTTCAGACAAAGCCAGCTGTCTCTTCAAGACCCCATCTCTGCTGCTGCAGGTCAAGCTCTTGGGTAAGATTTTGGTTTGTGAGGTTGTTAGTGGCCCCATATGCAAGCTGACAAACTGGTGGCACTAGGGAATATCTAGAGCAGTGTTGGAGTCTGTAAAAAAGTTGGGGATATATTAAAGGCTTCAAAGGCTGTGCAAAATATTCAATAAAGGGTCAATGTGCAGCCTTGAAAGAAAGATTTTTTTTCTTCAGTTAAAGCCTGCAGGAGCTTTTGCTTCATCACTTACAGCTGCATTACCTCACTCACTGCAACTTGGCCTTTAAAGCTCTTATGACATTATTCACTTAAAAATGAGTTGGGCTGGGTCCTCTCTCCCTGTTTCCAAAGCAGCAGAGACACATTTCTCTCCAGCTGCCTTGGATCCTGTGAAAGATTTTCTGTTTTTGCCTTACACATGGAAGCACTTCTCACTCCTGCAAACAGCCCTGCTGACTGTGGGAAAGGGAAGAGGTCGTGTGTGGAGGAAGGTAGGTGGCATCAGGGTCTCTGACTGGACACTGATGTCATCTTATCAATCAAGGCCAGCAAGGCTCATTTGACGAATCCCACCAAACATAGGATGCTATTCCTAATTAATCACCTATAGCCCTTTCCAACTTCTCCCAGCCTCAGAGCATCCAGCATTCTCTTCTGGTGGAGCGGCAGCTCTTCATGAGATGCTCTCTGCTGGCTCAGGGTGGCTATACAATGAGAACAGTTAGGCACTGGAATAGTCTCTCAAGGGAAATAGTGGATTCCCATACACTGGTCAGTTTTAAGACTCAGCTGGGCCATCTCATTTAAAGTTTACTATTGCCTACAAGGATTGAACCAGATGATCCTTAAGGTCCCTTTCAACCTGACATTCTGTGATTCTGTGTTTCTCGGGTCCATGCCCAGCCTTCTACAAGTGCATGTGTGCATGCTCTGCACAGCACAACATCCACAGGCACATGTCCAAAGGCCATGGAGAGGCTGTCAGCAGCTGGGCTGAGAGCAGTGAGCCCACTGCATACAGGATGGCAGAAACTGACAAGTGCCATGAACCTCTCTGTTATTGGAACTGAAAGAGTAAGGCAATGATTGAAAACCCTTCCTCTACTACTTCCAAAATTGAAACTGATTTATTCTCTGGAAGCAATGGGCTTAAGATCTCCATTGTCAGCACATTGGTTCTGTACTGTGAGGATCTATGATGGGATAAAAATACTGTATTTCTTTATTAGCATGGTTTTATAATCACTTCACACAGAAGCATCATAGCAGACAGAGAGGAAACAGATTCATTGCAACTTCCGTTCCTCAGTCCTGCTCCTGAGTTTGTGTGGGGAACCTGGAAAAAGTGTTTCTTTTTTTTCAACAGTCATAGTATAAACTGAGAAAATGCAAAAGGCATTTCTGGTCTTTCAGCCAATTAACACTCCTGACCTGGCTTAGAAGTCCTAATGAATGTGTTAGGGTCTAATGCTGCTGTAAGCAGCTACAGAAGGCTGCAGTAATGATTGATGCCACAGTCATATCTATGTCAGAAATGCAGCACCATGGTGGCCCTGGCTGCTACATGGTGACAGTGCAGCTACAATGTGACTCTGTTCTATGAATGAATGAAGGTTGAGATATTTCAAATAATTAATTTGAGCTCCAGAGTAAATTACTTTATACAGCCCCAACACTTTAGGGACTAAGAAATCTGCATCAATGATCAAGCACTGAAAAAAATGGACTATTCAGTACTACTATTGTCCACCTCTGAAACTGTGGGCCTTATGGATCCTAAAAGAAACTTTGAGGATATGGACAGACAATCATAAGCAGTTGGACCAATGCAGATAATAAAGCTGTAAAAATTAGTGGCATCTCACTAAACACCTGAAACTGCTGTGAAGGCTTATTTCCATTCTGGAGCAGGTTAGGAGGGTGCAAGCAATCAGGTTAGAGGAGTTAAACTGGCAGATATCCATGCAGAGCTGATCGGGACAGAGTGTGTAATTCATCTTGGCTTGATGGAGGTACCTGTGTGGACAGTCCAGCACAGCCTGAACTTCTCAGAGCAACTTGGATAAACTGCCTTTGGTTATAATATCTGAACAGCTCTCTTAAGGCTGAGTGTCCCTTTCATGCAACTCTGTGACCCAAGTCAGTAATTTCTAGGTCACTCAGTCCTTAAGAGGAAAGATGGCAAATTGCCTTGTGGGCTGTGTGAGGCCACCCCGGTTGGGCAGACCTTGGTGTGATTTATTTGGGTTCCTAAGTGTCTGTCTTTCTCTGTGCAAAACACTCATAAAGCCCCAGTTAAAAATATAGTCATCCTTTCCTTTCTTCTTGAGGAGAATTGTTTTTGCTCCCTTTTTATCATCAAGTGTTGTCAGTGATGGCAGCTTTCCACCAAAGCTGGAGGCACACCTTGGCTAGGCTAAAATGGTGTTTATTGGGATGGGTCGTCTGAGAAGAGGAACTGGATGCGTGAAGTTAGTGGGAGCTTGAGATGCTTGCAGATTTTCTCCTGACAGAAATAAAACAGCTTTCATCACTTTACTCCTCTCAGTCTGCTCCAAGCAAGCATGCTGGCAGACACTCACCTGCATCCCAAACTATGCAGCCTAACTATCCCAAATAACATCCCCACTTGCAGCTGGTCCACATCAGAGCCCAAAAATGTTCTTCTCCTCCTCCCTAGACCAGACATGAAGGTTTCTGCTCCCTCAGAGTGAGAGGGCTTAGGGTGAATTGAAAGGTTGGACAAAAGGACACCAAAAATTAGAACAGCTAATATGAAACCTCACTAGAATCTGACTTAATATTTCCTTAATGCAGAGCTACTGACTTTTGCCTCTCTGTCCCCAGCTGACAGGGCAAAGCTTAAAGCAGTACTAGAACTTGTGTGGCAGGATTCAGCCAGCCAGAGAGGTGTTTCTGGGACAGTCTCCTCTGCTCCAGTTTTTGAGCATCTGCAAAATGAGTTTATGCATGGTGGGGGCACTGCTTTCAGCAGCAACAGCTGCAGCGAGGAGACACCTGCTTGTTTTAAACAGGCTGCAGCTCCTGTCATTCTCCTCCAGGCAAATGAAAGCGATGCCAGCTGTCTCACAGACTGGTCAGCCTGTCTGAGCCCTCCTCCTACTCTCCAGGGAAAAGCCAGTTCCTAATGTACACAGCGTTTAGTTGTCTAGGAGCGCTTGTGTGGCTGAAACGCCTTGTGTGTGTCATCTATTTCTGCCCTGGTCTCACGGAGTGCTGCACTTCAGCACTCGCTCCCTCTGGCCTTCTGTATTTTTAGTAAGAACGCCAGAGGAAAATAGCAAATCATTGCTGTATATCAAATATCAAATCTCTGCACTACTAATAACACACCATGCATCTAAAATTAAAAGTTAGTTTGTTCTGGAATCCATAATACATATCTTACATGAATTGCTAAAGCCTTCTGTGAGTCAAAGAACTATTAGGTTTCTTCCCAGACTCCTAGCTGCATTTTTCTTTTTCTTTTTTATAACGAGTGTCTGGAATTTAACTCCTTGTCCTTTCCCTCATATGGCAGTGGGAAACATTTGACCAGGGTGCTCTAACCCTGCAGCTGATACAGGGAAGCCCTGTGTCAGAGGCTCAGCAGGAATCTGCCACACACCCATGAATGTTGTCTTGCACTGCAGTGCCCCATCCCTGAGAGCATATCTTATTCAAAGAAGCCAGCCTAGTGTGCTGGTAAAGCTGATACAGAAGAGTGGGTTTCATGCGCAGCCCTAACAAGCGCTATTTTTGTTCAGCACCACTCCATGCTGTGTGATACAAATGGCCTTTAACAGAACTACCAATGCAGACTGCAGAGAGAGATTTAATTGCATTCAGGAGAATATACAGTTAGATCACATGGGTTTTATTCCTGTCTCTAGAGTACACAACCCATTTTTGTTCTTGTTTTGCCTTACTTGTAGGTCTGTGATTCAGATACAATGCTTGATCCAGCCTCGTCAGTGGAAATGGTAAAAGTTTTAGAGGAAGATCCAATGGTTGGAGGAGTTGGAGGTGATGTGCAGGTGAGTACAACAATTTTCAGACTGACAGAGGAGTTGCAGCAACTATTTTCACCACAACAGATTTCCCTGCCTGGAATATACTGTGGTACCATTCTAGAGGCTTTTATGAATGATGTCATAACCTTTCCCTCTGTTGAATGGAAACTCTTATTCTTTGATGTGAGCACTGTATGCTTTGAACACCCATAGAAAGCCAATAAATATTTTTCTCTCCAATATAAGTGAAAAGTGGAACACTGAAACTGGCAGGACTGTTGCAGCATCTTTAAGTTTCTGCTTGCTCAGGGCACCAAAGTAAAGCTATAGGTGAGCAGAGAATTGAGGAGAGGTGTTCCAAAGCCAAGTCCAGCACCCAAGCATTGTAATTATGTTACTAGTGGCAGCCAAGATTGCTAGGCATAAAAGCCTTTTAGAAATGCATTGTGCTATGGAATCTGCATCTCTGCAGAGAGGCCAAGAAGCCCAAGTCAGCTAACTCCACTTCTGTTTGGATTTCCAGCATTGCTAAGCTTGGCTGACAACTACAGCAAAAGGCTGTCCATTTCTTTTGACAAAATTGCTTCTGTTGTAGTTTAGAAAGAAAAATGCATATGAATGTTGCAGTTGGCTTTAGGATCAGTCTCCCATACTCAGCTGGGCTTTTATGTGAGGTGAAGGAGAAAGTGTCATCTGTATGAGCAACCCCTTGTTAATGAATGCCCCAGTAGTAAGAATTATTTCAGGCATGTGACTATTAACACCAGAAATTAAGATTCTCACAGAAGCCTGAATAGCCTTGTGGCTCTGGACTGACTATGAAGCAGGTGTCAGACTCACTCTACACCTATGAAATGCCACGGATGTGTAAGAAAAACTGGAGGAAGGCAGTTTGGCTTCAGTTATGACAATGGAGCTTCATAAGCATCCCAGTTCACTTTCCAATATACACCAAATACATTGGAGCCAGGCTTGAGCCTATGCCTCAGCCCTGCTGCCTCAAAACCGTTTTTGAATTAAATTGAAACAGACACAAGATTGGCCTTTGGCCTTCAGACAAGGGACCGTCAGAGCAAAGGACTAATTCTTATCTAGTTGCAGGGAAATGCTTTCTAGATGTAGAAAGCTGCAAATTGCCCAGAAAATCCCCATGCTAAAAAGGTGTCAGTTGAGAGCTGGCACAGCCACCCTGCTACAAATTTCCTTTCCACATTTTTCCACACAAGCTGTGTACTGAGAACCCAGATGTGAAGAGACAGACTTGGGCATCTGCACACACCTGTAACTTCATCAAGTGTTCAGACTCCTAGTATATGTCTGTATTGTATTTTAAATGTGGTTTTGAGCTTCAGGTGGTCTTTTGGCATATAGAACAGAAATAATGAGTCCTTTATGCTGGTCAAAGCAAGACTATTAGAAAATCACAGTATGTCTTGGGGTAACATAACAGGGCTGGTACTGCAGACACAAATCAGAACAGACTGTTCCTCAAGAGGCCTAATGTCAAATGTTGAGTCCTAGTCCCAGGGTCAAAACTTTAGGGCCGGAGTTGTGATACCCATAATGTTGTCCAAAGACCATGTGCTCAGACTTTCACATGTTCTGGCATAACTTTTGGAGAGCTGGAAAAAGTTCCATGAGTCCAAAAGTAGTCTATGGGGTGCCAAGAAGCAGGACGCCAGGCTTGGACACCACCACCATTTCTTGGAAGAAACTGAGTCCAGCAGGTCCTTAGAGAAAGGAAGAATGAGCCAGAAAATAACTTTCTGGGTAGAGAATAGTGAAATTTGCAAGGAAGAAGAGAACATTTTCGTGTAACAGACTTTTGAAGGGTTCATCTTGTCCTTTCTTTCAATGTCCTGGGCTGTACAGGTAGCTTCTAGATTTGCCACGAGTGACACAGGAGTGACGTTCCTCTTGTACTCCAGGCCAACGGTGCTCTAGTCTTTATTGACTCAAAGTGTACATTTTCTGTCTTGTGAGCTCATCTAAATGAAACCTTTTTTTATTTATTTTGCAGATTTTGAACAAATATGATTCTTGGATCTCCTTTCTGAGCAGTGTGAGATACTGGATGGCATTTAACATAGAAAGAGCCTGCCAGTCCTATTTTGGCTGTGTGCAGTGCATCAGTGGACCTCTGGGGATGTACAGAAACTCTTTACTCCATGAATTCGTGGAAGACTGGTACAATCAAGAATTTATGGGCTCCCAGTGCAGCTTTGGAGATGACAGGCATCTAACTAACAGAGTGCTAAGTTTGGGCTATGCAACAAAATACACAGCTAGATCCAAGTGCCTTACCGAAACACCGATAGAGTATCTCAGATGGCTGAATCAGCAGACTCGCTGGAGTAAATCCTACTTTAGAGAGTGGCTTTATAATGCAATGTGGTTCCACAAGCACCATTTGTGGATGACCTATGAAGCTGTAATCACTGGATTCTTTCCTTTCTTCCTTATCGCCACGGTCATTCAGCTCTTCTACAGGGGAAAAATCTGGAACATCCTCCTCTTCTTGTTGACAGTTCAGTTAGTGGGCCTGATAAAGTCTTCCTTTGCCAGCTTCCTTAGGGGCAACATTGTCATGGTTTTCATGTCACTCTACTCAGTGTTGTACATGTCAAGTTTACTGCCAGCAAAGATGTTTGCCATTGCCACGATAAACAAAGCAGGGTGGGGCACGTCAGGAAGAAAAACCATTGTAGTTAATTTCATAGGACTCATTCCAGTCTCCATTTGGTTTACAATCCTCCTAGGTGGCGTGATTTTCACTATCTACAAGGAATCAAAAAAGCCATTTTCTGAGTCGAAACAGACAGTTCTCATCATTGGCACAATACTCTATGCATGTTACTGGGTTATGCTTTTGACTTTGTACTTGGTTCTTATCACCAAATGTGGCAGGCGGAAGAAAGAGCAACACTATGACATGGTGCTAGACGTATGATGTTTCCATGGGAAGTTACCCAGAGAGCTGTAAAGCAACCCCAACGACCCCGTAGTATCTGTGTCGTCAGATGAATGTTGCCAAGGGAAATGGATCACTGCTGCTGGGAATAGGACATTTATATTCCTCTGGGTTCATTTTCATCCTGCCAAAGTAAGAAGAACAAAACCATTTTAAAAAGGATATTTTTTTTTGGGGTGGTGGGGGCGGGGAGGGTGTTTCTTCTGTTTTGTTTTTCCAAGGGGGAAAGATGCAAACCATCCACTTTCAACCTGTTCACAAGCAAATGGGAGAGCTTCTACGTTTATGCACTTTTTAACTGTGCATATGCCTGACAGTGTTACGTCCTATATACCTCACTGGTCATGCTTATGTGTGTCGACAGGAAGGAAAGGAGTTTGGAGGAGCGAGAAAAGGATCTTATAACCCCTTGCAACCTAATTTATGAACTTCTCTTGTTTTGTTTGGTTTTGTTTTGGTTTGTTTTTTTTTATATAGTTCTGTTTATAGGAAGGGTCTTTTGTGTTAGGCTGGCAAGTGTAATGCCAAAGTTAAATTTTAAAACGCCATTGGCTGAGCTGTATTTTTATATTATTGTATTAATTATTTTTTTTGTTTGGTTTGTGTGTGTGTATTTTTAAGCCAAGTTTTTGATTATTTTTTTTTTAATTAAATCACATATTTTATATTTTACTATCTGCCACCAAAAAAAAAAAAAAAAAAGAAAGGAAAAAAAAAAAAAAGCTGCCTCCCCAACGTTTTGGTTTTTGTTTTTCTTTTAGTCTTTTGAAATACAGCTGGGATAATAAAATAAGATCCTACTTTCTCCCTTCAGATTTGTTCTGCATTTCTCTCTTTCACAACAGAAAGAATCGCTTGAGTTTTTGCAACTGATGAATGGTTATTTCTGTGAAAAAAGCATTTAAATGTGCTCTCTGAAAACACTTGTAAGGAAAGGCCCAACGTTGTCTGGTTTTGAACATAAGCATATTTGTGTATAAAAAAAAAACAACAAACAAACAAGGCCAAAGAGGTAGCTATGTGCAATTTGGGGTTTTGTTTTGGATGACATTGTAAAAGGGAAATTTGCTTCTCTGCTGAGGGCATAATATCCCTGGCATGCACAATAGCCATAAGGCGAGGCAGGCCTCCATGCCACTACAAAAGACGTTGCTATAGGAAAGCTCCCACTGATTTTATATGGGACATGAGGAGTCAGAAACTTCTGATCCAAAGAAATACTAGACACCCAAAACTACTACTGACTGCTCTGGTGGGTCATAATTGTTCATAATCTGCTAGTACCAAGCAGACAGTTCATATTTTTGAGTTTATATATATATATATAAGGAAAACTGATCAACACTTTCAAAATGTGTTTTAGAATTGAATTTCTGAAGCATCCTTCATGCAGTTTACCAAACCCCAAACCAACAGCTTCTCTGACATCCAGTGTAATACAGACCCCAATACTCAGCTCAGAAATTTGTTTTTGACTGAAACGTATCTACTGGAAAAGAAGCCAATTTTTTTATGAGAAAACATCAAGCCTTAGCAAATCCATCACTGCCTTGGTGCCTAATAATCAGTCTTGGGCATTTATTTTGGATCCTGGGTTTGAGAAATAACATTCAGGACTAAATTACGTAGTCTTTCACCAGCCAAAGGAATGTGGCATTGAGCCCTAGCATACTTTATCAGAGCAACAGAAAGCCAGTTGCATACAGACATATGCCCTTTGTAGATTCTGGTATTAAAAGCACTGTGGTAAAGCAGAAATCAGCATATGATGCTTAAAGAACTTAGAAGCATTTTCAGCTTCTCTTTTTTTATGCAGACATGAACAGATTCTGCTGTAGAATGAACTGCACACACACTACCTTACTTGTCTGGTTATCTTGAGGTACATGATTGCTTGAAGGTTGTACTGATACTATGTTAATGATCGGGGAGTTGATTCACGTTGATTACAAAATAGAACAGTATTAAAAAATGCAAAAGACACAGTAAAAATAAAAAACTTGACTATGCCTTTTAACTATTTATGATGTAAGTTAAAGCTTGGTTAACATTCAAATGTCAAATAAATCCTCTCATTCTATAAAAAGGTTGAATTAATTGCCTGTATTTATTCTAGCCATTATTCAATGTACTTCCAATATAGGTTGTATAGTATAAATGTTGCTTTCATAAATAAAATATTTTTGATAATATTATGACTAATTCATGGTATTTCTGAAGCCATCAATCTGCATGGTTTGAAGGCTGTTATCTTGTCACCAGCAGGAATTTGCCATCACGTAGCAGAGCAGTGTGTGCCTGGAGAAGACAGGGACTAGCCCTGTTCTGAGGGACAGCACAGTGTATGGACAGCTCTCAGAGTCTTTGCCTGCCTCTGCCAGCAGCTACTAGATGAATTCACTTAGAACATTACTTTCCCTTTTTCCTCAGCTTCCTGCTTTGTAAAACAGGAATAGAAATCCAGCTTCCTTTTGGGAGCCTGAAGAAGAGGAGGCTCAGGGGAGACCTTATTGCCATCTACAACTACCTGAAGGGAGGTTGTAGCCAGGTGGGGGTTGGTCTCTTCTCCCAGGCAACCAGCATCAGAACAAGAGGACACAGTCTCAAACTGTGCCAGGGGAAGTTTAGGCTCGATGTGAGGAGAAAGTTCTTCAGAGAGTTATTAGCCATTGGAATGGGCTGCCCAGGGAGGTGGTGGAGTCCCCATCCCTGGAGGTGTTTAAAAAGGGATTGGATGTGGCACTTGAAGCCGTGCTTTAGTAGTCATGAGGTGCTGGGTGACAGGTTGGACTTGATGATCTTTGAGGTCTTTTCTGACCTGATTGATTCTATGAAGTTTATGGTGAAAGTGCTTTACATGAAAGCTAGTGTTTTCCAGCCCTCCTGCCCACTGGAAGTTACTACCCTTCATAGCTAGGTCAGCAAAGGAGAACTCATACATGGCCTTCCAATGCTCCTCAATACTAATATTTTCAAGCCCACTTCACCCTGACACAGTTGAAATTTGTGTATGTGTTTTTCATGAGGGTTATGGGTAGCAGCCACTGGCAGAGGGACAGAGTGAGCAGGGTGCAAAGTAACATCTTAGTCACATCCCAGATCATAATAGGCTCTTCAGAGGTCAATTACTTAGGAGCTAGCTTTCTTAGCACTCTGTTTTTACCCCGTGTCTGAATGCTCTGCCTAGTTTTGAGTTCCCCAGTGCACAGAAGTCACTGATAAACTGGAGCAAGTTCAGTACAGGGCCAGTGTGATGACTGGGCTGGAGCATAGGGGCTGAGATAGCAGGGCTGGCTAGGATGGAGAACAGCTGGGCTTTGGCAGGAGGATGCATAAGGTGTCCTACAATAGCTGTAGGGAGGTCATCAAGAAAATGGAGCCAAGATCTTGGTGGGTGGATGAATCCCACAAGTTTTAGTTGAAAGGGGTGAGATTCAACCTGGGTATAAAATGGGACTGTCACGAGGACAATCAGGAATTGAAACAGGTTGACAAGAGAGACAGTGCAGCCTCCATCCTGAGAAGGCTTCTAGAGCAGACTAGATAAAGTCTTGGGATGCCTGGTCTTCCCTCACAGATGTCCCTGTTTTAAGCAGGAGGTTGGACTAGAGACTTCCAAGGTCACTTCCAACACCTATTCTCTCATCCTTTCTGAGGCAGGTGCTGACAGTCTGCTTCCTAATGACATTTCCCACCCACACAGAAGCTTGTTCCCATCTCTTTCCCCACACATCCACCCTGACCCTCAGCACAAATAGCTCAGCAGCAGCTGAGTACCCAAAAAGTCAGAGCCCTTTGTATGATTCTGAGGAGTTACTCTCCTCACCACATTCACAACTGTGTATATATATATAAAAAAAAAAAGAAACCCAAAGGTTTCAGCAAAAGCCAAGACTGCAAAACCATTCTTGATGAAAGTATGCTTAGACAAATTAAATTATTCAGTAACTTGTCCTTGTTTTCATTAGTAGCAAATAGAACAAGTTTAAAAAAAAATAAAAAATCATGCTTTGATTGGAACTTTTCAAAAAACACAGACATTTTTCAGCCACTTCTGCTAGACAAATGTTGCTGAACACTATGTGAGACTTCCACAAACTACAAATTCTACAGAAAAGTTGAAACCCAATCTTTTTAAAGATGCTATAAATTGGCAATATCTGAGGCTAGCACCCATTTCCAGAGTAAAGCAATTTGGGTTCCAGAGCATCTGCTTGCAGAGACCAGGTGGAAAGCAAAAACCTGAGGGAATCAGAGGTGCAGCAGGGAGGAAGGAGCCCTCCCGCTCTCTCGGCTAACAAGCTTCAGTTTGGCCAAGAACCAGGTTTCTTTCAATGGGAAGCACATTAATATTTAGCAGAACATGCTGCCAAGCATGTCCTGGTGCACAAGCTGTTGTGAATCTGTCTGTTAAAAAATTAGGTCTGAATTTTATTCTTAGCAAGAGATAGGATAGTGAACAGGAGATGAGATATACTGAGAGCTGTTGATGAGGTTTGGTATTACTGAGGCTTTGTTAGAGATGCCACTATTTTATTATTATCTTTTTCTGGAGTTAACACAATTAACTTAAATATAGTGCAATTTTTTTTTCCCCAGCTTTTACTTGGCCTGAGTTTGCCGCTTCAGTTTCATATCTGGTTTATGGATGAGTGCCCCAAATTGTTGCTGCTTCTTTCTGCTATGATATTTTGTATAATAAAGTATTCTGCTTCTCCCAAAGAAATTCAGCTCGATTTTTCTCCTAGAATAACCCTAACATTTCTATGAATTACTCTGGTCTGTGGCATTTTATTTTTTTTACCACAGGCCAGATCGTGTAGCCCCAGATAATCCTGGACACAAGTAGAAGAGATGCATGAAGCAGAAAGCAGCCTGCTGTGGAAGATCATAGAGCTTAGTTGTGATCTCAGTCATCAGCTAGTCTCAAAATCGGAAAACAGTCTGTGGCTTTTGTTGTTTGGTGTGGGTTTTTTTCCTAGATTCAATATAAACTATCAGTATCCCTCTGAGGACAACAACACAGGTCATCTTGCCCCTTACTGGACAACATACATGTGGGATTTTGCTCTTAAGAGATCAACAGATGTCTGTCATTAGTTCTGCAGCGCTTGAAAACACCTTCTTTCTTTCTTTTTTGTTTGTTTGTTTGTTGTTTTCTTTCTTTCTCTTTAAGAAAGCACATGTTTTCTAATTCCTTTGGTCATGTCCAGGAAGCAAGAACCAACATCACCCAGGAACCAAAAACTATTGTAGCCACACTGCTCAGAGTCTAGGACCCATTGCAGTAATATTCCCATTGTTTCTTTTACAGCATCCCTGCTGGGTTGCCTTTCTCCTGGTAGTAACCTACTTATCACCACAAATCAAAACCTACTGTAATCACAATTCTCAGAGTCTAGAACCCATTGCATTAATATTTCCATTGTTTCTTTTACAGCATCCCTGCTGGGTTGCCTTTCTCCCAGTAGTAACCTACTTTGACCTGCTCCAGGTTTTCATGCACTCTGTAGCAATTAAATGATTATGACAGAACCTTTTCTTTTTTTTGGGGGGGAGGGGCTGCTTCCCACAAAGTTCAGTGAGAACAGAGAGCATAAAGGGCTTGTCCATGATCAGTGCTGCTTTACACTACCCAAGAGAGCGATGTCTGGAATTTCGCAGTGTCAGTCATGTTATTCCAGATCACACAATTCGCACGAGGAATGTCACGCAAAAGTAACAGCTAGCAACTCAACCAAAGGACATTAGATTTTGCAAGTTCTTCTGCCAATAGAATTATTTATTTTAGTTTTTAGGAGGGAAATCATCACTTTCAACTGTGTCTTGACCCTACAGTACTTTGGGTGCACGTAAAACACTGTAGCCACAAAGGACTGAGATGAATGAGCAACTTGTTCTAAATTAACTACAAGATTGTGGCCTGCATCTGCTTCTCAAAAGCACTCTTAATTTTTTTTAATGAATATACCTTATAGGCTGAACTCATCCAGTGAGGTGATAATTACTGATCAACATTGATTTCTTCTGCCCTCATTCTTCATTGCATTCCACAAAAAAATGTGCAGGATCTTGCCAGCAGGAGTTGGTTCTGCCCTTGTTTCTGCCAGCATCTCTGATACCTGGACAACCATGGCAGCACTGTGAGATGTATTGGAAGATATCTCAGTATAAAAAGAGAAAGTCTGTGAAGGTGATAGGAGAAGGCTCCTCCAAGAAAAATGAATCATTTAAGGACAGAGAAAAAAAAAACAACATTTCACAATACACAAAACAGCTATTTCATGTATTCAGTGTAAAGCAATAGAATTCCCTGCTTACAAGTGTATGTTTCTTTTTGCTGACTATGGGGGGAGACTCAGGGATCAGCTCAGATCATCAGTTCATAGTGTAATTCAAATTGGAGGGACATCAGGAGATCATCTAGTCCAACCACCTGCTCAAAGCAGGGATGGCTATTAAGTAAGTAAAAATAATCTATCCATCACAAACATGGTCTTTCCTAAATGCTGACTTCTGCAGATGTTCACACTTAGTTGCCCCGGTCTTGAAGCAAGAGTCCTTGCAAGAGTCCTAGCTCCTGCTGTGCCATTTCTCCTAGACATCCATTCAAAATCTTTCACATAGCACTTTTCTCAGTTCCCCACCATACATGGGTTCAGATACATATCTATAGCTATCTGTAATAGTCTTCATGTATGAGAACCTAGCAAGACAAAATCCTGGCAGGTAGCACAACTGTACATGGTGAACCTGCATGCTGCACTTTGTTATATTTATAAACAACTCTATGTATACTTGATCTTTCTTAAAATGACCACCAAGGTGACTTGCTGGCAACTTTTCCTGGAGACAGGGGGAGGAGGGGAAGTGAATGGTTAATGATCTGACCTGCCATCTGGCTGAGTAATTCATGTAAGATTAATTATTCAGGTACAAAATTTGTAATCCTTGATTCCAGCCAAGAGCAAATTCAAATAAAACCACCTAACAGGGGTATCCATGTAGCTCTTGCTGTGCATGTGCCCCAGAAGTTTAATGTAAAGCAGTATGAGTTTGGAACCAAATCACAGCTGGTTTCTTTCCTTCCTTCCTTCCTTCCTTCCTTCTTTCTTTCTTTCTTTCTTTCTTTCTTTCTTTCTTTCTTTCTTTCTTTCTTTCTTTCTTTCTTTCTTTCTTTCTTTCTTTCTTTCTTTCTTTCTTTCTTTCTTTCTTTCTTTCTTTCTTTCTTTCTTTCTTTCTTTCTTTCTTTCTTTCTTTCTTTCTTTCTTTCTTTCTTTCTTTCTTTCTTTCTTTCTTTCTTTCTTTCTTTCTTTCTTTCTTTCTTTCTTTCTTTCTTTCTTTCTTTCTTTCTTTTTCTTTCTTTCTTTCTCTCTTTCTTTCTTTCTTTCTTTCTCTCTTTCTTTCTCTCTTTCTTTCTCTCTTTCTTTCGCTTTCTTTCTTTCTTTTTCTTTCTTTCTTTCTTCTTTCTTTTCTTTTTTTCCCTTTTTTTTCCTTTTTCCCCCTTTTTTTTCCTTTTTTTTTTTTTTTAATTTATCCATTTGATTTATTGTGGAGCTCTCTTTGGACACTTTTATCTATCAAAATCTCTCTCAAACATAAAAGCTAAACAGATAGAAACCAAGTTTACATTAACGTAAAAACATATGCACTGTGAAAACTCTGTCTACACAAGAAAGTTTACCTGATGTAGCCAAAGACTTTGTGATTTGACTTAGGGTAGTGTCAGTGTCATTTTATTTGGGGGTGGTGATTTATATTTCTTAGGAAATTATGCCCATAATTGTAAAATTAGAATCCCCATTTACTAGCTTGAACAAAGAAGAAAGCTGCACTTAAATTGTGATAATAAATTGGTTTAATCAAACTGGCAGGGGAACATTTTTATGTCAATCTATGCCAGATGCATTTTAGTTCACTCTTGCATCATTTACCTCAAAATAAGCTGCAATGTGAATCTGCAACACTCCAGACAGTCCATAAGGACTGCCCTGGGCAAATCTTTGCTATGCAGTCATTGTGAAGTAGTTTAGCCTGCGGCATCAGAGTCGTTAGTTACTTTGCATTTGCCATAGGGTAAGAGAAAGAATGAACAAGTAATGTATGATGACTACAACAATGTAAACTCATGCCCTAGGCTGCTCAGAGATGCTTTCAAATGTGTCTGTACCTTAAACTGATCTGGACTGCCTTCTGGGTAAATCAGGGTCATGTGCAGACAAAGACACCCAGGAGAGTTGAGGTGAATTATCAAGAATTCAAGCTGGTTATTTAAACTGTGGGAAGCCTCCATTAAGAATGTGTTTGCAGGATGTAAGCAGCTCTGCTCTGATTTAGTAACTTCTCCCCCCATCCCCCTTTTTTTATGTTTTGGTTTTGTTGGTGGTGTTGTTTTTGTTTTAAGTAGGACTTTAATATGGTTTATCTCTTGCACACTAAAAAAATTGATGAAGATGTGCCCACATGATCCCAAGTGTACTGAAAGTTGCCTTCCCGCAGGCACTGGAGGAAGATGCTGAGCACATACTGCAAAGCACATTTAACTGGGATAGTTTTAGGCACTCCTCTGGACATGCACTCGCTCCGCCTCATGCAGAACTCTGCACAGATCATAGCCAGCACCCATTGTCCTTGGGCTGTTCTCAGCTAAACAAAGAGCAGGCTGCTGTCTTGAACGACTGCAAATGCCCCTGTGAAACAACAATGCCTGCCAGATGCATGGATTGCATATATGCTGTACTCAAGTGGTAAAACAGAGCATGCTGTATTGTATGTGCAGCAAACCCATATTTACCAGGAAGCACAGAAGTCCAATGTGTAAGCAAGACATCTGGTCCTGGCAAAGCTGAAGGAGAAGAGACTCCATCACTAAAAGGAACATAAGCAAGCCATACATATGCTATCTCACTGCATGGCACATCACTTTGTGGTCAGATGAACATTGCTCTGGGTGTTTTGCCTGGAGGCATTGGCACATCAGCCTGTGAGCACAAGGGAAAAAGAGTATGAACCTACAGTGCATTATCCTGGGTACTACTGCCACAGTACAATTCTAGTAATTCATTAATTGATGGTTATTTGGCTTCACTCCATTCCAGGACTGAAACACACAATGTAATCACCTGGATTGCAATGTTTCTTGCAAGCATGATTAAAATACTTCCATGAAGAATGAATGACATTCATGGCCCAGGCAGAGTGTGCTTCCCAGGCGTCATGAAAGATCTCACACATCTCTGTATACCTGTTGGATAGCACATGTTGTCCACAGTTGCCAGTTTGGCCCCTCTGTCACTGATCTGATTGCTTCTTATGTTCTTAATTAAATAAAATGAGTGTGAGGTTCTGGCCAAGTTAATCATGGCTAAGAATCAATGTTCATATTTCTCTCACAGCTTTGAAGTCTGTCTAATCTATCCTGTTATCACCATAATGTCTGAGATGTGATGAGGGCTTTGTAAGTACACAGATTAGACAGATTGCAAAGTTAATGGGGACATATGGGTGTTGTTTCTCAGCCATTATTCTTTCTGTAATTGTGTTGGAAAGAATCTGTCAGCAGAAATGCACTCTTCAGTAATACATGGCTGCAGCATGTTGGTAAATGCTGGGGAGAGTGCTGGTCTGTGAGTGCATGTTCTCCACACACAATCAATCACTTCATACCTTTTCCTTGTGTTTTTGTTTAAACACCTCACCAATGACAGGCTTGTTTGGAAATATATTTGTCATTGACTTCAGCTTCCCGAGCACTGTATGCAGTTTTCTGGTCAACCTGGTGTTGGAAAAGCCCCCAAATCTTATTGCCTTCATGATTTTCTGCTTATGTCTTTTGTATGATACACTGTGTGCTAATAAGCAAAACCCCGGGAAACTCAGCGTCCCTGCACGTAGCACCTGCATACTTTTGTTTTCCAGCCACTTCCTCAAATCCAATTTGTTACTTCTCTGTTTAAATCAGCGCAGCCAGGCAGGTATAAAATGAAAGTCTTAACCACCCCTAGCAATTACATGTTATGTTTCATAAGATTAGGCAGGAAGCACTCCATAAATTCCAGTAGTTAACACTTATGTTAATTGAATTGCCCCCACGTTTGAATGGAGCTGGTATTCCTCTGCTCTCAACTGGTTGCGCTTCCCGAAACCCGGCTGCATAACAACAAACAGATGTTTTCCAAAGCAGACAAGGCCACGTTTTTAGTGATGGTAAAGTGATGTCTCTATTTTGTTACATTTGTGAAGTCAAATTTAAAATAATTAGAGGAAAAAAAAAAATTTTGGCTCAGCTACACTGAATACATTGGCAGCAAAATTTACTGTGCTGTAGGACTGTACCATAGCAGAGCTACCTTTACTTATTCATGTGAGGCAAACTGCTAAATTAACGTGCCTAGCACAACACTGTGTTCTAGAAGACTTAGCATCAAGACTCTCTGTGTGCCAGATACTTCAGGTCAATTTAGAAATACCTGAGGCATGCAAGTTGCTCCCACTGTTACACCTGCAGCCACAGGAGATTTTTATGCTTTGCATCCTCACTCACCAGATCAGCCGGGTTAGTGAAAACCGTGTTCATCAATGCTAAGTTCAGATAAAATGTCTGAATAGCAATATTCAGGCAAATAGCAGTCTCAGTCCCTTGTATGACCCTAGTTGTGGAGGCAACAACAGCAGCCAACAACCAGGGATATTTACTTCTTCGAGAGTTACAGCTGCATCAGGAAAACACTGTCTGTCTTTGCCCTGATACATGTAGATTGTAATCCAGCTGGCATCATCCTTTACTGCTGCTGCCAAACCTCTGAAAGGGAGTGGCTGCATAATTTAAAGCCTTGTCTGTGCATGTCAGTTTATTTAGTATATGCTAAGTCATTTATTTTAATCAATTAGATAAATGAATCTGCTAGGACTTTACTCAGGCACACCTGTTCTATTTTTCTTTTTCTTCTATGTTATTTGGAATCCAAGCCAAAAAAGCCATTCTTGTGCCACAGTAAGTATATCCACAAGTAGAAGAGGCCTCCCCTATGAATTGCCCTACATTATGTTCATACAAACAGTAAAATTCATACAAGCCACAACTCATTATGAACAGGGATAGACAAAGACTAAAATGCTAGAAGGAGCAGTCTTACATTACTCATGTAGGATCAGACTACTCTAGAAAAATAGTTTGCAGCCCACAACTCTGAGAGCCCTCAAACACCAGTTGTGATCAGAGAAAATAAGCTGAAGACCAGACTGGCAGGCAGAGCCAACCTTGTAACTTCTGCTGTTTTGCTTGTAACTTCCACCCAAGAGCTAACTACAGTTTGAAGAACCCTGAAATTCTTTTTCCCATCTCTAATGGCTATAGTTTCACTGCTGAATTTCTTCTTAAATTTACCCCATTTAACTCCGAAACCCTGTGAAATGGGTTGCTATTTAACAGACTTCTGGTGAGAATAATACTCCTCAGAAGTTGTTTTCAACTTAAAGATCTGAAGATGTCTGGCAACTCCAGAAACAGTATTTTTATGTTCCGTTAAATCAGATTCCCTCCAAAAAGAATTCTAACATTTTAGGAACATTTTATAAAACTGGGTGAAATGTTTCAAAGACAAATCCACAAGCATTGCCCATGCTTAATGATGGCTAGTTCAGATTCAGGTTCTATGGAGCCATTACCACATTCCAGAGTTTGAATAGAATTTCAACCACTATTTGAATGACTCCCAAGTTCCACAAATATAAAATGAATTTCAGACAGACTTTGACTCTGTCCCCACTTAGACATCCACTTTGAAATGCAGCCTCTGTTTTCAACCAGCTGTCATATAACTGCTGCCTGCGTGCTTTCAACAACCATATACCTTATAATGGTTCACTTGACCCCTTCCATCAGATTGCAAGCCCTTAGTTTGATCGTGACATTGTCCTATGAAATGTCTTGAAAGACTCATGAAAATTGAAAACAGCATATCTGCAGCTTCCTCCTCTTATGCTCTCACATAAAAGGATGTTAAACAGTTTGACATAATTTGTTCTTAGTAGAAACACATTAACTAATTTTATTATTCACTGTTTTCTATCTTCCTTGCTTTTCTTCTCCTTCCCTTTTCATGATATTATTTCTTTGCCAGTCTCCAACCCACTGGAGCCTCTGATGTCCCAGGAGTTCCCTGGGACAGAAAGTTTTGGGTTAGCTCAATGAACACTCAAGGCCATACTAACTTCCATGCATAGCTTTTTCAGCACAATCTTTCCTTTGGGGCCAGATTGCAGATATTGAATAGGAGGCAACAGAAGGCACATGAGATGAGGTTCTTTCATTCCTATCAACCATGCCCTGTGCTTCTTACCTGAGCTTTAACTAGTTCCCAACCAATAGCCCAGAGTTGCTCTCCAAATTTAGGTGAATGTAAGGATCATGACTATATCCTGAAAGATGGATGTGAATAATGATTTTGAGGCTTTCTCCATCTGTTCTCACACACCCCAACCAATCTTACCCTTTCCCTCTGCATTTACTGTGGCAATAGAATCTTTAATTTCACCTTTTGTCCCTCAACAGGCTATTTGCTGGATTCAAAACTGTCTGGATGGCCAAGCCCAAAAATTGGTGGGAATGGAGTTAAATCTTGTTGGTGGCCAGTCATTAGTGTTGTTCCCCAGGGTTTGTTAAAGGGTCCTACTCTCTTTAATATTTTTATCAATGATCTGGATGAGAGGATTGAGTGCACCCTCAGTAAGTTTGTAGATGACACTAAGATATGAGGGAGTGTTGATCTGCTTGAGGGTATGAAGGCTCTGCAGAGAGAGATGGACAGCATGAATCAATGGGCCAAGGCAATTGTATAAGGCTTAACAAGGCCACATGCCAGGTCCTGCACTTGGATCACAACAGTTCCATGTTGTGTTACAGGCTTGGGGCAGAATGGCCAGAAAGCTGCTCAGTAGAAAGACCTAGGAGTGTTGATATATGAGCCAGCAGCGTGCTCAGATGTCAAAGAAGGACACCTGCACCCTGGCCTGTATCAGAAATGTTGTAAACAGAAGTAGGGAAGTGTTTGGCCCCTGTAGTCAGCACTGGTGAGGTCACACCTCAAATACTGTGCTCAGTTTTGGGACCCTCACTACAAGAGAGACATTGAGGTGCTGGAGCAGGTCCAGAGAAGGACAACAAAGCTGGTGAATGGTCGGGAGAGCAGGTCTTCAGAGAAATAGCAGAGGGAAATGGGGTTGTTTAGTCCTGAGAGCAGGAGGATCAGAGGAAACATTCTCACTTATCAGAAGTGATAGGATGAGAGGAAATGGCCTCAAATTGCACCAGGGGAAGTTTATATTCTTTATTAGAAGAAACTTTTTCACTGGAAGGGTTACCAAACACTAGGATAGGCTCCCCAGGGAGACGATTGAATCACCATCCCTGGATGTGTTTAAAAGATGCATAGATGTGGTTGGTACCAAGGGTCATAGTTTAGGACCAGACTTGGCAGAGTTAGATAACGGTTGGACACAATGATCTTAAAGGTCATTTACAACAACAACAATAACAACTGAAATAATTCTATGATTTTATTTCAGCTCTTGGAGCTGTCACATCTGAAAGGAGGTAGTTGCTACAGCATGGTTTGGGTGAGTCAGAGTACTTCACATCCTCTGCCTGAATGTACTGTGCAGCAATGAGAAACTGAGTCTGTGTTGTTAAGCATTGAATCTGCTCTTCCTGTAAGCTACCACCGAAGATGATTCCCTCCAATTTGTTCCCTAGTCCAACATGGGACTCAGCGAATTCAAGATGTGTATATTCTAATCAAAAGAGACACTGGGATAATGAGAATTACCTGAGTGTCACATACCACCACCCCCACACTTCATAAAATCCATACTCATATTGACTAGTATTACATTCAGAAGTAAGCTTTTCTCAATGTAAATATGTATAAAACTGCTGCAAGTGTCTGTCTCAGTGTTACATAAATAGTGGTCCAGTCTTACGAGGTACTAAGCTCGTACACCTAGCAGCAGTGGAAGCACTGAACTCATCTATAGGCCTAAATTCAATGTGTATTTTGCTTGAGGAATGACTAATTATTATGATGATTTAATTACTTGTTTTAATAAAAACTCCTTGAAGTGCTAATTTGCTGCAGGTTTTTTTGGTGGTGTATGCAGAATGTACTGCTTTGTGATATTTCTACATTTACTATTTTCTAGTGAATGTTTTACTATGAGCAATTCATTCCTTTGTTTGCTCTTCTACTTTCCTGTACCAACATTTGAGCTCAGGGTGGAAACTTCCACTTCTCTGCTGGAAGAGATCAGACAGTTGACAGAATTTTTGCCAAGGTACACAGGATTTTTGCAGGGGCTTTTTCCGCCTAGTTGACTGTAAGAGGCTACTTATTGGTCCTTTTATATTTCCAGTCAAGATATGATTGGTACTTGCAGAAAAGGTGAGCTTTTTTAGATTTAGTGTCAAGACCAGATTTCACAAAACCCCACAAATTCTGTTAGCTGAGCTACACATCAAGAGTGCAACATATTTCAGCAACTGTCTTTCATGCACTTCATTAAGCGTAAATGTAACAAGCATCTCAGTGTTCTCCATAATGAAAGGATTCTTTGAGAGTCAAATATTCCTTTAGTTGTTTTTAATCAAGCTTAATATGTGTGAAATTTGTGGGAACTACAGTCCCACAGACTAACAGCAAAACCAGGTACAGCCAGAAAGCCTGACTTGCCTAACATATTTATAACATGCCATGAGTTTTCTTTGCTTTTGACCTCCTCAGAAGATCTTGTTGGTCACTTTTGCTGTCACGGCCATTCAGTTGGAGTTCTCCCTGCTGTGTTTCAGCAAGGATATCCACAGGTGGCTTTTTGACTTAGAAACTTAGGGAGAAAGTGGAACATGCCACCTGGTTTCCTTATGCAATTTAATTCACTCTGATAGTCTGCCTGTGCTTTTACAGCTGGAAAGATGGGCAAGACCATTTCACAGCTATGCTAGCCAACAGTAATTATTTTGGAGTGGGTTAACTTACCAGTTTGATAATAAGACATACTGCAGACTCCCAGCTATGGATATTTTGAAGCAAAGACACAGAGCGAGCGGGGCAGGTATGGATATTTGTTTCAACTTCACTTAAAACAATAGGCTTGAGGTGTTATTTGCCCTGTTCATTTCAAAGAGTTGTTAACTAGATGCCCAGTGCTGATAAATGTCATCACGCTGTGTCCTTTTTACAGTATGTTCCAGATCAAAACCCTGGACTGCTGCACATGTACCCTTCTTGTGTTTCCTGCTTACAGAGCAATTACATCCTGGACACATTTGAGCCATGACAGAGCCAGGCAAACTCATCTTAAGCTGCCTGTCCAAAGTGAACTTGCTTCAGCTTGACTTGGGAGCACTCAAAGAGCATGACAAGTGCTAGGAAAGGAAGAGATGCAGAGTCCTAGGAAACTCTAGCAAAGAAGAATACAAGCAGGAGTGTCCAGCCATCTGTTCCAGTGACATAACACAGGCAGAATGTTCACATCTTCATGGGTTTCGCTCAGATGTGCAGCAGAATCAGTGTAAAGCAAGTTCTGTTTACAGCCCATTCAGTGCTACAACTCATCTTGTAAGCCTGGCTGCAGACCTTACAGGTTGACAAACATATTCTGAAGACTGTACAACAACATAGAATCATAGAATGATGATAGCCATGTAAATCACATGCAATATCCATTTTAATGCTCTGAACTGTATTTTCCCTTTGTTCTTAATCCTTTACCATGTACCACTGTACTTCGAACTATATTCCTGCCTTGCCAGAGCAGTCTTCCAGACACAGGGCCATCTTCTATGCTTACTCACTCAGCAGCAGTGAAACATTTTCAGATAACTCTTTCCTTGGTGACAGTTTAAAATGAGGGAACTTGGAGGCAGAAATTGTTGGTTAGTTTGAAAATACAGAAGTACATAGATACAGAAATATATATTCTTGTATGGAATGTGTATATCTGTTTTAAGGTAAGAGGAGGAATAGGCATCACTTTTCCAGTTGTAAATCAATAATGATCTGAATGTCAACAGCTTGTAAAACTTGAAATTAACTTAACTCTGCAACTTTCATTTTTTCTAGTCATGCCCTGTCTCACCCATCCCAGTGGTTTCCGCTCTTTCCCATCACTGTGTTCTCTCCTCAAACAGCTCCAGACCTGTCCACTCCCTCTCACTACACAGATGCTTCAGTGAAGCTCATTTGTTTCCAAACAACTGGCAAACTTTTGCATAGGGTCTAAAAAAAAAGAGAAAAAGAAGGAAAGTTCAGTAAGCTGTTTTCACTCCCAAATTCCCTAAATGTGAGGAGTGGGAATGACACATGTTTTTAGTAAAACCACACAGCCCCGCGGGACAAGGCCTGGACCTTGGAATAGCCTTTAGCTCTCAGCAAGATGGATCTGCTCTTTCTTATCTAATTCACTATAAAAGGGGCTGAAATGAATTGCCCTGCATCGGTGCAAAAGCTATGTGAGACAGCAATACCCTGCTGTATTCTTTCCCTCTGATTTCCAACCCATTTGAGCAAAATCTAACCATCAAGTCTCACTGAGCCCTTCTCTTTTGTTCCTTAACTCTAGCTTGAATGATCCCAGATTTTCCCCAGATCTTCAAACACATCCCCTGCCACTCCCTAGCCTGCACAGAAAAAAGAAAGCAGGCAACTTCAAGAGCACCGGCCACTCCTCCTTGTTCAGAGGCCGCTGCACATCTCTGCTTTGATGTGGCTGACCTCCTCTGAACTGGAGAAGACTGTTGCTTCTCAACTCAGATTTCCCCCCGAGGCAATGAATTATCCTGACAACTGGCTACTGACAACCGACACCTCCCCAAAGGGCTCCGTCCTACTGTGGGAACCGACACTTCAATGGGAAGCTGCAACGTGTATGCCAGGCTGGAAGTGGGGCACTTGGTGCTTAATGAATGTTTCTGTTTGGCCGAGAGGCAGCCACAAGCCGGAGGGTTTGAGCTGGAATCTGAAAGTATTTCAGTGTGAAGTATGGGACTATTTCCAAATCCCCCCAATTTCTAAATGAACATTGAGATTAATTTAAGATGTAACTTCCACATCGAGTTTCCATGGATCATTGCTTTATGCCTCCCTTTACTTTCTCTTGTGTGCCATCCTTCTCATGCACATCTCAGCTTTCCACTTGGAGCAAATAAAAGTTTGTGAAATGATTATGCTACCCTACCAGGCTCAGTCAGCAAAAATTTCACAAAAATCAAGAGTGTTGAAAACAGACAACAACAACAGCAGTTGTCTTAGTTATTTTAAATTAACTGTATATAATATTTTTGTCTGGAGGAATTAAAAAAGACATCGAACTGCATAAAGAAAATACGAAGTTATTCTTGAAGTTTTCACAGAATCACAGAGTGGTAGGGGTTGGAAAGGACCTCTGGAGATGGGTCTAGTTCAAGCCTCTTGTTAACAAGGGTACACAGGTTTTACATGCTAAATCTACTCCCATTGTGTCCCAGCTGCAAAACTGCACACATGCAACACAGTAATGTTCAGAAAGCCATTCAAAATGTGTGACTAAGGGCTGGTCCGTTCTGTGCACTGGAGTTTTAGGTTAAGAGTTGGTTGGTTGGTTTTGTGGTTTTGGTGGTGTATTTTTTTTCTGGGATATTTTACTAGGAAGCATGCAACTGAAGAAACCCACCTGGGTTATTAAGTTTAGTTCATAATCATAAGCAAGCCTGTACAGTGAAGGTGACTTGACAGATCAGTCAGTCCACCACGACCACAAAATACTTTCCCTGGAAAGAAAAGAAGAATTAAAAGACACCACTAGTGTCCTTGATTAGTTTGAATAAAAGTGCAAAGGTGAGCACCAATATATAAAACCAAAATGCCTCCCTATCTGTCATTGTGGCTCAGGACAGCCTCTGTGCAGGCTCACATTTAGTGGTGAGTTTATCCTTGAACATGCAAAGTAGACTGAAACCCCTGAGAGCAGAAATATTATTGAATCTTTGCAAGCATTAGGAACGGCCTCTGTCAGGTGTACTGGGATTAATTCTACATCTTTAGACATTTTTTTCCCATCAATGAATGCAGGAAGAACTCGTTAGGAGCTAGTCCTTCAGTTTGTATAAATCAACCTTGGTCGTCAAATTTATGCTGATTTACACCAACCAAATACACACTGAGCTTTGGATTGATTTCTCCATGATGCTCACATAAATATGGGAAATGTACTATAATCTTAGCAATATTTCCTTTCCAGCAAAACAAAACGAGGTTGAGCTCTGCTTTTAAAAAGAAAACAACAAAAAATGTTTTTCTGCAGGTGCCTCCTTCTTCATTATCACTGATGGGCAACAAGTAATTGCAGCTGATGGTATCTGATAGCCACAGGATAAGAATGTGCTAATCTTCCAATATAAACAGCAGTTTGAGCAACTTTTTTCAATGCAAATGGTTTGTTAGGTGCACTTTATGACACAGTTTGTGCTTTCACAAGCACTGGTCATTGTTTGCCTTTCTTTAAAATGAAGTCGAAGTATTTCACAGCCTTGTTTAGCATCGAATAAATGAGGTCCCTTTGTGTACAGTTTAGGTGCGAGCATGCACGTAGGCATTTGTGCTCAGTTGTTTTTTGTTGTTTTGGTGTTTTCTGGGATGTAGTTTCCAAGAATTCAGAAAACCTCTCGAATTTTTAAGACATGCACTAACACTGCACGTTCAGGCTTTTGATTGTGTCAAGGAGAAACAGACATGTTAGTTACACTTAGCTTGAAAATTAAGCATTTTTATTGCTCAGATGATTTGAGACTATTGAGCTGCCCAAAACAACAGCAAAACCTTCAAGTCAGAAAAATGGGATTTGACACTGTTTGTTTGTACATAGTATTTAAAAATATATCTTTTAAAACCCCAACATTAAATGAACTTCCCACTTCGAGTCATTGAACTCACTTGGAGATGAAAGGCTTTTCTTGGTCACTACTCAGCACTTTCCCTTAGTCCTGTGCTGTCCCACCACGGAGGTTATTAACTTTTACAAGTGCTGCTCACATCCTCCCTTTGATGGATGGTGCTAAGTTTGTATTTAGATTACAGGATTTCCCACCAAGTCTGTGTTGTTACTGAGGGGGAGACCATTTTAACACAAAATGGGTTTTCACAGCAACCACTCAATTTTCCCTGCAAAACCATGCAAGGCCGTGGGTATCCCAACCACAAGATACAGTGGTTAGGTTTTGGGCTAGTCCTCTGCTTATTGTGCCTGTATGCAAGGTACACGAGGGCTCTTCCAGCAGGTTTCAACATTGCTCTCCTGCAGCTCCTGTCAGGATGCAGGAAATCTGGGGTGACCCTCAGGAAGACTAAGGAAGAGCAGAGAGGAAGGGGGAAGAAAAGGGAAAGAAAGCATGGGTTTGCCTCTCTGAAACTCATCTTCTTTCAAAGGTGGCAGGGGGAAGGAAAAAAAAAAAAGAGAAAGAGAAGGTGGAGAGAGGTCAGAGGGGAAGCGATTTCCTTGCCACCTCATTACTCTCTGCTTACTGTAAATTCCCAGTTGCGGCCAACCTGGCTCTCATCCTTCTCTCCCCTCTGGCTTCTGCACCTAAATTTTTCACAACCTTCTTCCCAGATGGAAATGTAAATCAATACACACTCAGGATTAACAGAAAAAAGCACCCAACCAAAACAACTGAGCAAGCATGTCCCATTCTCCTTTACACATCGCGTAGGAACTGATGTTGTTGGTTTTCACTCGCTCTAACTTCTGTGATTTCTAGCTGAATTTTCATGAATCATGAACTTACTTTTCTGGCATTAATTTCTTTTTTTTCCCTCAGTGGAAAAGAGTTGACACCAGATGTTTCTTTAGACTCTTCCCTGTCCTGAGTGCATAAACATCAGAGACAAACAGGCTGTTCTGTCAGTCTGCTCCTTTTCAGAGTTCCAAAAGTTTTACCACTTAGTTAAGGGGGGGGGAAAAGAAAGGAAAAAAAAGAAAGAAAGAAAGAAAGAAAGAGCATTTAAACTCCCATCAACTGCATTTCAAGCTAAAGATATTTAAGTCCTCACTCTTGGAAGTGGAGGTTTTTACTCATTAATAATACAACTATAAATGTGCACTGTGGTGTGATGCACCGGTACAATAAAGCTCTTGTGCTGCACAAGCCCTCAGGTCTGACAAGCGTGTCTCCTGGCCCAGGAAAGCAAGAGCCCTTTCTAAGAGCCACCCATCAGTATTTTTAAACCTTCTCTCCTAAAATAACATGTCACTGTTTGCCTATCTGAACTTACAGGAAGGCTGAATGAAAATTTGTGGGCACACCACTGTAAATGGATTTTGTCACGGTTTTTATGATGTCATGAGACTGTTTATAGTGCTGTGCTGAGAAAATGAGTGAGAATTGGACTTCTTCCTGCAGCCCCCTTGCCTCCTGAGGGTTTTTTGAACTCTTTAACACCTCTGAAAGAGGAAGGTTGAAATTGTGGACAGCAAACTACCCCTTCTGAGATGAAGGTGAATGTGCTGTATCTGACCAGTCAGTGTTCAAGCTTGCCATGTTAATTACAAACACATCCTGGAGTGACCCATAAAACAAACACCACAGAGACCATTTTAATTCCTTCCCTGTCAGTGCTGCCATTCTAGGCTAGGCATAAAACTCTAGCACTAGCTGGTATTTTCTCTTGTGCTACTGGTAAAAATCTACATTTCTTGCATAAAAACCCTCTTTGAGAGAGAAGGAAAAGTAAGCAACCCCTCAGGTCAGATGTTTGAGTACTAAGGCCACTACATCTGCCAGTTACAGATATTCCAAGCTTTGTTCATAGACATAAAATGATAGGCACTACATGGTTGATTAATTAAGGTTATTGTAATACTACTTTTCATGTAGAAAAATCTCAGTTCCTTTCAATTCCTTCTTGGCTTGACAAGTAATCCAGAGCACAAATGCTTGGTGTAGGAGTTCATTCACCTTAGCATAACTGTTTAACAGTAGGTCTCACTTTAGATTCCATCTGTAGTCAGAGGACAGAGTTATGTACCTTCAGGGAGCTTTTTGCACCGACACTGAGGCACAGGCAGACTCCTTTCCAGCAGGATCCTGGAGTGCCCCAGGGTGGGACCTAATCATGTGAGTGAGTGTTTTTCATTATAGGTCATAAAACACATTTGCACATATCTGCATTTTTTCAGCACAAAGTGCACTAAGTCATTTGCATCACAGTTTCCAGATAAGTGTCTTCATCACACAACCCGCAGGGGTTTGGCCACAGCACTGGGACAGGTGTCATTTGGTTTTAGGTGGTGGGAAGGGATTTCAGGGTGCAAAGCTCTCTGATACGGGTCTAGGAGACATATAGGAGGGAGGATGGTGCTGTCTCATAATGTCAGTGGGAAGTTGCCCCTGGAACAAACCCTCCTAAAACTGTAGCTGGGTTATGTCTTAATGGAAACCAGACACTTCATGTTGGGAAAGTTCCTGAGTGAGAACCAATGCACAAGCACTGCAGGTCATGGAGGAAGCTGAGACAAGGGAGGGAGCAGCCGAGCTAAAATAACTGGGAACTGGGTCTATCAGCTGCTCTTTAAGTAGTGCTAAAGCCTTTAACTTAAATTAATTCTCCTTCAGTCCCCAGCAGTTTGTGCAATACAGTCCATCCTGTGGAAACCATTTACCTAGGTGTGTCTCCTAGCTAGTGTGTGCTTAAATAACCTCATCATAGAATCACAGAATGGCATAGGTTGGAAGGGACCTCAGAGATATCTAAACCAACCCCTCTGCAATGGGCAGGGATGCCTCTCAACTTGCAGAACTAAGGGGCCGTCTCTTTCTTAGACAATGATATTTGTGTACCAGTAAGACAGAACATGATAGTCTTCAGTACTGCAGCAGGGTTGGGGTTTTGTGACAGGGTGTCAAAAACTGTTCCTGGTATTGTTTCAGTTTCCTTTGGAGTTTGCAAAGTCACCCCACTTCCTTTAGTACCACAAACCTTCCAGATGGATCAGGCTAATAAGTGATGAGAAATTGCTTTGCAATTTTTCCACATATGGAAAATATATTCTGGAAAATGTATCTATTCATCTTCTTAAAGGTGAATGTAGAGGGTTTCTCATCTAAGGCATATTTCTGAGTCTTTGGTTCAATTTCCCAGTAAAGATCTATGTCTTGTTTCCATCAGAGTGAACTTTAAGAACATACCTGTTTTGCAGTCAGGAGAAACTCTGCTTTATCCCTGCCTGTTTGACATTTATGCACCATCAATTCCCAGAAGATGTGGTAGGAAGGTGACCCTTTTGGTCATCTTCTTCTAGCCAGGACTTTATGACAATGGCAGACTTGGAAGTGAAGATTAATTCCTGTCCCCTTAGACAGGATTAGCCCAATCTGTGCTCCAACATACACATCCAGACCACCTTACAGCAGCCAGCTGGCATTGAATCACCTATTGCTCTTATTTTACTCCTGAAGGAACCAGTGTCTTAAAAACTGGAAATCTCCACAGCCACATGCAGTTGACACTCCAGTTAATTCAAGTGCTTGAGATTCCTGCCATGAAAACACTACCTTACAGAACTTCTAATTATAGAGATGACTGTATTTCATTTTCAAGGTTTTATATTTGGGGGTTATTAGAAATATGGTCAACACATGCAACATTTTCCCTCAAGATGTCTGAGATTACATTAATTAATCAAACATTCAGGATAGGAAGCATTAATCATTTGTCTCTACACATTGCTGGGATTATTCCAAAACCTCCTTCCTTTCCTCTGTCAATATAAATAAAGTAAAGAGAGAAGAGGAAAGTTTAACATATGGTCAGAGATAAAGAACATGTCCTTTTCTGCGGGAGCATACATCAAAGATTTGCAGAGATAGGATGGGTTCAGCAGCAGCACTCTTAGGCCAATACAGAGTTAAAGACATGGGTCAGTCACATGTAATGTGACTTTAAAACTCCATAAACAATTTTCCAAGATGATACAGTAAATTTGTATTTTCCTTGCTCTGCTCCCACATACAATAGTCTACTATAAAATATTCTCTCTGTAGCAATTCCTTTTGCCTTCATCTCCAAGATACTGAGAATGGCCATGGATATGAAAATGTGAAAATCTCAATCTTTGAGCAGACTCTAGAAATGAAACTCAAAAAGCCATATCATGAATGAGGATGGCACTAAATGAAGTGTCAAATCAGTCTTCTAAGGGCTTGTGCCCATGATGTTGGTGATGTAAGGGAACTGATAATATTATGATGTTCTTAAGGTGCATTACCTGTTCATATCTGACACAGATGAAGTTTTCTGGAAGAAACTTCCAAGTAAGCTAAAGTTAAGATTGTCATTTCCTAGAAAGATCAAGCTGAATGCTTCTACTCCCCTCTCATGAAACCCCACCTGGAGTACTGAATCCAGATCTGGGGTCCCTAGAGTAAGAAATACATGGACCTTCTCAAATGGGTCCAGAGGAGGGCCACAAAGATGATCAGGATGCTGGAGCACCTTTCTTATGGACAGGTTAAATTAGGTATTAGTGAGAAATTCTTTACTATGAGGGAGTTGAGACAGTGGACAGGTTTCCCAGAGAAGTTGTGGACCCTACCTCCCTAGAAATGTTCAAGGCCAAGCTGGATGCAGCTTTGAGCAGTCTGTTATAGCGGCAGGTGTTCCCTCCCATGGCAGATGGTTTGGAACTAGATGGTCTTTAAGGTCCCTTCCAACCCAAACCATTCTGTGATTCTATGAATGCCAGCTGCATGAAGCATTTTTCATCAAAAAAGAATAGTCATACTCTGTCCTTAGCTACATGAGAGAAGCCCAGGTTACCTCAGCTAAGCTAGCAGAGGTGCTCCAAACGCTTAGTTCATTTCCAGGAAAGTGGTGGAAGCCCTCTTATTTCATTCTCCTTTTTTTCTCTTGATAGTCTCCATGTCCAACTAATTCTTAGTTTACCCTTTCAAAGTTTAGGCAGTAAATCAAGTTTACCATGCTTTAGGGCATTTGTGACAGAGAATCTAAGCTATCTGATCTTCTTTTCTTAAATCTGAATGGAACCATTAGTGTGAGTTTGCTTTCAATTGTACTGATCTGAAGAGCTAAGCTATCCTGAAATGATCTTGGTCTCTGGAATTGCATGGTCAAAGTTAGCTACAGAAAGATCAGTCAAAGCCACAGTGGAGACATGCAACTTGCATGAGCTGTGATACCTCGGTTCTGTAGTTTCCTTATAGTAAACAACATTTTGTATCAAGCTTCTCTCCCAGGAAGTAGAACAGAAATGAGCTGGGGACAAAAGACTTTCTCCTGCTCTCTGTCAGATCACAAGGAATTAGAAGGCAAAATATTAGATAATTAAAAGGAACAACAGGCTTTGAAGGAACGGAGTGCTATGATCAAAAGGCTGCGCTGTATCCAAAGCTAAAGAGTTTTTCTGCTTATACTTTTAAAGTTAAGCCATTTGGGTTTGCTTTTGTAAATGATGCCCTATGGCCCTGGAGGATAAAATCATATGGGAAACAACTAACTGCCTGATATTCTTGCCCTCTTATGAAGTTGCTGCACCCTTGTGCAAGAAAGTCAATGTTTCTCATGTCTGTAGCATAACCACTGGGCCACCCTCTTGGTTTCAGCTGTCCCCTGAGGCACCCAATCCACATCAGCAGTCAGTTTACTTTTGCAGATTAAAAAGGGGGTGGCTCCACTAGTCAAGGCCTGAAATCCACACTGAAGTGACAGCATGCCAAACTGCACAGATGCTAGTGAATATATGCATAGTTTCAGAATTGCTTCAGAAAAATGTCATGGAGCTCATTACCTATCTTTCCCACAAGAGAAACTGCATTGAAAAATAGAATACATATGGCTTTAAATGGAACTGCTAATTTTTTTGTTACTTACAAGTAAAAAGCCAGATCACACTGGCAACAATGTGGATTTTTCTTCATTTAATTCACAAGTCTACAAGAAAAGGGAAGTGTTTATCACCTCCCATAAGAAATATTGAGCATTTGGCATGAAATACAAATCATTTGTGCTAAGTGATTTTTTTTCCAGTATGACACACAGATAGAGAGAAAAATATAGTTAGTGCTGGTTTGGAACAAAAGAGGAAAAAAGAGCCATTTTTTAGTAAGTAATTTGGGGGAAAAAAACAGCATTGCAGAAGTCTCTGTCCTGCCTCATTCTGTTTTACAGAGCTCCTTTTCTGTTGAGATCCTGGCAGAAGCTAGTTCGTTAATTGCCAGTGACAAAAATTAGCCAAATAATGGTTTTTATGGAACATTTTACCCCATCAGTTGGCCAAGAATATGTTTACACTTAATCAAATGGCCTGCTTAAAGAATTTCCAGGGAATAAGATATGCATTGAAACAACTTTCACAAGAGATCCAGCCTCTTTTGGGTCAATTTCAGGAAGCTTCACATAGAGGTAGTACCCATGTGTGCGTGCCTGCACATGTGGGTGTGATATCCGTTACCACATTGATCCAAGCCCCACTGGTCATTTCAAGGTATACTTTTTTACATGTAACATATTGACACTTTGAGAGCTTGGATTCATTGTATGAAAGGACAAAGAAGAGGAGAAGAAATGGAGAGGGAAAGGAAGGACTACAAAAATACACAGCATCTCTGGGAAGATGGCAAGGTGGAAGCTCCACAAAACCACCACCGGTCTATGGAGTGCTGTAGGCAAACTGAATTTTGCCATCTCAGCCTGAGAGTACTGGATTTGGTCAGCATCTCCAAAGACATCTCCCTGGATAGGAAATCCTACAGTTCCTCATCCTTTGGTCATATTCCTGGTCAGGAGGTCACAACCATGGGACTTGATAGTGGCACACAAGCAGGAGCCTCCTTGGACTCTCTACTACTGCCTTCTTCCTATACCTTTCTGCCACATTAAACAATAGCAATATAAATATGAACAATTCCTGTATGGGAAAGGGTTAACTGCTGCCAGAAAGTGACTCTTCCAGAACAGCTGCACTGTTCAGATTTGGGTTGGGCTGAGCACTCTTTTTGTATTCATGGAATGGTCAATTAAATCAACTTCTGTGGAGAGAAAATTCAGAAACAAGTAAAGCCACTGCAAAAGCACCTGGGTCAATGTACCAAAGCTGGAGCAAGGTGTGCACAGTGTAATTCTCTAGAGGAAAGCAGTAGAGTGTAAGTATGGTTTTGTAGGGATCATAGAGCCATGAGAAACAGCCTCAGGGGATACCCACAACAAAAAGATAGAGCTTTACTTCTGCTTTCTCAGAAATGCTGTTTGGGGGATTTCAGAGCAAGGAACTACTGACAGTTCTCAGTATCCATGAGGAAACAGTTTCTTGTGCCCATTTTTTGGAAGTAACCTAGATGACAGCAAAGATGATGCCCTGTTAATGATAGCAAAGTTTCCTCCCATAGAAGGAAAAAAGAAAAAGAGTTCTGAAAGGTCTTGAATAGTAATCAGATGTACATAACATAGGGGGAGGAAAACCTTCAGGAGGCTGAATTAATGGATTCATTTGTGAGTGCTTCAAGATTTTGCTGTAATGCTTGGGGGGAAGCAGAAAACACTTGTTCTGTACGTATTTGCAACTCCCTAAATAAAGACCAGAGTGCCACGGCTTGGATTTCACACATTAATTCACAGGCACCTTCAAGCCAGACACAAGGCTCTGAAGTTGCAAGGAAAATAGTTCTTTGCTGCTTTTCAAATCTATCTGATTAGGTAGATTCCTACCATATGAGAAACCTTACAGTGAAAGAACTGTCACTTCTTTAGAAAGCAGCAACAAGCACAGCTCAGAGAGAAAAAAAGGTAGTGTCTGCCTGTGATCATCAAGCAGACTAAATCTGTGCTGATCTGGGCTCTGTTTCCCACAGCAGAGGAGTGGGAAAGTGATCTTTCCTTGCTCTTGGGATAGAAATGGTATCGGATGAATCAGCCTCTTACAAGAGCTTTTTTGGACTGAATGCAGGAAAATCTTCATCTGATTTGGATTTCATTAACTCACAAATGTTATTGTTTTACATTGTTGGCAAACACAGTTTCATTAATAATAGTATCTGACAACTGCTGCTACTTTATGGGACTTATGACAGCTGAATCTATGCGTCAATAGCTTATAGTCTCACTCCTGTTATAGGACTCAGCCTGTGCAGGTGGCAGGGACCTTGCCTGTGAGTGCAGAATATCATCAGCTTCCACGCAAGCCAAGCCAGGTTAGGGCTCTCAGCACTTTGCAGAACTGACTTTTATATTTCTGTCCTTTCTAGCAGAATCCTGGGGTATTGAAAAGAGACAATTAAAACCAAAACAAACCAAAACAAACCACAAAAGCCAGCAAGAAAAAAAAGTCCAGCATTCACTCAAAATGCTGAGCAGCCTCTGCACTGATGCTGCTGATGCACCTCTGAAATTTCCTGCATGCCTTGCTGTGCAAATGCCAAAAGACAATGGCTTTATTCCTCCAAATATTAGAGAATATTTTCTTTGGTTTTGCTCCATACACATCATCATTCCTTATGCTCTGTGTTTCAGAGCAAAGTTTGAAAGGAACAGGCCTAGGGAACATTTCATTGCCCTACTGTGAGACTCAAGTTCATACTTACTAGATCCCAAGGATCAGGTGAAAGTATCAGGATATTTCCATTATCTCTGTGAACACTGTGAGTAACGTTGCTTCCTGATTGTTAGCTGTTGCTAGCATCCTTATTCTGACCTACTGGGGCTGTGCAAGAGGGTCATGTGAAACTGGGGTTATGACACAATGACTTGAATTTCAGCCTATGAATTGAAAACACAGCATCAGGCAGGGCTGAAAGCTGCTGGGCTCAGCTAGCTGTGATCCATCCCAACTGCATGCCCTCTCCATTCTCAAGGGATTGAATGCACAGACTCCATTTATGGGCAGCAAATGAAGTTGTTCCAGCACTTAACTAGGAAAGCCCAGGAGTTACCATGCTGCTTGTGTCATGCAAGCTGATGCTGTCATAAGTTTTATTTTAAATTTGTCATTCTTGGATATCATCAAAAGAACAGAAGTACAGCACATAGAGCAGAATAAACTCTTTGAATCGTAGTTCTGGACAAAGCTGCTCCAGTATGCATTAAAAAATGTAAGTACTATAGCCAGTCAAATCAAAGGCCTGTCTAGCCAAATATCCTTCCTCTGACAAGGGTTATTAGTAGATATTGAAACATAAGTATGAGAATGCAGGCATACAGAATCCTTTCACTGCCTTCCAGCATCCAAAAGACCAACAGCTTAGAGACTTCCTGATACTCAGATTGCATCCAGAGCATAGTATCAAATTGTCCACAAAGAACTCATCCTCCTTTACTGTGTGAATTCCTTGTGGAGTTTATTTAGTTTATTTATTTGGCCACAGTGTAACTACAGGCCACACAGAAAAGTTTTCCTTTTTTGCCTATTTTAAACTGTGCCTGACAACTTTATTGGATGCTGTCTAAGATTTTATGTTCTGAGAGACCGTAAATTGTCAGTCCCTGTTCATTTTCCCTGCACCACCTTGGTTTTACAGAACTGTGCCATATGCTGTCTCCATTATCATTTTTCCAGCTTGAGGAACCCTGTGATTTAATCAGCAGAACAGAAAGCCACACTAAAGAAGAAAAGAGATTTGTGGTAGGACCATTTGTGGAGGAGAGAGGAGGTTCTGGAGACAGGTCTTGCTCTGGATTTCTTCTCATCTACTCTGTAGACCTGTGAAGATACTATATCCTGGCAGCAAGTTAGCATCAGGCTCTGGTACTGGAAAAAGACAGGGACCACTCCCACTGTGGGACTCTGACATTCCTTCCCAGGGCCTCTAAGATATGGAGGTGTATGTTAACTGTCACTTAAGGGTGACAGGAGAACCCATCTACCATGTGGCACTTAAAAGCAGTCTTCAGCTTCTCTGATGCATACAACTGCCTGTGCTGAAGGTCTGAAGGAAGTTGGGCAGCTGGGTAGCTGAGAACAGAGGAGAATTTTCTGGGTGATTTCACAGGGAAGTCTTAACATCTTACCAGGAAGATCAGATGATGATGCTTCTTAGAAGCAGAGAGGACAATCACCTAAAACACAGCATTTGGTGTCAGTGAGGAGATGTGAAGCACTGGGTGGGAAAGTAGATCATTGACTGTGTGCGGATTCAGAGAAGGGGCTGGGCAAACTCTTGTGACACAGAAAGGGAATGAAAGTGAATGAGAGTAAAGATTTATCTTGGTCTGATTGTAAGACATAGAGAAAGATGGAAGATGAATCAGGTGGTGCAAGTATTAAAAAGAGAGCGTTCATAACGTCCATGGCTAAAACTTCACAGGGCGGCAGCCAGAGTGAAAGGAGATGGGGAAAGAAATAAGGCTCCTTCCTGCAAGTTGGCAATTGCTCCCAGGAACAACAGTAATAATGTGAGCACAAATTGTCTCATAACATATATAGCCTAGGAAAGAAAGCATGAGATCAGCTTCACTGACATTTAGCTTTACCAACCTTAACAGAGTTTATAACTGCTATAGATAAAATTAGACACATAGGAAAAAGTCTTTTTCCTCTTCCTCTCAACTCAAGTCTGGTTTTGAGTCATTACTTCATGAAGTTAAAACTTCAGGATTAGTTCCTTTCATGAAGAGAAATGTTAAAATATAGTCCTTTAAGGCTGTCAAAGTTTGGAGCTGAGCTGGCTACTAAACAAGCTACTGTTGCTCTCTATTAATGTCTCTCCCTTCCCAAAGGGAAGAGAAAAGCAATAAGGGAGAGAAACTTATAAATTGGAAAAGAAAATTAAAACTACTTTGATGAAAACAAGAATAGCACAATTAAACATATACAAATTGATATGAAAGCAATATTGAAGCCAACCTCCCTGATGGCAATTAGTCACTATTAACACTGATGCTGTGAGAGAAGTCCCAGGCTGAACTCAGAGGCAGACATGAACCAGATTCGGGAGCTGGATTCTAGAACTGGATTTAGGACATCATGGATCAAGATGGAAGGTATAATGGACAGAGTTCTCCTCAGACACCAGACATTGAAGAGGCAGAGAAGAGCTTGACCCTCATGATCCCTCAGCTTTATACTGAATGTAAAGTGTATGGAATGGAATACCTCAATGGTCAGTTTAAGGTCATCTGTCCTGTCCTTTCCTCTCTGCAGGTGATGACCAATCCTCAGTATTAGCTAGAAACATTGAGCATTATCATTACTAGAAATAGATGCTGTCTGTGAAAACATGCTGTTAATTCCAGAAAGTGCTGTTACTTGTAAGAGACTGAGCTGAAAAGTAAAATCACTGAAGAGAATTAAGTTCTCTTCTAACTCAAACCTGGAAGTGATAAAAACCCAGCAAGAAGCACATTCCCAGAGATAAAAGTCTGTGCAGGTTCATACAACATTGTTGTGACTTTGCAGGAAAGGAAGGTGCAAAATGAACAAATGTTCAAATGTAATTGTTTAAAAACTTATATACAGGATAGAGAGATGGCTCTTTCCCACCACACAGATAAGACAAGCTATGGACAGGCCAGATTTACAAGTGCAAGTGAAGCTTAGAGGCACTTGCCCCAGTGCCCTTTCTCCATGTTGTCTGAGCTGCTGCCAGAATGAACAGATCTGGGGTATAACACCCCATGGCCTGTTGTGTGGTGTCACACTGAAAACTCTGCCTCACTGATAATTTTGCAGACTGTTAATGGAAACAACTCCCTGCTTCCTAGATTTCAAACAAAATACCATCGTCAATGTGATCTGGCAGCCAGAGAACACATTTTCATTAATTAGGTTGTTAGTCATGGAACCAACAAGACCTATAAACATACCCAGGACATTCAGGACTAGAAAACTTTGCACTTTGTAGGCCTACTCTTTCCATGATTCCTTGTCATGTCTTATATATCTAACATGGCTTCAACAGCATGTACCTTCCTATGGTAACTTGCACCACTGTTTCTTTTTACCTAGAACACACTGTCTAATTAGCTACTTGGCTTAACTTCAGAATATTGCTTGCTAAGAACTGAGTGCTTGATTGAACAAGCAAAACCAGACGATATTGTAGTTTGGACAAAGCATTATACAAAGGAAATGCAGCTTTGTGACCCCTAGCTAAAAGTCCTGTAAGTTTGGGTAGATTGTCTTGTTAACAGAAAGATAGCAAGGGCTGTTTTCTCACACACGTTTTCTGCTGCCCCACCCTTCTCTCTGCCTTGTGAGCTCATCCCCATGAACAAACCAAAATCCTTTCAATCAGTGTCATTCCTTGAGCTGAGACTGGAAATGGTTTAACTACAAGTCTCAACCATTCTTGTTCTCAGTGCTATTGCAGGTTCCCTTGACCACCTCTGCAGGAGAAATTAAGATCTGTAGAGAAATACAAAAAGCTTCAAGGTATGCTCTGTAAATGAGCATGGTTTGCAAAATAACTACTCTTCTGGTACGTGTAACTTCTCATCCCTGTGCTTGGTTTTCCAGAAAACATTTTTTAGCATCTACCTTAAGGTCATGGTACCTGAGACCACTGGAAGGTGCCATGTAGTTAGCCATTATATTTGCAAAAGTTGTGGTTTCTTTCCTTTAGCCATTTTCTCTGAAAACAAAACAAAACAACAAACAAAACCAGACCTATCAAAACCACCATCCTTACAGTTTCTATATCAAAATATTTGACTCTGCCTCACTGTAGCAAGGAGAAAGCAGAAGACCTTATTCCCATCCTCTCTTATGTACAACTACTCAGCAAACACCTTTTGGCAAAAAATGTATAGAGACAAACCTTTTTCAAATGTTAGATTAAACAGGTATCTAAATGAACAGGAAGGAAAGGTGAGGTCTGCTTATGTTCTCAGTCGCTGGGTCTGAAATAATTCTGGAGTATTCCATTAAGCATTAAAACCACTGTCAGAGTCTGGCAAAGCCCAGGACCCAGAGTTCGTTATGATCACCCTGGCTGGAATTAAAACACAAATGAGGTTATGTATCAATTGGGAAAGCTCCAAGCCTGTACTAATGAGAGAGGTAGACAGAAAAGGAGGAAGGATAGGACAGGAGGAAATTAGCAGAGATAATTCTTAAGCAAAGGATAGTCACCACCAAGACTCTGCCATTTAGCAGACTTCCTTCTTCATCATTATCCATGCTTTCAGCTTCAAGATCCTGATTCAAGGTTGTGCAAAAATCCCACTGCACAAGAGCCAAGACCTGTTGCCTCACTAAGTCAGGGGAGCTTTTCCTTTGAATTGTGGTTTTAGAGGAGGACCTTCAGCATAAGGCTGTTGCTGCAGAGTTTCCCTCCTGAACCCTGACAGGCCTGTCCTCTAAGTTCCCTCACCTCATTTCTCTGCCAGTAATATGATAAGAACAATAAATAATTGGGTTAAAAGAGGCACCTCCGTCTGCTGAATGTGCATTTTGTCATTTAAATTAAAAGCTTAACTTGTAGTCACTAACAGTTTAAATATTTAGCCAAAGTAATACTTCAAAAATTACTTCTTCCTTAAACCTATGAGGTAATACATAAGATATTGTCATTTGGGAACCAGAATAAATATTATGGAAGGCAAAGGATGTCAAATCTCGTAGGCAATGGAATAACCTAAAATTAATTCCAGTAATGAATTTTGATAGAATGATTTCTAACGTGCCTCTTTGGAGTGATAAACAACCTGACTTCAAAACTAACTCAAAATCCAATATTCAATACATTTATGAGTAACCCCACAGTAAATTGACAGCCAGTTTATTTCAGTCCTGGAGTCTGCCTTGGCGTAGCTGTTTGTGATAAACTTTTCAGTTCTTTCTTAGCAGGGCTGCTGGAAGCTTGCCAGGTACAGAAATCTCTGGCAGTTGCAAAGTGCAGCTGTGGCTATCTGCTTAAGTTTCTATAAAATTAATTTGCATCAGGCAATCTCCAGCATACACCGAGTAAAACACACTCAGGTACGCATTGAAAAGTGCTGTGGTGATTTGATCCCAGCACAGCTCTCCTGCACCATATTCATCATTTTCATACATTTTTATTACCATGGCAAGTAACGCAAAGCCAGCAATTGTGGTCTTTAAGTGCTTCAGAGTACACGTGCTCTTCTTGACCATGTAACAGAAAAGAGAAAGAAAACATGTCTGATGTAATTTTTGTGTGTGTGTGCAGAGTCAAAGCCTGGAAATCAAAGTGAATAACTGGTATGCATCAGATCTTTAGTGATATGAATCCCGCTCACTTAGTACACACAATCTGTAAATATAAGAGCCCTTCCTATCTTTTAAAACTATGGATGAAGTGAAGCCTTTAGAGATTGCCAATATTCAGGGGAAAGAAATAAATAAGGGAGAATTGAAAAAAAATACTCTTTTTGTCAACTTCTAAATCTTCTGCCAATCTTTAGCTCATAGTACAAGTATGAAAACTAGGTAGAGAAGCAATTGGCCACTTTCACCTGTACGTTTGCTGTAACCGATTTAAGCATCATACCAAATGTTTCTCTCATTATTTTGCCAGGTCTGTGCTTCTACCAGCATAAAGATTTAGCTAAAATTGCAATTCCTTCTGTGTCATACCTATAACAGTACAAACTATATTAGCATTAAAGTGTCTTTGCCAATACTGTCAGCTCTCTGTTCCCCAGGCTAGTGGGAAGCAGGAAATTGCTCCCCATACAAGGGATCTCTGTCCTTGCACCCACCTCTGCCTGGACTCACATTTCATGGACCCATGATTGTGCTTCTGGAAAGTTTTAACTACTGAGAACCAAACTGCATGTGTGCACCTACCCTGCTACCAGCGCCAGCAGCTGCCTGATCACAGCACAACTGTGTCCATCTTGTGTTGATGCTGCACCAAGAAATCCCACTGCACTCAAGCTGGTTTCACACAAGGCTTCTGACATACTTTGCATCCACAACATGGATCAGACTATTTGGTTAAAATTTTTGATTGCAGTAAGTTGCTTTATTTTCCTGTGGAACTGTTCTGACTTGCACCTACACCAGGAAGGTGTGCTCATGCAGCCAGAACAGTGTGAAGACAGCACTAAATCATTTAAAGTCCCCAATAAAGCATTTATTTGGCCTGTATATGTTTCATTAATCTCATTCACCTATGAGTGTTTGATCCTCCCTGTCTTCATCTGATGTGGCTTTGATCTACTCTATACTGTCTGCCTTAACTCTAGTCCAGATATAAAGAACTCAAAGGAGTTTAGCATGAACATGAGGTTACTGAACTACATCTACTGAGAAGCAAAGAAAAGGCAATAGTAAATACTTGGTAGTTTGCTTTGGCTGCCCCTCTTGCTGTTATAGTCAATTGGTTGTTCTAGCCATCTCAGCTATAAATACATAGGAGCTGCTTTTTTCGGTATGGATTCTTTCAGGCTTGATAGATTATCTTAATTTGCAACATCTGTTTTACATCTGACAGTGAAACACTGCTCAAAGAAAGGAAAGGGAAACACACTGGCAAAGGATGGTTTGATAAGGTAGTGTTTCTGTCAAGATGTTCTTTGCAAAAAAAAAAAAAGATGAGCATTTTTTTGTTCTAAGGAAATGTTTTGATGACCTATGGTATCACAGCGGGATCTCAGGGAAACTATTAATATATATTTTTAATAGAGAGCAGCTTTCCAGGACCTGCATCCGTTCAAACACACAACTGAGTCTATAGAGATGGGATGACACAGGCCACCATGCACCAAGAGAAGTGCATGGAGATATGTCTACTGTATTTGTTAGCCAATGTCAGGGGTACATGAGCCAGGGGAGGTGTAGGCTGGATATTAGGAAGAAGTTCGTCATAGAAAGAGTGATTGACCATTGGAACAAGCTGCCCAGAGAGGTGGTGGAGTCACCATCACTGGAGGTGTTTAGGAAGAGACTGGAGGAGGCACTTGGTGCCATGGTTTAGTTGATTAAATAGTGTTGGATGATAGGTTGGACTCACTGACCCTGAAGGTCTTTTCCAACCTGGTTAATTCTATTCTATTCTATTCTATTCTATTCTATTCTATTCTATTCTATTCTACTCTACTCTACTCTACTCTACTCTACTCTACTCTACTCTACTCTATATTCTATGGCATTCAGAGGAGCAGAAATTGGAATCACCAGGATCTAAGATTTTTGTCTTACAAATTCACTCAATACCAGTAGGCGGGGGGCGGGGGTGAGGAGGGTGGGGGGTTGTGGGGAAGAGAAATCCCATAAGGTATTATTTATGGTCTTCATCAGCTTCTCCAGAAAGGCACAGGTCTTATACTGAGCCTGCTATCTTTATACTGGACACACTATGACACCTCACGTAGCACTAGATGTGGAGGCATATGAGGTGATATTAATCCAGGTTCTACACAAACCCAGAAGTTCCGAGGGGGGGGGGGGGGGGGGGGGGGGGGGGGGGGGGGAAATAAGGCTTTCAAGGCTGTTTGCCCCAATCTCTGTAATTACCACAAAGAGGCAAGTCACCTTCAGAAATTGACAAAGAATTTGTATGTCCTTAAACTCTTTTAGTGAAAAGCTCATAAGCACTAAACTTTCAACTGAGGAAGAGACAGCGAGCAATGGAGTGTTTTCAGTGATGTGCACTATCAGTGTGTCAGTATATCAGTGTTGCCTATCAGGCCTCCTTTTAGCCCTGGCTTATAGATGCTGCTACTGGTAGGGGTGAACAGCACACTTCCTGTTCTTAAACCAAGCTCTGTGCATTCAGTAGCTCTGACCAAGCTCAGACACCAGCTGTACTTCCTTTCTGAGAATTTGTGTGGAAAGCAGGGACAAAGCAGACTAAAATATTGTTTAACTTAACAACAGGATTAAACTATAGAGAGAAAAAAGCATGCTTAAAATCCCAGCATGCATTCTATATTCCTTTAAAGTTGTCTCAGCTCTCTCAGACACTCAGTTACATGACCAAAAAGAGCATTATTCCTACAAACAAATTTAGAGCCTCTCTTGTAGGAGTTCCTTTCTTAAGCTACTACACTTCTTTTGATCTCCATGAGGCATAGATATTCTCCTGTCTTGACGATGTCTTTTAGAGTTCTTGTACACTTTGCACAGAAGCAGTCTAGTTTTAGCTATTCTTTCTAGTCTCCCAGGTAGCTGATGTCCTCTCTACAGCTTTTATGAGGCTGAGACAAGAAATAAATTCTGAAAGTCTTTACAGTAAACAGCTAGGTCTCCAGTACTCACCTATCATGACACAGGAATGTATTCCCTGTCTTTTTAGAGTGAATGCATGAAACTTCCCCCTCCCCCCCCAATACATCTATTTCAGAAATCATTATATCTTTATGGTTTTCTCATGCAAATATGATCAGATGCCAAACTTCATGAATTTCACTGATCATGGAAAAAGACCTTGCATAGGCTATAAAGCACTCTCTTCATGTCTGTGAGTTCCTCATGTCAGGTCCTTCTCAAGTTAGAATGTCTTGATTTTAAGGAATTTTTCCATTTCCCCGATTTTAAACATTTTTGTCAACACAATTACTCATGAATCAATCAACATTACCTGTGTCAAAGCAAGATCTGTCTGCAAAGACATCTCTACACCTACAGTGGAGGTTTTCCCTTTACAAAGCCTGTTAAAGAGCAATTCTATTGTGCAGATATTTGATTAAGCCTTCTCATTTTGCAATTCACACAGCCTAAATTGAAATAGGACTGCAAGACTGAGCTGAACATTCAAGATACTTAATCTGACTTTGTTCCAAGTGTTTCTCCATTGCTGGCTCCTACACACTTTTATATTATGCCATAAATGTTATCATCAAATTAATCATACTATACTGCATATAGGTCATCTGGAAAAAGGTTGTCACTGTACATGGTATGATGCTGTACAAAGAAGTGGAGCAAAGAAAACAGTAGGAAATATGACTGGTCATCTACTTAGCAGAACTTTTTTGTTGTTTTTTCTTTTTTTTAGGTTCTCATCGGAGGTAACTTCAACCTCAAAGGGAAAAAAAAAGTATTTCAGCAGGAATTAGGCAGCAAATAATTTAGCATTGCTGAAGGCGCTAGTTCGCTTTTGATAGCATGACTAAGAGAAATGAGCATTCCTTCCACGGACTTGCCTCTTTGTGTCTATGTATTTTCTCCAAGATAACCCCAATTATCTTGAGTCCAAATTCATTCCTTTTTTTCGATGAGTACCTGAGATTGGGCAAAGCTCTCAATAGGAGCAGTTCTGCTCAGCAAAACAAAGGTGCCTGAATTGCTGTAATCTGCCTTCCAGGGAGGACAATGGCCAGGAAAATGCAGCATCTTGAATGTTATCATATGCTAATAGCAGGGTTCAAATGCTTTAGAAACACTGGCAATACCACTTTGCTTAAACACTTCTTCTAAAGCTTATAAGCGTCATTTTTACTGCTATTGCAACCTTGGCTTGCTACTGCAGGGATGCTAGACCTTGATAAAATCATAGGATGATTCTACTGTGCAGGCAAACTCTTTGTAATGAATCGCCTGAGAACAGCTGGGGGTGATGCTCACCCCTAGAAGGAGCATGATTGTACTATACCATTTGAGTTCCATCTAAGCTCTAAAAAGAGAAGCCTCTTGTTCCAGAGGAAATTTCATACCTTGTCCTGTTTAACCTAGTTCTTCTTCCCATGGAGGGCTGTAAATGGGTCCTTTATTCCACCTACAAACCTTAGAAAACTTTTTCATAAGGCTATCTCTACTGAAGACACAGTGATCTCATTGTTGTGGCAAACACTGAACAGACCATTCTTGCAATGACACTTCCACTTCAGAGCCCTACAGTACCCTAAGAACAGGCTTTACCAGAAGGCACTTCATTTTGTATATCTGTACTTGGTTTGTTTGTTTCTTTTGCCAACAGACTGCAAAGATGCCTTCTCCATGAAGCTAGGGTGATTTGTTTGCAAGAGCTTGGTCCACATGGATTTTACAATGACAGTCATTGTGTTCATATATTTCAAAGAGGAACTCCGGGACCAACAGTGGGCTGAGATTTGAGGAGTATGGGGAAAAAAACCAGTTCCCTGTGCTTGCAAGTTCCTCATCCAGTGCCAGGAAGTCTGGAAGCCATGATGTCCCCAAGCTGGAGGCTGAGATTCTGTATAATGGTACTTGCCCAATCTCATCTTTTGAGGAAACCCTGTATTAAGTCATAAGGCTGCACTGGAGCTGTGCACCTTGACAATGAGCCAAGTGAGCTGTCAAGAAACCAAATAATTTTCTGATGGCAGCTGATTTCCTGGCAGGAAGGATTTCCTCAGAGCTCTGCATGAGTTTTTTCAGTTTGCCAAACCCCACCCATTTCACAAAACATTTTGATTTCAACAAATCACTGCTTTCCAAAAACCCAGGGGGAAAAAAAAAAAGAAGAAGAAGAAAGAAAGGAAGAAAAAAAAAAGAATAAAAAGGGGCTCTTTGAATACAAAGTTCCCAACCAATTCAAATTATTTCACTCAGTTTTCCCAAAGCTATAAATCACTACAATTGCTGTGTTTCAAAACAGGAGCTCCCAGTCATGCCTGCCAGTTTGGAACAGTCTTACATACCAAGTCTTGAGATGGCTGACAGAACTGCATTGTGCAAATGTCCAAATGATAACAGTATGCCTGGATATAACCTCCCACTCTCTTGTGAAGATCCTCCTACAGTCCCCAGCACAACGTCCATGTGTCTCTTCACTGGGGAGATGAATAGCTACAGCATTGCTCTTACCACAGAGTCCTTCATTCAAAATAGAAATTGCAGGCTCTGGAGCGTGGAATTTGTTCACTGCCTTTCCATGTCCTGCTATCTTCAAGTAGAATTTAAACAGGACAGGTAACAAGCAGTAAAGACACCCAGGTACATCCGGTAGTCAATAACAAACTGCCCTGCCAAGGACACTGGGTAACCAATCTGGCTCCTTACCTGGGTTAGATCAGTGTCACGGCGACTTCCTTAGGTAACAATAATTCTAATTTAAAGTACCAGTAGAGCCAGGATTCTTAGCCAGCTTTGCACAGACTGCCTTTTTCCAGTGATTATTCTCACTGATTCTCAAAATGAGCTTGTGGGGATTGGTACCTCTGTTGTATGATTGACCAAAAGATATCACGCAGACTAAACAAGAGACATGACAAGATGTATGGCACACACAGTCATTCAAAACTGAATTTACATTCTGTGAGTCAAAGATGGCAGGGTTGCTGTGCAAGATTTATGTCTAACTGACATTCACCAGTTGTGATTGGTTCATACTAACTGGCATGCTTTGCCTGCATCCAGAAGCACAGCTGGCTTTTCCTTCAGGGCAAGCCACTACTTCCACATGGTGTGAATTTCCACCAGGTTCAGCTCCAAGAGCAGGGAGTCCTCCTCTTCATGCCATGCATGGTAGCATACAGGAAGATATATAGCAGGAACTAGGTGAAAGTCAGTGCATTTCACTTTGAATGATCAAATCACAGGGTCTGTGCTAGAATACTGTGAATGTTCTGCTCTTTTACTCAGGCAAAACAGGCCCTACAACCATTCATTTCCCACCTCCACTATTCCACTCTGGATCCCATCCAAAGATACCTCCCTGGTACTACTTGGCTGCACAGCAGGGCTTGGGCCTCAGAAGTGGTGGGGACAGTGGATTTGTGGAGTGTATGAGCTCAGAGAAGGGCATCAATATTTAAACAGGGAGTAACACATGATTAATTAAAGTGACTAGCTGGGACGGCATAAAGTGAAAGGGGACAACCAAAATACATGGGAACGAAGATGCGACCACAGAAGTATTAGCTAGTCACATCAAAGTTAGGGCTAGCTGGACAGGCTACTTTTCATACCAAAATAAGAGAGTTCATAAGAATTATAAACTGCCCATGCAGACAAGCCTCTAATGGTTCAGTAAGAAAAGAAGGAATTGCTGTCACTCAAACTGAGCAAGAGCCTTGTATGTCAGGAACGTATTTCTGCTGCTGCCAGAAGTCTTACCACTCCCTTAAATAAACTTGCTTCAGGTAACAGAATTAGACCTGTAATTTCTGCAAAACTGCTGAGTGCTCAGGCTGGGCCTGCCAAAGGTTTCTGTTTATTTGGTATAATTTGACAGAATACTATGAGAATGCTGGGGAAACCTACCAGCGCTGCCTTAGCACTGACAAATAAAGTACATCCCAAATAACCTCCCTGAAACTACAAAAGCTGCTTTTTATGATGACTGTTTCTAATAAAGTCCAAGTCCCTTGGTTCTCATCTTTTCAGTCTTTCACAATCAGTATGGCACTTAGACTGTGCAAGGCACTGTTTGCAAACCAGCAGGCTTTGCTCTGTGCTCCACTAAATGCGGACCTCAACAAGGAGGTAGCACCAGGTAGCAGAGCCATGAAACAGCAGAGGTAATCCATCAGCTGGTTTAAAGACAAACTCCCCACTGTTTCGCTAGCCTACTTTCCACCCCAAAAGAATGTGGGGATGTTTACAGACTTGGCGTCCCTAAAGCCAGCACAGCTGCACTTTCAGCTCAGCTGGCAAAATGCTCCCACCGAGAGCCAAAATGGCCAACATGCTACTCCTGACAGCAGATCTGTTCCTTAACGCTGTTTATTAGTTTCATGTGTGCTGCGATTTGGAAATGTTACGTGAGCACCAGGAGAAAAAGCATATCTCAAGGGGAAGCCAAAGATGGAAGGAGAAGATGGGAGGACCGAAGGTTGATGTGCAGCTGGAGGGAAGCACCTGGCCGTCTAGATGGCTCCTTTGAGGGAGTTTCTTGAGGACAGAGGTGAGCCCAAGTCCTGAACATCTGTGCCCTCTAGTGGCTAATAAAGGAGTGAAGACAGAGGAGGCCATTCCTGTCCTCACCTTAATCAGCGCCGAGGTGGTACAACACTGCTGCAGGATGATCCTCTGTAGAAGAGGCACCACACGGACTTACAGCAGACATGGCCAGATGGGCAAGACAGGGAAAATGCCCCAAATCCTTTTCGTGACTCGTGTATGGTAACTCTCTCTCCAGATAAGGTTTGCACCTATTGGAACTGATGACACAGGGGGAAAAAAGAAAAAAAAAGAAGGTTTGGAGGCCTCTTCTCCACAGTCTCTTCTCCCAACAAAAGCACAGCACTGACCTAATGACCTATAACTTTGTTTTGATTTGCTGAGCAGTCTTGAGTTACCTAATATCTGGCTGGCTTCCCTCAATGGCTTTCCAGCAAAGTCGTTTTCAAACAGTTTCCATTAGATACCAAATGCTAACTACAATGAAGTTCCTTCTGAAACCTCTATTAGTAGTATCAAAGGCCTCGATGCTCATGTTGCTTTCCTTTCTTGTTATTTTTCTTTCTGCCTGCATGGATGATGTGGTGCTGAGGGGACATGGTTTAGTGCCATCCTTTGTAGAGTTAGATCAGCTGATCTTAAAGGTCTTTTCCAACTGGAACAATTCTATGATTCTGTGATAATCTTCTTCAAGCTACTTGGCCAGGAGATACACCCACACACACACATAAGGTTATGTAGTTTATGTTTCATAATACATGTGTACATTTCTACTTATCAGTAAATGCAGGTGCACACATACACATGCATGTACGTGCAGCCTAGTCTTACCCATGTTACTGCCATTTATCTTACAGGCAGATAATACTGGATAAGAATCTTTGTAGCAGGAGTCATTCAATATGCCAAGCAGTGGAAGCCAGGGAAGTATAAATTCCTGAATAATCAATCCATGAAATGCAATATATTGTTTTACTGATAGATTTTTACAGAGAAAGACAAGACTTGGACTTAGCATAAGACTTCATCCTCTGCTTGCAAAGCACTCATGACACATTGTTTTCAGCCTGTGTTGGGAGCAGCCTCAGTGGGGCTGTTAATTCATTCAAAGAGAACTTCGGTGCTCTGGGCCCTGGGCCTGAGGCCATGCCATTAAGGTTATTTAGATATCCTGGGGCAGCACCAGTTAAAAGCTCTCAGAAATTTGTTGGCTTTAGGGCCTAATTTGGTTTTTTTTGTTTGTTTTGCTCCATAACTCTTTTAGGTGTGTGTCTGAATTCCTTCCAGCTTATCTGCCTTTCTTCTGCTCCTGGATGATCAGCAATCATACTGGTCATATTGCACACCCATTCAGGTGTAAAACTGAGAAAAGACAATGATCACTGGTTGAATCTGTTCATAATGACTTGCTGGTGTTGAAGGAAAAGGGAGAAATGCAAAATTAATGCAGGCAGCAGTTCCCTGACTTGCAGACACTGGCTTGTAATTACAGTCTTCTCATTGACAACCTTGAAGGGATGGAGATGCTGCTGCCTGCTCCCCACAGCCCCTGCTAGACCCTTGCAGGGTCTCACTGAGGCTCATAACCCACAATTTGAGAAACACAGTGTAATAAATACATAGAAATATTGGATGGAGAGTGATTTGGTTATAGAAGTGGAAAAGAAAGTGGCACATCAGTCCCCCTGCATTTCAACACCATCCAGGAAAAATCAGAATTTTTACATTTTGGCCTTGGTAGTGAATTCAAGTATCCAGGCCTTTTATGCTTCTACAGTTCAGAAGTAACATGAGAGGAGAGAGGAGAAGCTTACCACTCAGCCTCAGATGAAAGGTATTTGAATGGCTAGCAGTTCCAATTTTAAAAGAAAATATTTTAATTATGATGCAATGCAGTGGTAGTTAAGGAAGCTTATATCTCTATGCATTTTACATAGTGGCCATGGAGGTTTTTGGGTGGTTTTTTGTTTGTTTGTTTGGTTGGTTGGTTGTTGTTTGTGGTTTTTTTTTAATTCTAAGGCAACTTTACCTTAGTAGTATGTCTGAGCTAACATGGGAAAGCACAAGTCCGTGTGGTGAATGTTATGACACAGAACTTATACAAGATAAAACCTGGTTTGTGATCATCAAGAAATCAAGCAGGATTGCTTGCAGTTAAGGCAGAGATACTTCACTGTTACAAAGTCAGTACAACTCTATGTATTACTTTAAAATAGGAGTTAATAACTATTTTTCTACACTTACCAATCTGTAACTAAACAGAACTTTAGGTCCCTGAGCAACATCATCTGCTGCAAAAGATACACCTGATTGCCTAGCGGCAGGGCAAAAGCCAGTTGTGGTCCAAAAGCCCTTTGGACATCTTAGCTTGCTAAGTAGCACCTCCACAAACAAACCTGACTCTTAGTGGCCTTGCTGCCACAGGCAACATCTTGGATGATCAAGGCTACCTGGTTTCAGTGCTATAAAACTGTGCCCTCATTGTTAGCCTGTAACTGACTTTCCAAGTCAGATTCACCAGCAGATGGGATACAATTTTCAGCAGTGACCAGATGATTTCATAGAATCATAAAATGGTTTGGGTTGGAAGGACCTCAAGGTTATTTAGTTTAAATTCCTCTGTCATTGGCATGAACACTTTCATCCAGATCAGGTTGCTCAAAATTCCATCCAGCCTGACCCTGAACATTTCTAATTCTCTGGGCAACATGTTGCAGTGCCTGACCACACTCACCCTGAAGAACTTCTTCCTAATGTCTAATCTAAATCTACCCTCTTTAATTTTAAAGCCATTGCCCCTTGTCCTATCACTACATACCTTTGTCACGAGTCCCTCTCCAGCTTTCAATAGGGTCCCTTTAGGTACTTGATGGCTGTCATAAGGCTTTACTTCAGCTTTCTCTTCTCCAGGCTGAACTCTCTTGGCTTGTCTTCATAGCAGAGATGGCTCCAAACCTCTAATCATCTTCTTAGCCCTCCTCTGACTTTATCCAACTGGTCCATGTCATTCTTATGCTGGGGATGGCAGAGCTGAAGCCAAAGATATATTTTCAGAGGCAGATGCTTAAAATCTCATTAAAAGTCAAAGAGAAATAAATTTGTGAGTTCAATTTAAAACCAGAATTTCAGTCTGTGTGTAAGCATTGCTTTCTTATCTTTGGGAATGTATTTTATTGTCAATTTAATGAACCCAGCCTCTGGATTTTGGACTGGACGCACTCACATATAAAGAGAGGAGCACATATTCTTCTACTGTGGCAATTAGTGGCTAAAATAGTATCACAGTATCACTAAGGTTGGAAGAGACCTCAAAGATCATCAAGTCCAACCTGTCACCACAGACCTCATGGCTAGACCATGGCACCAAGTGCCACGTCCAATCCCTGCTTGAACACGTCCAGGGATGGTGACTCTACCATCCCCCTGGGCAGCACATTCCAATGACAAATGACTCTCTCCATGAAGAACTTTCTCCTCACCTTGAGCCTAAACTTCCCCTGGCACAGCTTGAGACTGTGTATGGTTTGGACTCTGCCAGTATTCAGAACAAGTTACACAGTGTTTCATCCATGGCCTGAAACTATTGAACAGTTCTTTCACTCATATAAATAGGGAGAGTTTCATCAGCTTCAGTGCCATTTCTTTGCAATGTTGACTAGAGATGCTTTCTATCACTGTATAAGCAATCATACCTCAGTCGTTGGTTCAGGGTTTGTGGGAGGAGAAATAGGTTATGAGGTCTACAGACACTGCATTTTTCCTCTTCCCTTTCAGTGGCACCAGCCCTTGAATTCTCGTCATCCCTTCACAGTCCCCAAAGGGAAATTTCGGTGCTGAAGCATCCTAAAAAACCTGCTTTCAGGACTCCAGAAGCACTGTCATTTATCCTATTTCCGGAATGTCAGCGCCTCGAGTCTTTCGCACCCTGCTGTCATGTGCCAAAGTGATTGACACTGCTAGCAATGATTTGTCCACTCCTTCTAAATGCGGTCTTGGGCTGTCGATGCTGCAGACACGCAGACAGGAGGAACACAGACCCTTGAAGAGTGTCAGATGGCCATCTGCCAGCCGAGGCACAATATGGTGGCTGCTGCCAAGCCAGCTGGGTCCTCACTCTTCCAGCTGGTACAAAAGTTGCCAGGCAGCCTCCACTCCAAGAATATTCAAGCATCTGGGGCTGTAATCTATGCCATGTGTTTCTCTGTTTTTACTGCCTAGTGGAAAATAATTAATTCAGATATGCTAAATCATATAGTTAACCTTCCACAAACAGTTCATTGTGAAACTCAGTTTTGGCATTAAGCAGAAAATGCAGTACTTTGCTCATTGTGCATATTATTATAATAATGGTCCTTTTTTGTTTATTCTAAATATTGTAGCCCGTGTATTGTGTTGAATGTCAGAACCAGTGCTCGGCTGCATAGTTCTGCCGCTGTCTATCAGTCAAGTGATGACTTAAATATTTTACACAGAATCACCGAATCACCAAGGTTGGAAGAGACCTCAAAGATCATCAAGGCCAACCTGTCACCCAAGACCTCATGACTAAACCATGGCTTCAAGTGCCACGTCCAATCCCCTCTTGAACACCTCCAGGGATGGTGACTCCACCACCTCCCTGGGCAGCACATTCCAATGGCTAATGACTCTCCCTGTGAAGAACTTTCTCCTCACTTTGAGCCTAAACTTCCCCTGGCACAGCTTGAGACTGTGTTTACAAATAACTATTGATATTTTTTTTTCTGGATGACATCTACACATTTTGCCCCAAAGAATCCCTCATATTCTTTTCTTTTTAGTGCATATTGAGAGTCTATAGCATCCTGATCATTGCTTTATCAGAATAAGGTCTGAAGTGTTTCACAGTATCACAGTATCACTAAGGTTGGAAGAGACCTCGAGGATCATCAAGTCCAACCTGTCACCACAGACCTCATGACTAGACCATGGCACCAAGTGCCACATCCAATCTCCTCTTCAACACCTCCAGGGATGGTGACTTCACCACCTCCCCAGGCAGCCCATTCCAATGACGAATGACTTGCTCGGTGAAGAACTTTCTCCTCACCTCCAGCTTAAACATCCCCTGAAGTTTCTTCTGAGCCACTCAGTATCACTCAGATCTTGAAAGAGCAAATGAGACATTCTCACTAAAGAAAAAATGGGAATGGAGCCACTCAGGACTGTAAGCCTGAGATTATAAGATCTTTACCACCTGAGCCTGATGGGAATTTCCTAATGTTAGCAATGGTATGGGGCTTCTAAGCTTTCTTTAGTCCATAATCAGACATTAGATGGCACCTTCCTCAGATAACAAAACCTGCCTCTGTTTGCACAAAAAAAAACAAACAACCCAGCATAATTTTAATTTCCTTCTTAATTTTTAACTTTCACTCTGATTTCCATGGCTTTTTTGATACAAGCTGAAAAAAGAGCAAATGCAGTTTTGTTTTCTGTTGTGTACTGGTTTCCAGGAATTCCTTTCCTCCATTAGACTTACCATGTGGCTGTCCAGGACTCTGCCTTTTTTCTTTCTGGAAAACCCCCCCAGTCTTTTACTTTCTTGTCCTTCTCTACCACACATTTCACATTCTGCAACCATTCCACAACATTAATGTCCACATACTGAAGGACAGAGCAGTCACAAATAAATAATTTCAGGGAAAAAACAACAACTATTTAATCTCTCGCTTCACACCAGTGCAATATGATTTCCAAACTCCCTTCAAGACAAGCAAACCCAAATAACCTGGTTTTATCTTTGCTGTGATTTAATTTTAATTGAAGTTTATCACATTCTTGTACTGATTTTCAAATGCCTCACTCTTTTTTCTTTTTTTTTTTTTCATCAGGAAGGGCAATTCCTAGAGACATGTGAAATGTTTCATTTGAACTACAAAAGCCTGGAAACAGACTTGTCAAGAATTCATCCTGTGTTTGCAAATCATCAGTGAACTGTTAAGCTCTTGTGTTTGCTGACTTGTCTGCAAGCTTGCATCTGCTGTCACTCTCAGGTTTTACTGGATTCTGATCCTCTGCTCTGCTCTGGTGATATCTCACCTGGAGTACTGTGTCCAGCTATGGTGCTCCCGACACAAGAGGGACACAGACCTGCAGGAACAGGTCCAGAGGAGGACCACAAAGAAGATCAGAGGGCTGGAGCACCTCTCCTGTGAAGACAGGCTGAAATAGTTGGGGTTGCTCAGCGTGGAGAAGGCTCTGGGGAAACCTTAGAGAGCATTTCAATATCTGAAGGGGACCTACAAGAAAGCTGGAGAGACACTGTTTAGAAGGGCTTCTAGCAACAAGACAAGGGGCAATGGTTTTAAACTGGAGCAGGGTAAATTGAAGTTGGACATAAGGAGGAATTTCTTTACAATGGGATTGGTAAACTACCGGAAGAGGTTGTCCAGGGACGTGGTTGAGGCACTGTACCTGAAGACATTCAAGATCAGACTCAATGTGGCCCTGGGCAGCCTGATCTAGTTGGAGGTGTCCTTGCTCACTGCAGGGAGGCTGGACAAAATTACCTTTGAGAGTCCCTTCCAGCCCTATGCAATCTGTGAATCATGTCCCTGGGGACTTCCATGGCTGCTGCTCTGGGGCATTTGCAGGGAATATGTGGCATATAATATTAATAATTTGAAATTATCAAAATGCCTTAATGTTGAAACATGGCAAAATAAAACTACATTATCACTGTAATTCTCATGGTAGTCTATCTTTAAAACTGTTAACCCATCTGTTCAGACATCTTAGAGATGTGAGAAGAAGCTCCATCAAATCTTGCTAAAACAATTCAAAATGATGCCTCCACCAGGGTAGGAGTCAGCCATAGAGCAAAATATCTGACTGTCTAAATTGAAACATATAAGCTCCTGTCATCATCAACAGAGACAGAGTCACCAGGTGCCTGTTGAGATATCCTACATGTACCACCTCACCACCAGCTGTCATCCTGGGTTATATCTGCTGGTCTCTGAGTTGTGTCTTTGTGAGTGTTTCAAATCACCCTGAACGTCTCAAATGCCTGATGAAGGCAAATGATTGAATTGTCAGCCAACACATCTGAGGAGCCTGCAGAACAGTTTGGAAGAATTAAGTGCATTTATCAACAAAGCCACGATATAAGGAAGAAATAGGACACACCACAGTGAGTGCCAGCAGCTCCTCTGACCACAGCAAGTATGAAACCAGGGAGCCTCATCTTTCTCTAACTCTCTCCCTACTAAATCCAAGAGTGTTTGACTAAAGTCAGCCTAGCTGGAGCAAAAGAAGACACAGCTGTGACAGGACAGTGTAAATAGCGAATGAATAGGCAGCACCCAGCAACCCTACTAACTTGAACTATAGCCTATACCTCCCAAAGGGCCAGTTAACTTGTATGGAAGAATATTTCCACATTGAATAGAAGGGCTTTGCTTGTAGATGGAATTCAAATTAATAGCAATGCATCAATTATATCTTCAGCAAAGGCAAATTTTTACTGTGTAAGTGTGATCTAATTTTAAACCAGGTTTAAAATTGTTCAATGAAAGTAAGTAATTCTCTCTAGGTAAAATGTACATAAGCCTCTTCTTGTTATTCCATAAAGACAACCAGTTTAGCTATATCCTTCAATATTGACTTTTCTCAAGGGTGGCTTTGTAGCTGGTAAATTCAATCAAATGTTTCTGTGAAACAGTTTCATGCTACTGCAAATGGCTGCAGATCAGGAAGAAATGCTTTTGGACATACATTTCCTTTGAGTGTGCCTGGATTGTGCTTTTGCACCGAATTACACTCAGGTTCTTGTTCTGAAAATGTTTTATTTCAGATTTTGTGCTTATGCACTGCAGATAATCAAGGACGTCTTAAACACACGGTCATCAAGGAGGTCAGAATTCAGCTGTCCCTCCCAAGTCTGCAGATGTCTTGTGTTTGAGGGAATGTTGACAGGTCTAAGGAAACACTGTGTCTGAAGACAGCAATTCTTGTGTTTCATAATGAAAGCACAGCCCTGATCTGACATACATGCAGGAAAGTGGAGCATCTGATCCTAATAGTCCACTAATTTTGATGAAGACCCAACCTTGCAAAACTTAACAGACATACTTTTTTCCTAAGTCCATTCCCTATAACTATTCCAAAGCTTTACTTTAGAGATACCTGTGAGTTTCTGCTACATGGAGGTTGCAAAGATAAAGTGGCCATGCTGTGGGCTATATTAAATGCTAAGACGTGACATTTTAGTTACAGTTCTCTGACCCAGTAAAAGATCCGTGCAAACACTGGGCTGCTTTATATAGACAGAACTTACAGTACATTTGAGCTGAACAGTTATTAAAAGCATTTCTGTAGACATTCCCTTTCCTTCTTGGATTGTTCTTGGCATTTCTCAAATATTTATGAATATTTATGAGGGCACTTACTTGTATACTAAATGAAGTCTGAGTAGGTCATCAATTTCTCTGGAAATAGTGCTTTTCATGGAAATTTTGTTACCCTTCAACACAAGTGCCCCTGAGGGACTAGGAACTTTGAGCACAGCTTATAGAGTACGTCCTATAGAACATATATAAGCCTTTAATCAGTACAACAACCACAATGCAGCAGATTGGATAACCATCTGAAGAAACTCAGGGAGTATGTCTGCCCCAGAAAGCTGTTCTGTAACAGCTTTGCAAATGTGTTCTCAGCTCCCAAGCCCATGCTAAATCAGTCACTGAGCAGACACACTAGTTAGCAGATGATTCTTTTCTTGATTAACTAAAAGGTCTTCATAAAGTCAACGGTACATGGAGAAAATACATTGATTTACTGGTCCAGTACAACTTACCCTGAAAGCAAAAGAAGTTTCACATTTGACTTCAAAGGAAGCAAAGTTGGACCCTAAAACTACAAACAGTATAATAAAGACTAGTAAAACATAATACTTAGCAAAGCAGCATGACTCCTGCTCTCCCCAAAAGGATACATTTACTCACCTTCATACTATTTGTGCAACTTGATACCAATGGAAATGAAATATGGCTGTTCACAGAGGTCACACTTGAGTACTGTGAGAGGCAAGCAATCTATCAGAACTGATACCATGAAATATATTTGCATTAAGTTTTCATATAATTAACCTGAATTCCAAATAAATTAGTAAAATGGTTGTATCTCTGCTTACTTGCAAAGTGATGAAAAGCAAAATTCCCCAGCATGCTTCTCAACAAAAAGTAGGAGTGCATAATCAATTCCAAGTTTTAATGTTGGTGTACACTACTACAAAGCCATACATAAATTTATAAAGAGTGTGAAATTGAGTTTTAACACCAATGGATGTGGAAACAGGCCAAGCTTGAAAAACTACTTGAGTTGAATGCTTCATAAATTGCTTATCAACAATAGCACACTTAGCTCTCCTGAATGGTTTGAGAACATAAGAACATTCTTTTCTGTTCTTTGCCTTAGCCTTCATGATTGGTGCATCATAGATCAATAAAAATCCATCACAGCAAAGGCTAAATGAAGCAAAAGTTGAAGGAGTCCTGATTTAGCTCTGCAGGAGACAAATCACATTCCTCTTTTTAAAACCACAGGAGACAGATCTTGCATGTTGGCAATGCACTTTCCCAGTGAAGTCTGGCGTATCAACACTATTCTTTTGCTGTTTACAAGGAAATTGAGCAAGGGAAAATGATTTTCAATTTCAGCCTCCAGTCAGCTGTACTGTCAGACAATGAAGCATGATGCTAAGTGCAGAGGAGCAGCTTGTCTGATAGACAGTAAGTAAGTAGCTTCACTCCCAAAAAGGTTTTATGTTGTCCTTGGGCTTTGGACAAGAAGATTTCTTTTCCTAAGCTGATTTTCTGTGACAAAAACAAACAAACAAAACCAACAAAAAATCCAAGGCACACAAACAAAACCCAATATTTACCCTACTTGTATTTTTTTGTGAAAAGATGAAGCTCTCCCAGCTTTACGGAGCAGTGAGCCTCCAGGTGTGGAGCAAATAATGGATGTTTCATTTAATTTCTTTTTCTTGTGCCTTCATGAAAAGAAATCCAGACATTGCCTTTAGCAATGTCGCTGCAGGATGTTGACCCTGAAAGCATACAGCAAATTAGACAAGTGTATTATTCCTCTGTAATGTTTGAACACAAGCAGGAAGGACAGACTTTAGATTCCATTCCTTATAAATGCAATAGAGATATTGTACCTCTACAGATTCATTTTTAAATATCTAGAGATATAACTGAAAGAAAATCTTGAAGAGGTAATATTTCAGTTCATTCCCTGTTTTATATGACAGTGAGAATAAAGCAAACAGTGTATTTAGAAGTGAGCACAGCATTTGCTGAAGACTGGGCATAAAAGATTCTTCATCTACATGAGGCAAAGAACCTATTAAAAACTCTTTGAGAAATGGAACTTCCCGCTACAAAAAGCTGAACAAACTGAATTTAAACTTCTTTATGGCCTTCTAATGCACAGATATTTGAGATACTTGCACAACCCTATCCTAAAAGAAGCTTTGTGTCTCACTGCTTCTGTGCTCTGGATTTACTACCCCTTCTAAACGGGATACTGCTCAGGTCCTCATTTTGCAGTACCAGAAATGAAGGTCCGATGTGACCTTTGCAGGTCACTGAAAATCTGGGACAGTGTTGAAAACAGAACTTGTGTATTGACTCAAGTCAAACAATCATTCTGTGTTAAGTCTTCCTTGTTGGAAAAATAAAAATAGTAAGTGGAGGAACGGTTTATAGATCGTCATTCATGAGGTTTTATCAACGTGGAAGCAAAAGAAAGCCTCGAGGCTAGACTACTGATTGAGAGAATATGGAAGGTATTAGTGATGGAAAAGGAATTGATGGAATGCTGAATTACTGTACAGGCTTTCATGTGGTATGACTGTGCCTGTGCACTTTTGGGGATGAAAATAGAACTCAAGTTATGGTTACAGCAAAAAAAAAATATCAAATCTTTATTCTATTGCAATTTGACCAAGAGGTGTAATTGGATTCACTGCAACACAAATGTTGAAACAACTCAGGTTGTAAATTGTCTTGGTTTGTGTCTTCCATTGCTTTTATATAACGAACATCGTGTTCTCTGCCTAATCCTACAAATAATGTACAACGAACCCTCACTTACCAGAAATGTCATTACTTCAATCAGGCTTGTTTTCAACTTTAAATGAGATTTGTATAACAGAACCATCTGGCTTCCCCCAAGGCCACACAGCTCAGCAGGACTAAGGTGGTTGGGACATACTGCTTCACTAGGAGTGATTTTTTTTTTTCTTATTTTGTCCAGCTGAACTCTGTGGCCTTGCACAATCTCCAGGAATTTTGTTCCTGCTCAGCTCTGTGGTCATATCATCTTCTCAGTAACCACTGGTTCAGAACTAGCGTGCATTATGCATGGCTATTATTCTTTATGTATGCTGACAAATATTTGTTTGCATTGCACCTTATGTACAAAATTATACCTGAAGTGTACGCCAATGTGAGTGATCCTGAGCTTTGAACATATTGTCTTCAGCAACATCAAGACCCAAAGAAATTGTTAAGTGACCAGGCAGAAAAGAGGAAGATAAAGATGCCATGTCAGATTTCTTCTCTTTTTATTTTACCAGCATTTAAATCCAGAGGACAAATACCACCAAAAGGTACAGATTAAAATAATAAAAGTAATGCAAGTACTGATAGCCAAGATTAAAGAAATAGTCATAGTGTGTGATGAATCAGAGAGCAAAGGGATGATGATGTGCATCAGTAGGGGTTAGCCAGAGGAAAGCCCAGAGGGGTGGGAAGAAGTGAGTTGAAGCAAGAAAGGAAGGGGAGCACTGATGAGGACAGTATGCAGTGGCCAAAGAGATGGGTGTCAGCTACAGATCACGGGCAAGGACAAAAGCAGGGCTGTCACAATACAGCAGATCAAAAAGGAGATTAATGGAAGTAAGTGAATGGTAGAGAACTGGACTAATCAGTGATGTGGAATGAGTGTAGAGGATGAGGTGAGGGGAATAAAGCAGCCAGAAATAATCTACTTGCCACATTGGTACAGTGGACAGGAAGGAGTGAAATCTGAAGGATGGTAGAAAGGAGACAAGAAGCAGATGGACACTGCTCCATGGCAAACAAAGGAAAGAAGATAATGCGTACACAAGATACGGGGAGGCAAATGCTCCTATTGCAGAGTTTGATCTGGATCACTGCAACAGCTACTAATTGCATTTTGAAGACTGGAAGCTGCTACAGGGGAAGCAAGTGAGGGGTTCATAATCAGGGTAAACTGAATTCCTCAGAGAAAATTTTAAAAAGTAGTAGAGAGCTGAAGCTGGGGGCAGGGAGGAATATGTGAGCCAAAGCAAACCACAAATCAGGAATAAAACCCATCCATCTGAAGACTGAGAGATTAGTAAGAAGAAATGACTGCAGACTTTCAACTCTTCAAAAACATTCTTTCATTCTTTTGGTTATCTGAATTGTCAGTTATCAGATTTTTAGTCTCTGGGTGTCTGGCATGATCGAGATTTTATTTACTTATAGTTTTAGTGCATCTTGTGAAATGAAACTTGAATGCACAAGCTGTTGAAACATTACTTGCTCAGAATGACTCATTAACATCGTAGAACAAATAAACAGATAACATTGCTAATTTGATTCAAAGCCCTTGAACCTACTTCATCCATAAACTCTGACTTCAGTGAGTATAAACAACTCTCAGTGACTGTCCCCATAGGACTGATACTAATTTACAATCAAAAACTGCTATAAGTCCTATACTTGGGAACAAAGAATTTTTTCTTCATCATCCTGACTGTTCATAAGCTAAGATCTGAATGTTAATCCATGAATTATCCATGCCTAAATGGAAAAGTATTCTAAAATGCTCATTAGAATCTTAGATGGTACTAACACCAACTTCACATTTATTTTCCTTTGCTCTATAGTGTCACCCTGACTAATTGGTTATGAGAAGCACCAGGAAATGCAGTGAGTGTTAGTGTTAGTAAAAGTATTCACAAAAAGCAAATTCTGAAACTGGAATTTCAAACATCAACATCCCATGTAACCCCTAAATCTATCTAAATCTATCCTAAAAAACTTGGTGTTTTAAAAGATTTCTAGAGTGCTAGGCAGTAGCTGTAAAAACTTTGTTGAATCAGTGTCCTTCCTGAAGGAAAACTGCACTGGAACTTCTTCAAGAAAAAAGGTGACCAAAGTGTGCTTTTAGAGTTCTCTCTTCTTTATTCTGTCAGTCACTTTTGTATTTTGTTGGAAAGCACAGGCTGTGTCTTGGAAGGGAAGGTTTGAAAGCAATAACAGGATAGCAGAATTGCTTGGGAAACATGGGGGATGCAAAAAAGGGAAGGATGGAAAAGGGAGATTTACATTCTTTTTTTTTTTTCATGAGAAAGTGACAGCAATTATGTCATGAGTCAATACTTGTCCTGATCATTTTGTGTGCTATCTTTTCCCCTCACCTCACATCTGTCTTTGTGTATGCTGTATGCTTTCTGGGCAAATCACTGTCGTTCGCTGCTTCTGGAAAGAAACACAACATCTTTTTGACACTGGAGCAAGCTCCATAATGAAGAATGTGATTATAACTGATGAAGGACAAGGGTTCATCTTTCAACTTTGCAAATTGTTTACCATGATTCAGAGTCATGAATTCCCTTTGGGCAAATGTTTTCTCTCTGAAGCTGATGCAAGAGTTACCATATATTGTTGATATGACTAAAATTCAGGGTTGGGATGAAACTGGGGCCAAGATTTTGAAGTGCTAAACAACTGCTCTAAAGCCAAATTCTTTAAAATCTCACATGTTGGCCATAGGTATTTGTCACTGGGTATTTATCAGGTTTTAACTTTATTTAAAGTGTTATTATTAATAATTATGATAAAGGTGGTAATAGTATCTAATATTTACATACTGCTTATTAACCTAAAGATTTATCCAAATGTATTTTTCCCAAATGACTAGTGGAGTTAGATTTAGGAAGTTGTCCAATAAGAAGCTTTTCAAGAGCACTTACAGGTTTTCATAGAATCAGAGAATCACCAAGGTTGGAAGAGACCTCAAAGATCATCAAGTCCAACCTGTCACCCAAGACCTCATGACTACTAAACCATGGCACCAAGTGCCACATCCAATTCCCTCTTGAACACCTCCAGGGATGGTGACTGCACCACCTCCCTGAGCAGCCCATTCCAATGGCTAACAACTCTCTCTGTGAAGAACTTTCTCCTCACCTCGAGTCTAAACCTCCCCTGCTGCAGCTTGAGACTGTGTCCTCTTGTTCTGGCGCTGGTTGCCTGGGAGAAGAGACCAACTCCTTCCTGGCTACAACCTCCCTTCAGGTAGTTGTAGACAGCAATAAGGTCTCCCCTGAGCCTCCTGTTCTGCAGGCTAAACAATCCCAGCTCCCTCAGCCTCTCCTTGTAGGGCTTGTGCTCAAGGCCTCTCCCCAGCCTCGTTGCCCTTCTCTGGACACATTCAAGTGTCTCGATGTCCTTCTTAAATTGAGGGGCCTGGAACTGGACAGTACACAAGGCGTGACCTAACCAGTGCTGAGTACAGGGGCACAATGACTTCCCTGCTTCTGCTGGGCATGCTATTTTGATGCATGCCAGGATGCTATCGGCCTTCTTGGCCACCTAGGCACACTGCTGGCTTATGTTCAGACGGTCATGGTTCCTATTTGTTTGGACATCCAAGCAGCTACAGCTATGTCTGCTGATGTCTGTTAGTTACACATGCAGAAGGAATGTTGCTTCAATATTAAATTAAAAAAGTCACACTAGGATCATGATGATAATAGAGCTTCAATAGGAGGTGTTTAGAAGGAAACTTGATGGGGTGCTTGGTGCCATGGTTTAGTTGATTAGATGGTGTTGGATGATGGGTTGGATGCGATGATCTTGAAGGTCTCTTCCAACCTGGTTTATTCTATTCTATTCAAAATTATGTCAGTAAGAAGCTCTGACACCCATCAGGTACCTTATCCTCAGCTTCCTTGAGTCCACCAAGTTCAAGAGCAAGACATCATGTATCAATAATGTGCAATATTGCAAGATCCACAATAATGGGAGCAATGGATTTCTTCTTGGATAACTTTCCTATGGTCTGTATTCTGAGTCTCATTCAAGTAAGCTTCCAACTGATGCCTTTTCAGAGAGGGGGGCTCTTTTCTTCATTTACACCATTCTGCAGATGATTGTCATCACCAACAGCATTTTTGAAGCTGCCCACACAGTTGGGTAAATAACATACCAGGAACAGAATGAGGGAAGCTAATAATTTCCTTGATTTATGTAATGGCAGTGAGGCCATTTTCTTCGAAGCTGTGAGTCAGAGTGATTAAAGGTTCATTGGTGACTGAGATGAACCATGCAGTATGATGTGGGGGCTTCTCCACAGAGCCCTATAAATTTGGAGCTGGAAGGAGCATGCAGGGGCATGGTGTGAGCTAACCTCAGCAGTGCATGTCAGCCCTGCAGGAGCCAGAGTGAGCTCCCACCTCCAGGCTTCACAGAGCTTTTATTGCTCACCAAAGGCCAAACCTCACTTTCATTACAGTCAGTGGGAGTTTTGCCATTGGCTTTCTTGACGTGAGTGGGGCAAACAATGGGAAAACGGGAGCCAAGTCCAGGGCTGTGGAGCCCATGGCAAGGTTCCATGGCTTTAACTGGCACAAGTCTTGATCTCCTAAGAGAATAACTTTCACTGTACCTGTTCTTCATCTGCAAAGTACAGCTTTTATAGATGCAAACATATATATACACATAAAAAACTGGTTTATGCGTAATATGTATGCACACTAATTTTTTTTCTCTTCAAAGCAAAGATAATATCTGTGAGCTAGCATTTCTCACAGTGCCTTCAGATTTTCGGATATCTAATGCATATCCCAAATGTCAAATCTTTATTATCATTTGTTTTAAGTGGTGCACATAATTTCCCAACTGGTCTGCCTGCTTCAAAGAGACTGTGCTTGAAAATCCCCACCCCCCACCCCTCCCCAAAAAAGGCATAAACAGAACGGAAATAAGATAAGAGAGAGAAAAATACAGAAATGCTGGTTGTTGCCAAGTGTTTCCCAAATTGTAGATGTTAGAAGTATTTAAGGTCTTAGAAAATTTATAAGCCTCAAGATTTACATAAAAGGAGCTAAGCACATCTGTAAAATAGGAAGGAAAGGAAAACTGTTCTACAATTCACATTACAGCTGCTAATCTTCTGCTCTCTAAAATGTTTAATGTATTCAGTTCACACAATGTCTATAGTAAACATATATATATATATGGATTACTAAAGTCTAAAGCTGAATTTTAGTATAATTAAAACTCTATGGTTCAATTTTAGATGGATGTGAGAAATGGAGTCATTGAACACAGTACCACTGCAATTTTCAGAAAGTGGAAGGTGATAAGATTGCACTGTGGAGAGGACAAAATTGATGAAGAGTTTTTATTTTAATACAAACTAACAGAAAATTCTACAAGGAATGAATTTACATTTGAGTTAGGAATTCGAACTGAGGCTCAGGAAAAACGTGCCTATACCTAACAATCTGCTGTCATCTTTTGAGCAATACTCAAGCCTGGTCTCCTTGTACATAAGCAGCACCAAGTATTTAAGTGTAGCTCCAGTATCAGCCTGCAATACTCTTTGTAGTGCACACAGTTCCACATACCTGGGTGTATGTGGACATTTAATTCCAGAAGCTTGTGAGTAAGGGCCGAGACATCCAAGGGGCAGCCCTGTGTTTGCTGTTAAGGTCAGAGTACCCCTGGCCAGTCACAGAGGCTGTCCAGTTACTCACTGGCTTAGACAAATCTGTCTGTAAACCCTCTTAGCACCTCAGCTGTTCCTAAAAGCATGGCTTTGTTGTTATAAATGTTATGGTGGCCTCCATCCACATACTCTATATAGTTCTGACAATACATTGACATTACATCATACCTTACCTTATTTGACTGCATGTTTTCAGAAACTACAGCACCTCATTGTTTTCCAGAGCATTTACTGTAATCTGAAGTCAGGTCAGAGAGCCCACCAGACCTCTTTGCAGCAGAGTTGTGTTCTTTGGCCTTGAGTTCATGGAGCTATTTACACTTCCAAAATTGGTTGCATCAAGCTGTGTTGCAACACTTTGAAACATGACACATCAGTTTGTGGTGGTGGTGTTTTTTAATTCTGCCTTCAATTTCTTTCATCAGTCCTTCCCTGCATCTTCCAGAGAACAGCAAGTCATTTGCCAAGGTTGGAAATTAGTTTCCAAACTTTGGCTTCCACAGTTTATGAAGAAATCCTTCTTTTGCCTACAGTCATTCACAGGGAGTTTATATTTACTGTGGTCTTGGGATTTGTGTCAGAACTCAGCAGCTGACATTCAACTTTCATAGCTCTCCTGACCTTGCAGTTACAACCTTATACCAGGTAACTAGATACTTGACCCACTTTCTTGAGCACCACGGTACCAGATTTAACTCATGAGCCTTTGGCTACCTTATTCCATATTTATCTTAGCCCCTCCTAGTCATTTAGTTATTCTACTGAAAATCTAGGAATACAAGCTAATTAAAGTGAGGGAAGATGATAGCAAAATCCCTCTTGCTCAGAATACTACCCGCAGTGAGTGCCTCTTTGCTCTTCTTCATGGTTTCCAGCAACAGTTTTCAGCATAAGACTACTTATGGGGTGTGACATTTGAGACTATGGGAAAGAGAAAGTAAATTCTCTAGGGCTGAATCATCATAGCTGGAAACACAACTAATGTCCAATTTACATGAACTGCCTTCATAAATCTGAATTATACACTGTATAAAGGGACACTCATCCAGTATATGCTGGTTGAAAAGTATAAAGGAAGTAAAGAGGGGTTCCAAATGGAAAGCTATAATCTAGATAAAAAGAAATGGCACATTTGTTGTTTCTGACTAGTTTCATTTTTTGTAACATAAAGGAACACAAGGCCTTTATCTGAGATGTCTATCTCAGACAGTACATTGCCAATGGGGTGAGCTGGTTACACAGACGTTGTCCACACAGGAGTTCCTACTGAAGACAAATGTTGGATCGGATGAAAATCATGCCTTGGTTGCACAAGCCACTGTACCTGCCAGGTGATTTTAAATGCATGTGTAACCAAAGGGGTTTTGCTTGTGGAATACTGCACACAAACCAGGAGAAGTCAGCTGGTGTGAAAGGTAGGACTTGATTGGTTAGACTTGATGATCTTTGAGGTCTCTTCCTGTGTGATTCTGTGTAGGTATCTTTTGCTGCATGTTTCCTCTCACAGGAAAATACAATCACTATTCTTGCCCTCTTACAACAAAACTTAGCAATTAGTTCAGTCTTCTCTTTTTTCCTTTTTTCTTTCTTTTCATTTGCTTAAAGCCATAAATCCCACCTCCCATTTTCCTATACTACAGAGTACCATGTTGGATATCACTGAAAAAAATGGAGAATTCATACAAATTCCATGGGATTCATTTTTCTAGCAGCACCTCCCTGCACACAAATAGCAAAACCACCTTGAACATCCATGTGTATCATCCAGAAGGAAAAAACTGTTTCCCATAATTCCTGATAGTCTCATTTTAATAAGGACCTAATTTTATAACACCTCTAAAAAATATTCAATATTGCCCTCTAATTACTCTCAGAGATTAGAGCCTGATCCTGCAAGCTCAAACACTATTACACACACACTGACTAACTCTGTTATGATCTTCTGAAATCTTCAGAAACCACTTCTGACCAAGTATTCAGCTTTCCATTAAATCAGTGAGATGTTAGAAGCCCAAACAGGAGCTGGAAACCTGAATGCCTGTCTGGATCTGAGCCACGTACCTTCCATACAGCATTAAGTAACATGACTAAACAAACACCTGGCCTCAGCAGAAGGCAATGGCACAAAATCATGGTGGCCCAGGCAGTCTGGCAGTTGCAAGCCACTGGAAATGGGAATATATGTCAGGGAGGTATCACTGGACCAGGTGCCATTCATAGACTCTTCCGAAATGTGCACTATTGACAGTGTCAGAGGAAGAATGTTGAGATTAAAGGACATTTTTCATGCTTGATGTGGAAAAGCTGTTCTTCTGTGGGCCCCTCAGTTTAGGAAAGGTGTTGACTTGCTGGAACGTGTCCAGAGAAGGGCAACAAAGCTGGGGAGGGGTTTGGAGCACAAGCCCTATGAGGAGAGGCTGAGGGAGCTGGGGTTGCTTAGTCTGGAGAAGAGGAGGCTCAGAGGAGACCTTATTGCTCTCTACAACTACCTGAAGGGAGGTTGTAGCCAGGTGGGGGTTGGTATCTTCTCCCGGGCGGCCAGCACCAGAACAAGAGGACACAGTCTCAAGCTGTACCAGGGGAGGTTTAGGCTGGATGTTAGGAAGAAGTTCTTCATAGAAGGAGTGATTGGCCATTGGAATGGGCTGCTCAGGAAGGTGGTGGAGTCACCATCACTGGAGGTGTTTAGGAAGAGACTGGATGGGACGCTTGGTGCCATGGTTTAGTTGATTAGATAGTGGTGGATGATAAGTTGGACTCAATGATCTCAAAGGTCTTTTCCAACCTGGTTAATTCTATTCTATTCTATTCTGTTCTGTTCTGTTCTGTTCTGTTCTGTTCTATTCTATTCTATTCTATTCATATTATGCACAGATGAAAATCACCAGAAACATGAATGGAAACTTTTAAAATTCAACCCAAGATTAAATTTGGTGTATCTGTAGTCCTCTTCCCACCCCCGGAGTCTGCTCAAAGTAGCACCGTCATTCATTTCTCCAGCAGACTTTGGCAGTTTTTTAATGTGTTAACATCTCTTTGTGCGAAACTTTTGCCCTTTTCTTTATGAATAGGTCATTAATGTTTACAAAATTTGGATAAGGCTTCTTTTCAAGGGCCAAGTCTGCCTACTTTTTAATTTCTGAGGTGCAAAGCTATGAATGGTCTATTGTGGAAAACAGCTTACAAAGACTTTGCAAATGCAAATGACATAAATTTGTCCCTTATTTGTCGATGGGCATAGAGGAACAAAACAAATTTGCAATTGTACAAATGAAAACGAGATGTGTGAATTTTTTTATGGCCAGGGCAGCTTCCAAAGGGAAATTGGAGCCAAAGAGGAATTTTAAAACATAATATAACTAAATCAAGGAAACAAAAAAGTTCCTTTTCACTTACACAGAAGCCTTGTTGAAAGAGAAATACTTGTGGGACATGAGGAATGAAAAATGTCAGCATGCAACTGCCCAGGCTTGCCCGATTTGTAGCTCCCACCTCATGGCAATTGCTAAGAGTGTTGTAAAAGAGCCTCTTTGTCTCTGGAGAAAGTATTGCTTTCAAAGACAAGAAAAATCCACAAGCAACCTCTCACTTTGACACACAGGTCATGACATTAAAAGAATAATGTGAAGAATCACAAACCACTGGTTTCAGTTAGGAAAGCAAATGGCATTGTAGGAGGGAGGGAGTCCTATTTAAGTTATGATCTACTAACTCTCTGTTTACATATATCTAGTTCCTTCCTATAAAAAAACCAAGCACCTAGTAAAGTCCTTCAGGAGGATCCAAACGAGACAAAAATCATTTAGCTGAGTCAACAAAGTCCATGACTTGCAAAGAGGGAGGCTAGAAAAATACCACTATTAAAAAGAGGTGGGGTTATTTTGCCATCTCTGCTAAATCTGTAAAAGCAGTATTTCATTGCAGAAGGAGATGACAGCGTCACAAGCCAGTGCTGCAGCGATCCAGACACTGGAATGAGCACATTTTCTGGCAGGCAGTCTCTACAGCATGTAGCAAACCTGCCAAAGGGAACAGGGGAGAAGTGAGAGGGCACTGTGCAAGCAGAGCTGGCACACAGTTCCTCCTCTGACGTGGGAGAAGTTGACAGGTTTATGAATTTTGTCATTTTGCCAGAATTGACCTCAACAACCAGTCTTGCTTGAAATGCTTAGAAAATCATGGTTCTGGCAAGACAAAACAGCACGATACTTCCTTGCCCGGAGCTAGGAGGTGGCAAATTTATCTTGATGGGCACATTCCTTAAGAAAATATTTTGAGCTGAATCTCTTCCCTCTGCTGATGCTGGAGATGGTAGCAATAACACCAGGGTTGTTTCCTCTGCGCTCTGTTTGCTGCACTGCCATTAGAGAAAACTGCTTAAAAGTGATAGAAGCAGCTTTGGTCTAAAGGAAACTGAAAGGAGAAGAAGAGGTGCATTTAGTTCAGTAAAGCCCTTTGTATAAACCAGAAATGATCTTAAAATAGGAGGAACTTGTGGTTTTTGAAGTCTTGAAAGTTAGAATTTCTCAGCTTAGCTTGTGAATTGGATCTGAGACTTGCACTTATGAGCAAATGAGGTGAGGTCTACAGGCTAAAATACACCCCCAGTTATGCTTTTTGCTAGAACTCTCCTATCAGGTCTGCAGTGGGTTTGGAAACTCTGGCTGCTCCTCTATGTGACTGCAACATAAAAAAGAAAAGCATGAAGATGTCTTTGGAGTGGTGAGCAATTGGGTATTTCCACAGCAGAAACCCCAAATGCAGCAAATCTACAAAGTTTTATCAAACTCTCAAGTTCTGACAAGGGAAGAAGGAAGGATGATGCTGTCTGAAGAGCTGCCAGAGGCAACAGTTGTAAAGCAGCTCTTCTGATTTTTTATTTTGTTTAATAGCAGTAGCATATCACAGAATCACATAGGTTAGAAAAGACCTCCAAGATCATAGAGTCCAATCATTAACCTAACAGTGACAAGTCCTTGACTAAACCCTATCCCTAAGCACTACATCAACACAACTCTTAAATACCTTCAAGGATGGGTGCTCCACCACCTCGCTGGGCAAGTCATTCCAATGCCTGATAATGATTTCAGTGAAGAAATTCTTCCTAATACCCAATTCAATGGATGTAAAACATGCCATTTAGACAAAGCAAGATAGTACATCTGGGCACATGACTTGGCTAGGATCTGTGTGGCTGGGGAGTAGCAACACAAAGAGACCTGTGGATCATCAAGATGACCATGAGTTAACAGTGTGCTGCTGCAGCAATGAATCAGATCCTCGGCTTCATCTGCAGGGGCATTGCTAGCAAAGAGAGAGACATGAACATCCCACTCCCTATGTGCTTCTCAGGCAGCATCTCTAGTGCTGTGCCCAGGTGAGCCCCCACAATTCAAGAAAGATGTGGGCAGACTGAAGAGAATTCAAAGGAAGGTCACAAAAATGATCAGAGGGCTGGAGAACCTTTGAGGGAAGACAGAAGGAATTAGGTCTTAGTGCTGACCCTTCAGTGCTGGGTCAAGGGTAGGACTGGATGATCTTTGAGGTCTCTTCCAACCAGGTGTATTCTGTGATTCTCACTGGAGAAGAGAAGGCTCAGGGGAACCTCATCACAATACTCCAGTACTAAAAGGGCAGCTACAAAGAAGATGGAGACTCTCTTTACCAGGAACCATGTGGAAGAAACAAGGGGCAACAGTTAAAAGTTGCACAGGGAGAGGTTTCATCTCAATATAAAAAATACATTTTTACAGTAGGAACAATCGGTCAGTGGAACAAGCTCCCCAGGGACACAGCGGAGTTCCCATCCCTGGAAGTTTTCAATGTGTGATTGGACAGGATGCTAGATAGTATCATCTAAGCTCCCTTTCCCATGAAGGATTGATCTTTCAAGGTCCTTCCAACCTGGACTGTTCTATGATTCTGTGGTAATGATCATTTGAAACTGTAAGTAGTATATTGAAGAAAAGGCCTCAAAAAACTTTTTATTTAATGTTTATTCCCTCAGCCATGTAAGGAAATAGTAAAATTTTGTTTTGTAACCTTCAGGAGGTCATGTACATCTCCCACTTGTCTCCACTGGCACTGCATATTATTTATTGTTACCTGCTGGGATTGCATCTCTGTCACAGTTGTAGTCAGTTTTGTAGGTGCTCCCAAACCATATCTCACAATAGTTCCCATTTTCTGAGCTTCGGTTCACACTGTAGGGTAATCTGAATCACCTGAACTACCTCTGGATGAAATGAGTCCTATTCATCCTGCAAATGGGATGAAACTGAATCTTGTAAGTCCATGGAAAGGAAAGAAATAAAAAAGATAGTGAACATATCAGACTATGAAACGAAGCTGATGGACACAGTTAACTGCTGCCGCTCTAGCCAAAGGGGCTAGTGACATCTGGCAAAGTAACCCCGACTCACAATGTTCAAAATCACTCCAGCATACTTCCCACAGTTTTCTTGTCAGCATTCATAATTTCCTTGTTCTTGTAAATCAAAGTAAATGGTCAATGTCAAATATAAACAGAATATTGGCGTATTTCAGCTGGTTAAAGAAGTGCTGTTTGCTGGGGGCGAAGGAGGCAGCATGATTTATTCTGCTCTTAGTATGTTCTCTTTAAAGTTGCACCACTGCATTACATTTTGTTTTCTGAAAAGAAAAAACAATGAGAAGAGACTTGCAAGAACACCACCAGCTTCCATCTGTGAACAATTTGATACTTGCTTTTGGCAAATTTCTAAGTATTTCATTTTTAAATAGACTTTACACCCATATTCCCACCAGTAATGCTGGAGTGTTGAAATAGTCACAGATCTGAATACAAACTATCAGAAACAGAGTTGGATTGAGAAGCAACTTTTTATGTGTAAATGTTTATGCTCATGGTCCCTCTTTCACTGTTGCCCTGCTTTTAAGATCACTGAAAATATGACATTGTACCAAACAATTCTGTAAAATATGGAATATTTATTGCTTTGAGTTTGTCAGCAGTCTGAAGAACATCTTCCACTCCCATCTGAGCTACAGAAGGACACATCAGTTGTCCTCAGTGGCACTGGGGGCCATTTCTAATAGGTGTGAATTCACTTTACCATTATATAAATAACATTTTAAAGTACTATCTTCATCTGCTGTTTGCTTTATAATATGCAGTGTAGTAATGATTTTATGATCCTTTTAAAAGGTCAGTGGTGCTGGTATGAGTTTTTAATGATATAAAAGCTTTTTTTCCCCCCTACTGCAGAAGAACATGCAAATCCTCCTCTTCTTTTTCATCAAAAATCAAAGGTGAGTGGTTACTCTGACAAGGAGCTGAAGTTTGGAGAAAAGTCTTGAAAAAATCACACCCTTCAGCCCTGTGCTTCATGACATTTATGCTTGGAGGTGTTGACTTCTGCCTTGTCTTGTTTCAAGAAAGAAAGAAACATTTTTTTACAGAATCCAGTAACTGTTTCTAATGCAGATAAGAATCTTACACAAAGCCTTTTAAAAGCAAGACTGCACCCCCTAATGATATTCAAACACCAATGAATCAGTATGCCTCCAACTTGCTAGCAAGGCTGTCCTGAGTTACACTGTGTGCCTGTTGCAGCAACTGTTAGACAAATCATCCTGATCCTTTCTCAGCAAATGAGCAGGCTGGTTTACTTAAATCCCTCCACTTATTAAAATATACTTAAGCAGTAACATAATTAGGATAAGCATGCACTGCAATATGATTTGGAAAAGTGCTAAGGCTCTGGAATCATGCACCATAAATCAAGCATTTTAATGATTTAAATCAAGAACTTTAAGCAGCTGCCCCTGGGAAACATTGGGAGAACAGACTGTGAAATAAAGACTGATGAAAATTAATTTAGCAAGCAAACATTGTTATCTCACGGATTTTATGGGAATCATAAAAATAAGGTGCTGAACTTCATAATGAATTTTTATGTACTTATGCTAAGAATGCTTTCTACAGGCCCTACTTCTTTTATTCAATAAGTGAATTACAAAACCCTGTTACCTCAGGCAAAAGTTAATTTGGGAATTTTTTTTCCTAACTTGGGTGATTAAACGATGCCTTTCAACCCTGTTTTCGTATCTGTGCAAAAGGTCCTGACATCTGGAGGTGCCCATGCACTTATGTAACATTCAAGGTTGTTCTTTGGCAAATCAGGACTGTTTTATGAAAGCAAGCATGCTCCAGCTGAGAGACCATCCTCTTAATATTCTCCTCTTAAAATTCTCCTCGGGCATCATAAAGCACAGGCAGTGCAAACCCACGCAAGTTGGCACAGCTCTCCAGATGCTCACCCCTACATTACTTCGGCTCCCTGTGCTGCTCCCTCCATGTACCAGCACAAACATTGATTTAACCACAAGATGAAGATCAGAGGAACGATCCCTGTTGCAAACTCATTCTTTGCTTGCCAGTTTAATGTTAACTTGGGTCAACTTCCCACAGAGATGGTGCAGGAACAGGAATGAGCTGGTGGAAGCTGGTATATATCTTAGCAGCATGGCTTAGTTTTGAAAGAAGATTGATTGAACAAAACATTTAAAACTGATTTTTACTCCTATGCACCTAAGATGGTATTATGTACATAACAAAACAAACAACCCTCAACAAAAACCCCAGCAAAACCAGGCAAACCATGAGTAAACACATATTTTCCCATCACATCTTTGAAGGTTAGTCATGGCTCCCCTTTTCTCACCTATTCAGGGCATTAAAAAAAAAGTGTCTCCAAACTCCTGCTGCATAAAGGTACAGAACAAGTTCATACAGGGCAACAATCTGCCCTACACAAAATGATAGCATGGGATTCAGGCATTCACTAAAATCTTCCTTAAATCACTCTTGAAAGCTCCTATAACGAAAAGGAAAAAAAGACACACTAGAAAGCAGGCATGTTATGTGCTTCTGTGTTTAGCACACATTGGAGATTGTCAAAACTGCAAAAACACATGTTGCCAGAAAGAGATTTACCTGATATTCCACTTTATTTTACTCAGAGAATTAAGATTTTTTAATTGGTTAATTTAATCCCTAAAAAATAAAACATGGTGTTACAGTTTAGGATAGGATAGGATAGGATAGGATAGGATAGGATAGGATAGGATAGGATAGGATAGGATAGGATAGGATAGGATAGGATAGGATAGGATAGGATAGGATAGGATAGGAGTAGAATAGAATAGAATAGACCAGGCCAGGTTGGAAAAGACTTTTGAGATCATTGAGTCCAACCTATCATCCAACACTATCTAATCAACTAAACCATGGCACCAAGCACCCCATCCAGTCTCTTCCTAAACACCTAACAGAAAATAGGCTTTCCATAAAGTTTGCTTATAATGGTAGCCATTCCTCAGATCCCACTTGTATCTGTGCTCAGAATATATTTTATCTTAACACCATTAAAATAAGAGGAAGGATAATTTAAAGAAGTTATTGGTTTAAAAGGATCTGATTATGCTCCTCTGTACCAGCCTGACTGGAACCTGTTGGGGAGGAAAAAGTTTTAAATAGGAGGCTGGTGAGAGACAGTCTACATGCACATGGGCAGAATGCAGATACTTTTACATTGCCTTTGTAAAGGCCTTCCTAAGTAACAAAATACTGTTCCATTAGAAACATTACATTGTATTGGTGTACATGCTCAAAATGTGAGAAATGAGGCCTGAATTTCTTCGCCTACACCCCCCCAATGATTCCTGAAAATTAGAGATGTAGGTAGACGCTGGCTTCCACATTAACAAAGAAGTGCTACAGGCAGCATATGAGACTAGAATCAGAAAACTCCTGTTTTAGCTGAAAAGGGCTTACATCATCTTAAATACATTTTTAACAACTCTTTTTACATCATTATTGCTGGGGTGCTTGGTGCCATGGTTTAGTTGATTAGACAGTGTTGGATGATGGGTTGGATGCGATGATCTTGAAGGTCTCTTCCAACCTGGTTTATTCTGTTCTATTCTATTGGTGCAAAGGCTATTTAAAACTGGAATGCCTAGAAATTTGCCAAAAGCAATGTGTGTTCTTCAATCAACAATACACAGGATATTTCTTTCTCACTACCTCCAGCATGCTCCTGATTACAACACTTAACATTGCTGCTTTCTGTGCAAGGAAGAATCATCAAGAATGAGAAGAAAGTGATAAAAGTTCCAAAGCTAAGCCCACAGCTTAGAAAGCCTTGTTTCAATTGAGGTGGGTGGGTTTTTTGTTTGGTTTTCATTTTTTCCTTTCCCTCCAAAGTTAGAGGAAAGCATAAAGATTGTATCTTTTGTAATTTACATTAATAAAGCTGCTAGATCTTACATATTATAGAACAATGCTGTAAACTAAAGCCAAAAAAAAGAGAGTTAGAGGTTAAGTTAGAGTCAGTAAAGCTTCCTAAGATGTCTGTGATATCAATATAAAATATCTTGCTAAGGATTAATCATAAATGTATGTAGCCTGCATTTGCATGAGTCATGGTCATGCTATCAGAGATTCAAGGCCAAGACAGCAAAACAAAAGTGCATTTTTCTGGCTTTGTGTTCATCTGATTATGAATATTTCAAGAATACTTAAAGAGAAAGCAGGACACCAAGGGAATTGTTTAAGTGCAGAAACTAGCATTCATGTATTTGCCTGGATACACGTGGACATACATGTGCCTGCTTAAACCAAGCAGAAGCAACAGCACTTTTGTTAACATTGCCTAACAAGTTTCTGCATTTTGATTACTGCATTGTCAAACTATTTGCTAACTTAAATTTACCAAGAGTGTGGTTCAGTGAAGCCCAGATTTAGTAGTTTTGTGAAAACTGCAGGAAAAATAAATAACTTTCATGAGCTAAAGGTTGAAGGGTACAGATACACAGAATCCACTGTCTACAGGCAGATTTTTTTTGTACATCAGTTGCGCCTTCACAGCTGGGTGAAGCCAAAACATTTCACTTCCCTGCTACGTGGGTTAAGCTTGTCAACATGGTTAAACACCACAGCTCACCAAACACGTGGTAAAGAAAGAAATTGTGGAAACTCAGTCAGGCCCTCTTGCAGAAGACAGAAGCATGCAGTAACTGTGATATTTTGCAATACAGAGGATATCTGTGAGAAGGGAGAAATTCTTTTCTCCATGCCTGCTGGGGATAGAGAAAAAGTCATGAACTAAAATCAAGCAGTGGAAGTTTAGGTTAGACACTGGAAAAATATTTTCAGTAGGAGTGATGGTAAGGCCTGGAGCAGGTTTCCCTGGGAAGTCATGGAATCTCATTTACCGGGGGATTGTAGGAAGGGGTTACACAAACATAACCTGCAAGTGATTCAGGACTGTCTGGACTTGCCTGAAGGAAGGTTATGAACTACAAGATGTCCCAGGGTCCCTTCCAGAGATCCATTTTCTAATTCCAAATGAATCTTCATAGAAGTTTTCACAAAGTTTGGTAAAGACACCCCTCTCTCTTTCAAGATTGAATGTGGCTTCATGGTAGAAGCTTGTGCAACCTGACACCACTGAAATGGGTATTATGTACCTTTCTTTCCTGTTGCTAATTCTCCAATTACTCAGGTTTCTTAAAGATTGAACAGGGAAATTCTGACAGAGCTTAAGGTGAAAAAAAATCATCACTTACAATAATTTCATTAGGAAAGACATGTAAATCAAGGGTGCATTTCACCATCAGGCAAGCAAGAACTCCTTCACCTGAAAGAATAATATGTTCTTCGAACATTATATAGTTTTTACTTTCATTATACTATACTTTGAAGTGCTCAGCTTATCAATGTGTTAGTTGTGATAACTTGGTCACATGAACCAAGTGCCGAGTGTCTGCAGCACTTTGCCTTACACAGTGTTCTGTCTCATCTCTGCTTTGGGGACTAACCCCAGTGTATAATTTTAAAGTACATCTTTTTTCCCCCCTCCAGAAAAATAGAAGTAAGAGGATACTGAAATATGTGCTCTGGCCTCTGAACTTCTTTGGTAGGACTTCACGATTCAAAGCAGGGAACAAGAAACCCCACATTCCCCCTAGATATTCCGCTACAAACCTTGTGAAGACTGCTGCTAACAGAAGCAAATGAGGTTTCACGAGAATGGCAGATGCCAGCCAACAAACCTAAATGAGGAACTCACTACACTAAGAACTGACTCAGGAAAAACAATTTCTGGATTTAACCTAATACTTCAGATCTTTGGCCCTAAGTATTGTCAAAATTATAGCCAGGTTACATCAAAGCAAAAAGTAGGACAAATCACACAAAATTTCATAAACGTCAAGGTGTCATCTGATCCTTTAGTCTGCACTTCCCAAGCAGGTAAGGGATCTGGTTCCCTTTCATCTCCCAGAGTGTCCAAGAGCACTCTTAATTTCCCCTCTAAGTATCAATAACTCCATTGTAATGGCAGAGGGATGAAAAGATGAAGAAATCTTAGTGACAGTTCACATGGCAAATCTGTGGGACACTGAGGAACAGATGTAGGGGGAACCTAGCACAAGATAAACATGCACCTGCTGGAGCAGGTCCAGAGGAGGGCCACAAAGTGGTCAGAGAGCTAGAGCACCTCTCCCATGAAGACAGGCAGCGTGAGGAACAAAGCTAAACTGCCATGAGAAGACAAGCAGAAGAAATATAACTGTAGCTGGAGTGAAAGTGATTGCTATTACTACAAAATTTGCCAGTGAGAGACAGATTTTTCTAATCCTGCAAATTATCTGCAACATTTTGGTACCAAGACTGCTAAAGACTTGTGAGCTGCCAGTTACCTGAAATACAAGGCTTATCTGTTAAAAAAATCTGAAAAAGAGGAACATTTGTGAAACTGCCTTTCTGGATTGAATCATTGTTCAGGTAAGCTAAAGCGATTAAGTAAAACTTAGTGGATCAAGCTTTTTCTGGTTTCAGTGTTCCCATGAAACCTCATTAAAAGAAGAAAGTTTAAAAAGAAACACTGGTCCTCCTTTCACTTCTTGGCCTGGGTACACATAACGCTTGCACAAGGCAATATTCTCAATATTTTTAAACAGTAATAAATTTTTATTTTAATTGAAGAGCCCAAATTATCCTTAATGCTCTACCAAGAAATGGAAAAAAGGAAAAAAAATTATTTAGCTCTGTTAAACTGATAAAGGCTTTTCCTCCCTCACTTTCAAGAACACAGTGCTCAGAAATTAAACTCTGTCTTCTTCCAGAACACACCCCTGGGAAGGATGCAAACTACCTCCACTTGGTCTACGTTGGTGAAGTCATACATTGCTACTGCTGAGGGGAGCAGGAGGGAGGGCTGGGACTCTCAGACAGGCTAGGTCTTCCAGGGGTTTAAGGAGGGGATCTTGTTTTCTCATATTTACTGCACAAACCATTAAAACAACACTGGGAAACATATGGCTTTATTCAGTCTTGATTAACCATGCACCATCCATACAGAAACAATTTAGTGTTTGACCCATACCACCTCTTCATCAGTATTTTCAGTGTCACAAAAATTTCTTTCAGTGACAAAAAAGGGCTTGGTCAGCCATTTTGTTTCCCCCTGCACCTCCATCTCACTTACAAAACCTGGCTGCTCACCCTTCTTCCCATCATTCTTTTGACAGAATCCATCCAACCATTTATCTGGCCACCCAGTGAGCCAGGTCAGGGTTAAAAAACAAAACAACAAAACTCACTGGCTTATTTTTAACCCAGGTCAATTCCCCAGTTAGTTCACAGTGCAGCACACAAATTCAATACAAGAACATCTGTAGTGCATCAGAGTACAGGTCCATTTGGTCTGGTGTCCTGCCCTCAGTAGCACAGCAGACACAGCAGATGTTATCCAAGGAAGGATGTAAGGACAGGGCAAACGTGCAGGAATGGTTCCCAGGAATGTTCTTCCAGCCTCCTGTGATGACTCAGCAATATCTTCAGTCAAAGTTAATGCTCTTATATTTAATACTTAGTGGTTTTTTCTTTCATTTATGCCGCTGTTGGGTTTTTTGTTTGTTTGAATTTTTTTAATTAGTGAAAATATTTTCAACCATACTATGTTGTGTCTTTAGCATATCTATGCACTCTGCAGTCAGTGAAATATCTCTTCTGTTTGTTTTGAAACTAGTACCCCCTAGTTTAATTTCATGCCTTTTGATAGGACAAGAAGACATGGCCTGAAGTTGCTCCAGGGGAGGTTTAGTTTGGATATCAGGAAAAGATTCTACATTGAAAACAGTCAGGCTTTGGAACAGGCTGCTCAAGGAAGCGGCAGAGTTACCATGGAATCATAGGATTGTTTCGGTTGGAAGAGACCTTGAAGGTCAGGTAGTCCCAACTGCCATGCCATGGACAGGGACACTTTTCCACTAGACCAGACTGCTGAAGGCTTTGCCCAACCTGATCTTTACTTATAGTGGGTGGATCTTCCTTTTCCCACTCTCTGCCTTTGCCTTCTGGAGCTTCAGTGATGCAGTTTGAGCACTTGGTGGTGGAGAATGAGGCAGAGTAGTCACTGAGTACCTCATCCTTCTCTGTATCCTTAGAACTGGTGACAGTTTTCCTTCTGGAGAAGCCTCACATCTCCTTACACTGGAAGAAATAAAGAACAGCCATTCAACCTATTCACCTTCATGGTTCCACTACCTATTTCACACATCACTGTCATATCTTACTCATTCAGCTCTTTCCCAGCCTCAGGAGGTTTTAAAAAACCCTTAAGGCAGCTGCTCCATCTCAAGGGAACAGCAGAAAGAGAAGTGCAATACAAGTATAGATGTGCATAGCCAGAGATCCTGGTTGCTTAAAACAAGGAAAGAAAAGCTCATGCAATTAAGCCTTTAATTAATAAGAAATGTGTATTTGGATAGGCTGTCTTGTCTGGTGAACCTGACTGAGACATTTTACTCTCCATCTGCCTTCTTGCTTCCTCTGCCACAGCTTGCTTATGTCTACCAATGTCTTAAGCAGCTCTCCAGTTCTGTAAGTAAATAAAGAAGTCAAATGAAGGATTCCTCTCTTCTACCATTGCTCAGTCCTCAGCTGCCCTATCTTTTTCCTTTTATCTCAATGCATATTCTCACCCTTTCTTGATCAACTGCAAGTATTGTTCTTGCTACTCTAAATAAAAAAAACCAACATAGTTTTTTTAACTTGCTTTAGCTTGTCTCCAACAGATCTTCAAGTTTTTCTTGTTTTCCCTGTGTTTATATTTCTTAAGAGCCTCAAAGCCACTTTTTACTAACTTACCCTTTGTCAATCTTTCCCTTTGCTTACAAGGGGATTTAGCTTGCAGGCTCTTGCCAACAATGTTTTTTAGAAATATTTTCCTATCTCAGGGAGTCCAAATCAAAATTATGATACTCACTATATGCTGACTTAAATACATGTCATCTAATACTGAGACACTTGTGTTTTCTCCAGGCCTTCATAGTATCACAGTACATTAGAGGTTGGAAGGGACCTCAAGAGCCTCAAACAGCTCCTGCTCCCTCTACATCATCCTCTACCCTGCCTAAACAGCTCCTGCTCCATCACCACCATTTTTGCACCCATCCGAAAGCTAGGGGCAAGACCCTCAACCAGCCAAGATACCACACAGAGGAGCTCAGCCCCAGTAAGGAAGCCCAGCCAGCACCCGTGGATGATATTGGAGTAGTCATCAATCCTGGCCCTAACAACCGGGGGGCCACCAGGCCCCCCGGCCTTTGTTGTCACCACCACCATCACCCAGTGTGCACCATAGGCACTCACCAGCGATGAGAGGAGGCTCCTCCAGCCCAGATGGGCTCAGCTTGGGGCTGCTGCCTTTCCTGGGGGGGATTAAATAGGGAGGTGGGTGAGGAGGGTCAAGTGGCCACACCTGGGATGGGAGGAGACTCCAACAGAGTTACAACCCCCACTGCCACAGGCACAGACACTTTCCATCAGCCCAGATTGCTCAAGGCCTCATCCAACCTGGCCTTGGACACCTCCAGGGAGAGGACATCATGACCTCCCTGGGCAACCTATCCCAGTGTCTCACCAGACAAGAATTTCTTCCTAATATCCAGCCCAAACCCACCCTCCCTGATACCCCGTTGGAAATTAGAGAGCTATGGTATTTAGGTACAGTCTTACTTATTTAATCTGTTTAATTTTGTTGGATGCAGTTTTGACAAGTCCTTGGTGAACAAAAACAGCTTTTTACATGGGGGGGTAAGCATGCTGAAGGACAGGCAACACCCTCCTATATCACATGTTGTGCAAATTAAGGTTTTATCACAGTGCACTGGGACAGAAAGTGTACAGACTGACCAGTCAGCTTTACCCCTCTCACCCTGGAAGGGGCTGCAGCTGTAGCTTGCTTGTTTTATAGACCTGCTATTTAATTTTCTTAAAGTGTGTATAGGGATCATGTCACATCATCAATTTAAGCTGTAGGACACTGTGACACCAGAGCAGGGCCATAGGAGCCCTGAATCAGCATTCACTAGAAAGGAAGCTTGCAGTGTCCTCCTACCATGGATAATCTAAATATGTTTTTCCACACATGCATGGCTACTTCAAGTAGACGGGACTGATGCCAAATGTGTCCTGCCTTGGTTCCTCTGAGGATCTATGAAGAGATCCCAAAACCACCTGAGCCACCTCTCATTCTCTTTATTATTCTACTAAATGCTCTTTGCAGCCAAAATATTAGCACAATTTCTTTATGCAGACTCAATTGCAGCCTTTCTGCCTGGTCTATCCCCAGGACCACACAGCCTTGTGTGGCAGTGTTGTCTTCTGCCTCCCTTACTTTGAGTGCCCTGAGCTGAGCTTTAAAAGTGGGCAATTTGAATAAGCAATCATATAAAGAAGGTTCCTTTTAGCTCCTTTAAAAGCTGGCTATCTCTTGTCTCAGGGCTTCACTTGCTTTTCTTTCACATTGCCTTTAAAAGCAAGACTGACAGAAAAGATTAACTTGCTTCTGGCTGCATCGGATAGAAGCAGATTAACACAGCTGGATCAACCCTGGGGAGCCCAGCCTGGAAATGTATGTTAGGACAACCCTGGCAATGTATAAGCAAGAGTCATTTGTGTTGATCTTTTTCAGGATGATGAGTTTGTGATTAACTCTTTTGTGTGAAGGCACGGCTGTGTAGGAAGCTAATGCGCAGCGGAATGCTGACAGAAAAGCTCCAGAGGCATCAGACCTCCTTGCGACTCACAGCCCTGACCTGCCTGCACCAAGGTTTTAGTGGAGACTTTTGATTCCCCTCTGTCTTCTTTGAGATATTTGTTTGTTTGTTTCCACCTATAACACTCACTACAAAACCAGCAGGAAGCAAAGTCCCCAGGGCCCCAGAATGGGGAGCAGGGCAGCTGGGGAAGGAGGGCAAGCTTTCCTCAAAGAAAGGTTTAGTGCAAACCACTCAGCCATGGCTAAGGGGCAGGTAAAATCCAGAGTGGTGGATGGGCAAATCCAAGTTGCATGCAATCCTCACAGCAAACACAAAAGAAATGTCATTGAGTCACTGTCACTCTTTTCCTTCTTGATCCTTTGTACTTAGGGATGGAGATTTTGGGGGTTTTGGCATGAGTTTATTAAGCTAAAATGACTGATAGTAAATTCTGCTTTGTCAGTGAGCTATACATTATAGTGTGCAGGAGGAATCTGGGAGAACTCAGATTTAGCTAACTGTCTTTAACAAGTAAATAGCAACTTTTTGTATTTTAATAAAGAAAAATTTAGTAGATCTCAGTTTATGGTTGCAGTCATTGATCTTAAAGGTCTTTCCAACCTAAATGATTCTATAATGCTCTACTATGAACATTTTCCCCTCCAAGGGGCTGGCTGGAGGAACTGCACCAAAGTGCAGGAGAGAGCAGTGGTTGTATCAAATCCACTTGTGGGGCACGTAGTTCCTGCTCACATTCCTGCCCAGGCTTCCTACAGATGACCCTTCAACCTTTTTGTCCCCTAACTTTGCTGTTAGTTGACTTGAGATAATGTTATTTGCCAACCTCAAAGAGTTATGGTGAGGATAAAAGCATGAGCCCTGAAGGAGTCTCAGCATAGTGCAGCCAAGAGCCATGAGAAGTTTCCTTCCTGGTTAAAATGGGAGTTCCAGAGCAAGTCTTTGCTAGTACAATATAACTTTTGGGTGAGCTGGAAGCAAGACAGAAATAACAGCAGCATAGACATTTTGGGGTTCACATTTGAATTCCAAGCAACATCTTATTAAGGTGCTTTTTAATTTTTGGCTTGAATTTTCCTTTTGACATGGCATTAATCCAGGACACTTTTAACAGTTTGGGAAAATCACATCCTCCTGTGCTGCATGAAAGATGATCCCAGAGCCTAGGTATAACTGTATATGTATGACTTTTCTTTTTTGAACTTTGGATGGCTGTAATGTGTTCTGCTTGATATCATCAGCATGAACTAAATCCCCATAAAACTGCTAAGGCTGATTTCATCAGACCACCTGCAGGTGAATGGGGAAATCAACAGTATTCAACTGGCTGTGCCTGAGATGCCCCTGAGTGAACTGCCATCATCTGCCCCAGGACAGCTGTAGCTGCTGTTGTATCTTCCAGCAGTGCACAACAGGACATTTCATAAGACTCCAGAAACAGAACCATAGAGTATAATCACAGAATCATTAAGGTTGGAAAAAACTTTAAAGACCATCAATTCCAACCATAACCCAGCTACCATGACCACTAAACTATATCTTGAATTACCACATCCACATGCTGCTTGAACACCTCCAGGGATAGTGACTCCACCACCTCCCTGGGCAGTCTGTTCCAATGCCTCACTACTCTCTCAGTAAAGATTTTCCTGATGTCCAATCTAACCTCTCCCCTGGCACAACTTAAACCCATTTCCTCTCATCCTATCACTAGTTACTTGGGACAAGAGACTAACACCAACCTCCCTACAAACTCTTTTCAGGTAGTTGTAGAGAGCAATAAGATCTCCCCTTAGCCTTCTCTTCTCCAGACTAAACAACCCCAGCTCCCTCAGCTACTTTTCATACGACATACCCTTTAAACCCCTCACCAACCTCGTTGACCTTCAGCCTATCAACCAAACCAAGCTTTCAGGGTCTAAAAGGTGTTCAGAAAAGTTTATGCCTTTCTGGCACGAAAACCAAGCAGGACTAGATCACTGGTGTTCCTCATTGGCAAGTGACAGAGGCATATTTCTGCTCCACACAAGAGCTATAAAGAGGTGACTCTGCACTGCTCTTGCCTTTGTAATAATCATGCTTAGGAAATAAGCTAGGCTATTAGTTTTAAATCCCCGAGCTCTGGCAAAACAGCATCTCACACCACTACCTTTATTTTGTACTGGTTTAGCCATTTGGCTATAGCTCACACACAGAGCAGTTATTCTGTCTGGGATTTTCCTCTTAAGTTGATAACGTCACAAAGACAGCCACTAGGACATAGGAAAGATCATGGGGTTTGATGTGAGAATGAGCCCTAGGAAAATGAGCAATCCACAAAAAAAAAGAAACTATTTATATTTGCATTACACTTTCCCACACATGCAGGGAACAAAATCTTCTGTTGATTCCTCTTATACATCATTTTACTATTTTCAGTGTGAACCAGGGCACAATAGTTCATAAAATATACTAATGAATATAAATGTTTGTTTGTTTGTTTTGAAATGTTTCAAGTATTACTTGTAGAGAAGTTCAAAGTTCGTTTGCAAGCTTTTGTTCTTAAGATGTTAGTTTAGCTTTCTGGGGCTGGAGAAATGACTTATTAGTTGCTCACATCTCTCTTTTCTCATTTTCAATCAAACCTCCAGCATTTTACTGGCACCATTTGAAAATGTTATTGTTTTGGTGGAAATGTCACATACCTAATGGTTTTATGGGGAGAAGCAATAGCCTGCTTTAGTTGAAAAAAACCCACAAATGCATGCAATAAAATTATGAAGGAATAAATGAGGACTTCCAGCCCAAAGGAATGCAACATTGGGCATATAGTGGCAGCTTTGCCTGTGTGGGTAGGATATCTTGCCTGCTTATTTCTAGACAGTTCACAAATACCACACCCCAAGGCAGAAGAGCCAGCTCAGGACAGTGGGTGTGCAGCACAGCCTAATGTAAGTGGGGAAAGGGGCAGCAGAGGATCATTTCCTCAACAGGCAATGAAAGGAAACAAAATGAAGCTATAGTTATCTCTGGTGGCATTCAGATTTGTGCTGCTAATTACAAATCAAAGAGGATGTGTTCCCCAAGTGAGATTCATTGACACTTTTTCCAGGGCCTCAAAGCTTTGTCTTCCCTTTGTACAGACTCAAGATGCTCAAACCAGAGGGTGGCAGATGGGTGACAGAGGGTTTAGAGGCACCCCTACCTTGATGTGTGGCTATAACCACAGAATATGAGACCTGCATATCACACCATATGCCCCTACAGGAGGAGAGCTAAGGAATTACTTTGAGGAAAAGGCTGAATTGCAGAAATATAAAACATTTCAGGTCATGTAGGGTGAAATCAGCAGAACCTGAACACATGCAGGCTGTACATGTGAGAGTGGGGTGCCTCTAGTTCTCACTACAATGCCTGAGGTCTGATTTCCAGCTCTGATATTGCCTCATTACCCAGCATGATGGCCTATCTAGTTTTCCTTTAGATTCAGATTCACATCTGTCTCTTGGTGTAAAAGAGGAACAGTCTGGGAATTACTTCCCATTTATTTTTGTATGGCTGGAATGAGAATCTGGCCCTTAAAACCTCTTACCCCTAGGAATTTGAAGTAAAAAAAGTGTGGGTCACGGGTTCTAAATGGCAGCCAGCTTTAGCAGTCTTTTCATTTCTGTTCATTTCTCTTGATCAGCATCTTTACTACCTCTTACCACTGCACCAAACTACAGGAGCCCAAACTTGTGCTTCTGGACGCACCCCAGCTACAGACCTCATTTAAATTTTCTCAAGTCTAGCCACAGCTGAAGTAGTTTCACAAGAATAACACAGGCCACTACTCTTAGTTTGTAAGCCCTTCCAGATTTTCTTTCTCAGAAATCTCAAGAGGATTCCTTGATTTACCTAAATTAACCTCCTCCATAGATTTCCCAAAATAGAACATCTCAAATACTACTTGGCACAAGTTTCCTCATAGAGATCAATCTGTAAACTAGTGAGGACTGGGTGAGACAAAGATATTTTTCATGGCCAACATACAGTAGGTCTCACACAGAGTTAAATTTGCTCATTTCCAAGTCCCTCTTTTATTAACTGCATTTATTTAGAAGCCTTTATTTACTGAGAATCTTTGAGACCTTATTTAATTTATAGATCTTGTGTAGAACAATGGCAGCAGCTCTGGCTGTGAAATGCCACTTTGTTGCTTTTCCTCGTTGATGCCCAGAGTGTGAATGCTCATGATGGTTTCTATTTGGCTTGAACATGTCAGTTGCAGACCAGACAGGATGCCGAAGAAAGAAACTGGTGTCCTTCATTTCCAAGGCCTGGCTCATTACACATTCAGTGATGAGTTTGCTCTGTTTACAAATTCTGCAGCTACCATTTTCAGCCATACCTGATGTGAACTGGAGGAGCTGAGAGAAGAGCTCAAATATCTTCCAAGTGGCTGATTTTTCAAGAAAAATATTTCATGGAAAGCTTACAGAAACTTGGAATATGCACACACAGTAAATGACACAAGTGCGAACAGCAACCTGCTTGTTAAGCTCTTTTACATACTGGAGGCAGTCACACCAGCTAAAATGTCAGGTTAAAACCACCACAAAGGAGGATCAGAGTCAGTCATTAGTATTGATCTCTGCCTCAGGTAGCACATTACCCCAGCGAGGGGCCATGCAGTTCCTACAATGCCTAACAGTGCACAAATACTGCACTGCGCTCAGCACAGACATGGGCACTTACTGCTGCAGGGACAGCTTGTCTAAAAGCCTCATCTGCTGTCAGTGGCAGAAATTAGACACTTCATCCCTTGCATTTCTGAAGTATCACTGATGGAACGGGTCAGTGACTCACCTGCCCTTTTAACTGACCTCTTGGAGTTCACTAAAGTAGGATCACCTTGATCCTTGGAGAGGAAGCACATTTGCCAGGACTCAAGCTAATGCCATGCTGAAAACCATCTGGGATCAAAAGGCAACAGGGTGTTGACTCTGGTCACCACTGCAATGGCTGGCCCACCACAGAGAGCAATGAGGCTCTTCAGGGTTAACAGAGATAAGGCACAACTCGATGGCATTCACAACATATGGATTAAAAATAGATCAAGACTTAAAATACCTATCAGAGAATGAACCTGGTGAAAGCCAGGCTTCTCATTAGCAAGGCTTGCTACCGTGTGAAAAAACGTTTGCATGCAGCTGGGCCAGCTTCACCCCTCTGGGTTTTGTCAAATGCCAGAAGCAGCAGCCTGTGTGCCAGCTGCCACCACTGCCCTGTAGTGCTGCATTCAGGACCTCTCAGGGCATCCAGGCAATCACCATCCTTGGGTTCAGCTCCCTGAGGGAAGTGCAGACCCTGAGGGAACATAACAATAATCATTTAGGAACATTAGGCACTTCTCTTTCATTCCTCGCACCTTCAGCTGGCATACTATGGTTAAACCTGTGGGTCTGGACAAGCTGTACCACTCACCATTGAACTTCTGTGATCATAAGGTTAAGGGCCCAAATTCACCCCTCATCATGAATTAAAACAGCCTTGTTTCCCTTACATCATGGTCATACTTCTGGTGTAGGTTTTGCAAGGAAAAACTAGCTCCATCTGCACCTTCCTTGACCTTGCTCCATGCTTGCAGCTGGGGAGAGGTAGGAAGGCTTTGAATCATCATTGTAGATCTCTTCCAGCCCAACGTTGTCGCCTACAGAGGAGTTCTTGGTTCACTTTTGAGATCAGGCTCTGCAAAATGAAAAGGCTGAATGCCTCAAATGAACAATCCTGTTCTCCATTTCTGCTGCCTTTCTACACTGACACCCCTTGCAGATGCTCTGCAGAGCTTGGCTAGACTAACCCTTGGAGGACTTACTACTATTACTAAGGAAAGAACATTCCAGGGAGTCCCTCAAGCAGAGAATACAGAAAGGGATGGTCAAGGATCAAACTACAGCCTGGAAATTTCCTAAATACCCAGGTGGAACTCCAAAGCAGAGACAGATTCCACATGAAGTCCAGACAGCAGCAGCTCTTCCTCGGGTGGTCTCTGGTGTCTGACACTACAGAGCTTGGCTTGAAGCTGTAAAAGAGATGAAGACTTATGGTGCCAAGTCTGCTGTCAAGTACACAATATCCTATGTCCTCAAATGTTTTCTGGAGAAAAGACAGTTTAGTTTGTTAACTTCTTTAGTAAGTAATTATGTCTGCACAAGGTATGCCACTCAACATGCTTACTCACATTTTACATGAACAGTGCAAGTTGCATCATTGTATAGTAAAGTAACTAGAGAAGCATGTTATATATACCATTTTAAATTGTTGTGATAATAAAATTAACTGCTTGTCTAATTTGGGCAATTTCTGTGTTTATTATTTTTATTCACATGTGGGTATTTTTAATGAAAGATTCACTTGTACCACTTCTTCACCTGAAGATTAATAGACTAATGGAAAAGACATTTCAGGGACTGTCTGGAAGAACCACAAATGGAGGGAGTGTTCTTTTCATTCTACCCTGATTTCTCATATTATTTGAAAAGTCATAACAGGAAATAAATGTAAAGGCATCTCAGGAAGTCATTTAATCCAACCTCCTGCTCTAGGGCTGAATGTGAACAGAGAATTTATAAGAAATAATGGAAGGCATCCTAGTGAATTACTTTCTTTCTGAGTCACCTAAATTTCCTTCCTCTAAAGGATTCCAGTTCTTTGGTGTATGCTAGCTTACCTTTACAAAAGCCATTTTTTCTTTCTAGAAACCCTAAAATTATGATCTTCTTTCTATTGAAGGCATTCTTTCATACTGCAAACCTCATTGTAAAACTGGGTCTCTGTCAAGAGATATTTTGAACTGTGAGTAACACCATCCTGTACTTAAGAGGCCTCAGTGACTGGCTGCTAAAATACTGTCATAAAGTCAATGCAGCTAAAAGATAAAGTAATGAATACAGGATAAAACAATTCTAACCCCACATGTAAATTATTTTTCTCATTACTAGCAGTGGGATCCTGGGTAATGATTGGTAATTCTGCAGAAACACTTTCTTAGACTTCAGTAGAAATCAAAAGCAGATTAAAAAGTAGAAATTCCCAGAAAGGATGGAGATCAACACAGAAAAAAAAAAGCATTAAGCTGTCCTGTAAATCCATTAGTAGTTCATACCATGAAAAATTGGTTTATCTCAGAGAAGGTTCCCTCATCTCAGGAAAAAAAATAATAACATAGTGTATGTAAAAGATACAGTAAGGGCAAGAAAGATGATGAAAAGCTGGCAATTACTCCTGTATGAGTAAAGATGATGTACAGTAAGAAGCATGAACCTGTGAGAGAGATGACGTAGAGTGTCAGAATTGTCCTATAATCTTCATAGTCACACAGAGGCATCACCTTTAGGATGTGACGAGTAATGTATGATTATATTGATCAGATCTCCCTGGGGTTGAAAGACATCCAGTGAAGTACAGATGCTTGAAGTTTAATCACATGAGCCTCAGTTGTGTTCATACCCAAGTTTGTATCTATAAACAGTGCCACCTTAGGTTTCGATTCTATGGAATGGTCATATGAAACAGGAAAAGTAACAAACTCCTCCAAGAGAAAACAAAATTTGGGTTCAGCAACCTAATCCATTGATAGCCAGGAAGCTCACAATTCTCAGGGCAGGCAGAACTGGTCCTATCACATGAGCACAGCTTGTCCCTTAGCCCCCTCTGCTGATCACCGGTTCCCTGTCCCCATCACCTTTCCACCAAACCTCTCACAAGTATGGCAGAGAAAACTTGTCCACTCCGGGATGCAGAGAGGGTCCTGCATGGACTTCAGTCTTTTTGCATGAGCTTTTCATGTCCCCATTTGGGGTTTCAGAGGGAACAAAGAAGAGGTTCTGCACTTCCAGCAGAAGGAAAGGAGGACAAGATGCGATGCAAAGGTATGAGACAGAAAACATCTCTGTTGTTTGCAAGCACACCAGTTAGTTTGGTAAAAGATTCTTTCTCTCTACAAACCTTGTCTCTAATCATAAACCATTCAACTAATATTATTATTCCACTGTAATTTATAACACATGCTAATATTTTGTTCTTTAATCCATCTATTACTGTAAGGATTAAAAGGCAAGCAAACTGATTATCACCTTGCCAACACTTATCATCAAATGGCTGTAACTGTTTGGATTGCTGCTCAAAGCCAACAAGAAGTACATTAACTGAAAAGAAAAGGTATTGTTTCAAAAAACAACACTTAACATTAAGCCCTCATGATATGGATCAGCTAAATCCAGTGATACTGTAGGGATCATGACCTCAGGGCTCCCCACCAGGCCCATTACAATTTTATCTTATCATCACTGTATATCCTCCTAAATCAGTGTGTGCCACAAAAACACACCAGTTAGCATTGCTTTTCCAAAGGATGGTATACAGCTTTTGTTGCTTTAACTGCACATTCCTTAATTGCTTTAGATTGGTTTAGCTGGACATTCAGGAGAAGTGATTAGATTTTAAAGACTTCTGAGATGAGGTGGATTCCTGCATATCAATTTTTCCTGCTGTGTTAACAGACAGGAGGCGAAACAGATGGATGGCAGACACATAGAGGGCTCAAAGTACTGCAGTGATTTTATAACCAATTAATAACTCCAAAACTTATCAATACCTTAATAAAGTGAAGTTTTGCATCTCTTGAAGAGCAGTAGGAGATCATGACTGCTGTGACACTCACACCAAGCTATACAAGAGATAATCTCTATTACAGGATACAGACTTGTGTTGAATCTCTGGGTTTTGTTTTTCAGGATATTCTGCCTACATGGTTGTGAGCTACAAACTCAACTATCCGTCATTTTTTGTCAGACATTGTTCCTTGTTTGCTGTGAGTGAATTTGAGTCTTGGCTTTAAGGTATTAATGGCATCCTCCAAAAAGGCAGGTAGAGAGACACAGTGGAAACTTGTCTTACTGAAGCTAAACAAAGAAAGGCACAGCCAGATTCATGGAGTCTTATGGGAAAGAGAATGTTTTGGGGTTTTTTTATGTCCTCTCCTAGCATTCAAATAATTTAGAGATAGTGCTTATCTTGTTTTCTGAGCTAGTGGAAAATTTTGATGATGAAATATTAAGGAGTGCATTGGTGATTATCTGATCTTGCTGTAGGGAGTAGCAGAGTAGGCACTACAATATTATATTCAAGCACTAGGCACTCAGAGTCCAGACTTGAAGACACTTGGACAGAGATAAGGAACAGATTATGATAGGTTAACAAATCCCCTCCTGGAATTAACAACCCATTCCTGTGATAGAAAAGTATGTTGAAATAAATTAAACAATTTAACATAAAGTAAACCATTTCCATTGAAATGGCTGAGATCTGAGAAGATACTGGTTTGCCAGATTTGTGTTGCTCATTAAACTTTGGCAAAGAGGAGGAGCAGTAATGGCAGAGAATGGTAGCATCTTAAACCTCTTTCCTTGCACACATCTTCAGTGACCTTCAGCACAGAGGCACTTGAGTGAGATTCAATAAGCAGCTAGTATAAAACACTACACAAAAACATGACTGAATCCTCACCCCTGGATAGAAATCATGACTGGCTCCTCAGCCACTAAATAGAAAGAATTATGATGAGGAAATTTTCAACCTTGGTGTTATATCCATTTTTGATATCACAGCAATGTAAATTGTGCACTGACCCATTAAGTAGTTTAGGCTGAAGAGACTCAAAGAGACTTTGAATCTTTGTCTACAAGAAAGTACTCAAACAACCTGGCTGGGTAAAGCCACCTCCACTTTTCAGTGGGATCTTTACCCTGATGCAAACAAGAATACAGGATCTTGGGGTCCCTGAGGAGAGGAAGGATGAATTTTCTTCCTAGACTGTTTTGCATTAAATGTTCTACATTCAAGATGAACGGGTGGGTCCTCTGTGAGTTTTAAGCATTGTGATGCATAAGTGACCACTGAAAGGTGGTCTTGGATTGTCAAGAACTTTCTCAAATCTGATCCTGAGTCTTCTGGCCTTGTTGCTTTCACAAAGATCATCATGAACCCAGAGGACTTCACTGCCATTTAAATATCCAGAAATGTTTATTTTTCTTGCTTAAGTTCCTGATGTCCAGTGTGGGAGAAGAGCAGTAAGAAAGAACTCAGACTAAGTAAATATGAAAGAGTCTGAAAGTCAGGCTTACTAAGAGAAGCACATGGTTAGGAACTGAACTAACTTGGATGACTTCTTTGAATGAAGTGAGAGAGAAATCTCCAGAGGATTGGGATTCTTAGGGGGTTTTGACATCCCATGTTCCCAGCCAGGCAACTGGCAGCTGAACGGGTGCTATTCTCACAACGGTTTGGGCTGTTTATTTCCATCAAATCTGGAAAATCAGAACTTGCAGAGCCTGCAGAGAGGATGTTGATGCCTTGGGAGAGCTTTTGCCTGCACCATTTCAAGGTTCCAGAGGAATTCAGTTGAACTAGCTTGTATGAGCAGATGGTTAGCTGATTTTTATTTTATCAGTGCTTTTTGTCCACCAATAATCATGTGATGCATCCACTCAGTGCTCAGTGTGGATAAGCACAAGTTTAAATGGCCAGTCACACATCCAGTATGATTGAGCCCAACCCAAATTCAGTGCAGTTTTACCCAAGTGGAAGAAACCTGAAGGAAGAGCATTGCTCAGGGAGTATTTACAGACACTGATGCATCAACAGCAGTCTGAGGCTGAGCACTCACTTTTAGCAGAGGAACAGAAAAAGAAACATTTACAGCTATTATTCATGTATTTAACTGGAAGCAAAGGGCTCCCATGCAAAATACCAGTATTGTTGAGTTTGGGAATTCTCCCTCCACATATGATGAATAATTTAAGCCTCTGAGCCTTATGAAAGGAAGTGGTGTAGCTGGAGTTATTCCTCTTGGGAAGTGTGGAAGGACATTGGCCTGCTGTTTGCAGAGGGCAGACACACATGAGTACAAGGTAGGTTTGATTCCCTCTGTGCCCTGGCGGTCAGCAGGTCTCCAAGTGGTGCAGTGAGAGCCAGCAAAGCCATGTTCACAGCCAGGTGATGCAATGTCAGTTTTAAAAGTCCATTACACTAGAGCTCCTTTCTCACTCATCAAAACACACAGTGCCAGGTGCTGCATTTACATATCTGAGTCACCAAACACCTTCTTACAACAAGGCATGCATATGATTTACAGTGCTGTCTTTCATTACAGTCTTTTGAGTCGATTCAAGTTCATGATTAGCTTTCCTGTATATGTCTAAAAGACAGCTATTAGTCAAGGGGACAAATGCCAGACCACCCTCACCTAGACCACTTTCCCTCATACACCCAGAACATATCTCTGTGTGGTTCATCGCTGGCCCCTTTGTGGGGGCTGCTGACAAAGGGGCTAATCAGCCCCCAATTGAGTGGCTTCCTGGTGCAGACACATGACACTGGGATTCAGACCAAAAGCTCTTTTCTCTCAGAAGCCACCAAACATGTAGCAGAGGGTAATTGTGGTTTGTTCACAAGACAGAGCTGAATGGCTCTGTATCCTATTACAGATCCCTGGGTCAGCTCGTCTCCTCGTTTACATTTTCATCAGAAAAGTTCAAGAATCTTTTCACATCTGCAACTGGAAATGCACTAACAGGAGTGTGTATGAAGTGGTATCTCTTAGTCTTTCATTTGATTTAGTTTTGGGTAGCAGCCAAGGAAGAAAGTTAATTGCCAGCTGTGAATGCAGGGTCACAGTAAACCAACAGTTTCTCTGGCACCCAGTGGAAGCAATGGGGAATCACTGTGTTCCCAAAGTCACCCTCAAAGCTGGTGAGCCATGCAGTACTAAGCTAACATCACACAGAACTGACAGTGCATGTGTCCTGGTAGCTCCAATAAAGACCCAATAAAGACCATCACTGGCAAACTCTCATCTTAGGTCCAGTGAAGTGGTCCAGGTGCTGGATAACTTGATTCATCAGGTTTCCCCTATGCCTTTTGGAAATGTGCTTCTTTCTCACACTCCATTTTGGGATCATTATGTCCTGAAATACAAAATAAAATAAAATGCTGCTTCTGAATTAATTGCCCAGACTCCTATTAGTATTGAAGCCACAAGTACTTAAAATAACCTTTGGCTAATCTTTCTCATATGCCAAAGTAAATCAATCAAAATACCACACAGGAAAACAGCATTAATCTTTCTCTAACTACCTGCTCTGTTCAGCCAGTAAGGTGGCTCCTGGAAAAGTTTTGACCTGGCTAGCTAGCTTTTTCCAAGATGAGAAAAAATCAGAGGAGCTAACAGAGGCCTGGAAGCAGTGCTGACTCAGTCTGGGTGCAGATCCTCTGCTCTGGTGGACAGGAGAATCTCTTTGGTTCTCTTTTGTAAGGTAGTATGTAGGCTTTGGAAGACAGAAAAGTATGTGTGCAAGCTAATGCACACCAGCTGGCCTCAATGTCCAAGGACAGTCCCAAGCCCATTTCAATAGTAACAGTTATAGCCTAAATGTCTGGTTTCAAAGACCACTACAATGCTGTGGTAATTTCTGCTGCAGGAAGCGTCACAGCAGCTTTCAGAGAAGAACCTCTTCTCTCGTATGATCAGAGATGCATCTATTTCAATTCCACTGTGCAGGTACTCTTTGTCCTACAGTTGTGTCACAGATGTGTGGGTCCCAGTTTCACCCTTCTCTTGCCTCTTTATGTGAGAAACCAATATTTTGCTCACAGAATGTGGTGGACCATGAGCCATAGGCTATAGGATCCTCAGGAAACTGATCTGCAGGCACTGCCCAAATCTGTCTTGTGGCTCAACCAGTCTAGCTGTGAATGTTATGAAGGAAAAGTTTCCCTGGGAGAAGAGCAGAGATGGCATGAATTGTTCCTACAGGGCTGATTTGTACCTAAGCACAGCGTAATGTCTCCGATGCCAGCTTTCTTTCTGAAGGCTTTGGACACTTTCAGCTCACTCATCACACTGCAGTCATTCTCATTCTTTAAGGAACTGATTCAAAACACATTTTTCTTTGGTCTGAAAAGCAGCACACCTTATCTCAGTTCTACCCCTTATTATTCACACCCCAGCCCTCTCTTACTGCTCTCCTCTTTCCTCTGCTCTGTGCTCTGCCTCCTTCTCCTGAGCTATTCTGCCTCCTTATCCTTCCTGCTGTCACTTCTCCTTCACCACCTCCCAGAAATTATCTCCAGCTCCTTACTCCCCATCTCTCATTAGCCAAACCATTTCCCCTGTTTCCTTAGAATTGCCTGTGGGCAGTATCCCAGCCTAAAGGTTTGACTTTGCTGAAGCAAGCAGGAATCTTGTCATTGACTTCAGCTGAGACAGATTTCCCCTGAAAGTTTCTAGATTTCCCACTAGCTCCTCTACAAGCTATGACAGACATGTGTATGAACCAAGCTCTCCACAGGATTCATCAAAGGCCAGCACCAGCTGATGAGTGAAATGTAATTAAGAAGTGATTGTAGAATCAAACTTACAGTTTAGTCCACTTCCTCCAAAGAAGCTTATCTTTCTGCACTTTCAAGCTGGCTTTGTTCGTGTGTTTGATATTATGGAAGCCAGACCATCTCAGCTTCTTGGATTAGTTTGTTTAAAGTTATAGGAAAAGCTAATAGAAATGATGGCTACAATCTGCTACTTTGGCCCAAACACCATGTGTACTAGATTGCCTGAGTTTCTGAACTTTACAACATCATAAATTTGTGCAATTATAATGTAGAGGCAAGAAATATGTAGACTCAATGAAAATATTTGAACTACCATCATGTAATGATAAGTAGATTCCCATAAAAACTGCTACAGATATCTCCAGAGAGCAGTTTTTAAAACAATGACCAGGGAGAAAAAAAAACACCACACAACAAAAACACATAACCCACCCCATACAGCTAAAAAGCTTTGTATACTGTATCAGGAAGGGGTTGCTTTTTAATGGTGTCTGCTGGACTGTGAATGTGAGATCTCAGGAAAATTCTGAGTGGAACTGTTTAATGTGAAGTGTCCAAAGTCCACCTGAGAACAAAGTCAGCCCCAAGGCCTCTTAAGAGGAGTCCTGTAAAGTCACTTGCTATACTGGCAGTGGGAGACAAAGTTATTCAGCTACAAAAATCCTAAGCTATTAAAATACCCTTTGGCTTATAGAAAACATTCAGTGTTCTTGTTTTTTAGCCACTGCTAGGTAAAGAACTTCATCTGCTCCACTTCAAGCCAATGGCTACGTCCTGGTTTACTTAAATGGGGAAATGGCTGGGCCACAAGTGCAGGATGAGAGGGTGCTGATTGAAAATGGCTTCATATTTCTGTTAAGAGAAAAGGAAGATATCTGTAAGCAATTTCCTTCTAAGGACTTTTAGAACCAAAGTGATTAAGGAAAATCAACTGGAAGAAAAGCAAGAAGCAACCCACTGAATGGAGCAAAATAAGCAGAACATTTATACAACCAACTTCCCCGGGCAGCTAATGTGTTTCTCACACCTATATTTACTTCTAAATCCTATCTGAAAATGAATACACTGAACAAATATGTATTTTGCTTATTTTCATAGCATCATCTTTTCTGCCTTCTTTTCCAGCATTCCTAGGGCTGCACACCATATAATGAACATTTTAGTAGGCTTCAGCTGCTTTGGTAATCATTTAATCTTACGTCCTTCTGTTGTATCGGTTGAAAAATCGAGGCACAAAGAGTGTGTATGGAGAAATATTAAATGCAAACACATTGTGTTTATCCTCTGCAATGTGTAAATGAAGAAGAGGTAGTTCTTAAAAGGAAAGCAACCTTTTCTTCTGTTTAAAAAAAAAAAATGGGGGGGGGAAGAAAGAAAGAAAAAGAAGAGAAAAAGGAGACCTCTAATGTTCTTATCATTCTTCCTCTTATCTGGCACAGAGCACTTTCAATCCATCAAGACAGTACACTTCTTGTCTAATCGAACTGCTGAGAGATAAGAGGTTTTAGGGTTTCCTGACCATTGTTTGAACCTCTTTCTTCCTAGCTCAAAGAGGAAAGTCTTGAAAGTCACTAAAGCTCCAACTGTAACTAATTAGGGAATCTGAGGAATATTTAGTTCAATGCAGGGGTTAACAAATAGGAAAACTTCAGACCACTACACAGATGACCTTAATGGGAGATTCAGATTTGAATTAAAGCTGTAGTAAGCTAGGCACTGGAGATTCAAGCTTCTTTTCTTTTTCCTTGGAAAAGCTCAAAGGCCCACTGTTAAACATGTCAAAGAAAAAAAAAGTACCCCTCCAAACCTTAAAGGGGTTGCCCATTTGTATCTATTTTTATCTCAGTATTAAGCCATTTTAATGGAGATGAGCAAATCATTGGGTAATTAGCTGAGTAAGTTAGTTGTATAGACTTATAGCTTGGACTAAAATGGGCAAAGACTCTGAGTGCAAAGGAAAAAAAAAGACAGTTAAACAACTGTAACTGGCTCCTAGAATTTAGAACTAAATACCTCTTACAGCATATGACATTCCAGAAAAAGAACATTACATTTGCTGATTTTATTCCTTTCTGTTACAATATCATTTGGTTTTATGAGAAGTAATTTTAACCAAACACAAAAGCTAAGTAAAAGCAAACCATGCTTGGCAAAGACCAAGAGACAGTGAGAAACATATTCCAGATAGTTGCCTGGCTTTGTTTTATCCCAATTGACTTTTAGTTCCTTTGACTACAATAGTCTAACATTTAATTACAGGACCTTTAAAAACGATCATGTCTCCTTTGATTTAATGGAAAATTAAAGAGGAAACACTTCTCAAAATTTAACTTGCTTGCTTTTAATTTTTTTTTTTTTCTTGTTGCATGGAATTTTAAAATGTCATCAGACTTCTGTTGTCTGCAGATTGTTATGAATCACATAAACTCATCAAACTCAACATTTTTCATCATGTCGTGGTGTATACTAGAAAAATCATTAGAAAGGCATTCCAATAAATCACCAGATCAACTGCCACAGAAAAAGCTAACAGGGGAGTTAAAAATAACTGTCCTTTCATGGCTTCCCACAGTAATGGGACTGTCTCAAACTCTGGGCAATTTATTTATAGTCCTTTTTTAATAGTACCTACTTAGCTGAATTTCCGTCTTCGTATTTGCGCTGTTTCATCTAGACACGAGTATCAGTCCCAGCCTGATTGTTTAGATTCAACTTTAATGTCTCCCAGATTGTTCGTGGAGCATGTACATTGCAGAACTGTGTGGCTAAAAAGAAACACACACCAAAAAATCTAGCCAAAAACCCTGCACCAAGGCAGGATCAAGCAGACTAAGTTCTCCCCAGTACAGGGTCATCTCCCTGCTCTTGAAAGCATTCAGGGGAAGGTTTTCTGCATGTAACTTGCCAGACAGTCCTTTAGAACCCTTATATAAAGTTTCCTTCTTTTCCAGTATAAAACTTTTTGATATAAACAGATTTATGCTCTCTTCTGCTGAACACAGAGAGCAACGGCTCCCTGTCCTCCCTATAGTAAAACTAGCATACAAGAAGCAAGGCACGTTCTCCTCAATCTTCTATTTTTTAGGCAATAAACAGTTCCTGCAGACTTTCCATATATGTGCTTTACATCCTTTATCACTTAAGCACCAGGCTTGAGCTTCACCAGTTTAGCTATGCTATCAAACCTTGCTGTAACACTCCTGAAACACCTCTTCTTAGGACAAAAGGCTGATATAGTTGGGGTTGTTTTGTCTGGAGAAGAGAAGGCTCCAGGGACACCTTATTGTGGCTTTTCAATATGTAAAAGGGGCTTAGAAGAAAGACAGAAGGACTTCTTACCAAGGCCTGTACTGACAGGACAAGGCACAATAGTTTTAAACTGAAAGGGAGTAAGTTTAGACTGGACATAAGGAAGAAGTTTTTTACTATTAGGGTGGTGAGACACTGCAATAGGTTGCCCAGAGAAGTTACAGATATTCCAGCATTGGCAGTGTTCAATGTCAGGATGTATGGATCTTTGAGCTACTTAATCTAGTGAAAGATTATGACAGGTTAGAAGTGGTTAGATGATCTTTGAATGCAAACCATTCTGTGTTTCTATGATTTTAATGAAACCTAGGTAACAGAGAAGTAGAATAAGAATGGTGTTGATTCACAAGTAAATGATGTTTCTATTCTTAGTTAAGCACAGCTCTATCATAGTCTCCAAGCTCATTCTGATGTAGTTTTTATTGTAAATTATTCCAGCTCTGCATACTGGTTAGGCCAAACCTTGAGTACTGTGTCCAGTTTTGGGCCCATCAATTTAAGAAGGACCATTGAGACTCTTCAACGTGTCCAGATAAGGGCAATGAGGCTGGGAAGAGGCCTTGAGCACAAGCCCTATAAGGAGAGGCTAAGGGAGCTGGGATTGTTTAGCCTGCAGAAGAGGAGGCTTGGGAGAGACCTTATTGCTGTCTACAACTACCTGAAGGGAGTTTGTAGACAGGAGGGGATTGGTCTCCTCTCCCAGGCAACCAGCACTAGAACAAGAGGACACAGTCTCAAGCAGTGCCAGGGGAAGGGCTGCCCAGGGAGGTGGTGGAGTCACTGTCCCTGGAGGTGTTCAAGAGGGGATTGGACATGGCACTTGGTGCCATGGTTTAGTAGTCATGAGGTGTTGGGTTACAGGCTGGACTTGATGATCCTTGAGGTCTTTTCCAACCATACTGATCCTATGATTCTATATGCAAGTTTGAACCACACTCTAAAGTGTTCATATCACACTTGGTTTTGCAGAATTTCCACCTGCCTGTTTGAGACATCTACTCAATTTGATAGACTGAATTTCCACACAGTCCCCTGGGTTGTCACTTCCAAAACTCACAGGGCTCCATTCATGCTGACAAGTCATGATTCAAAAGTACAGATGTATCCCACAGGAACTGTAGAAGTTAGTTGTCTCAAGGATAGTCCCTTATGTGTGCTGTGCCCTTTTACCTGCACCAGAAGCAGTATGCAGAAGCTTCTTCTGTTTACATCTGGGGCAACAGTCCAAATACTGAATTTTGCTGATGCAGTATAAAACACACAAGCTTTTAAGGATCAGGAAATTTGGAGCTTATTCCATTAATTACACAAAGCATCTAGACCTTCAGAAAATGTTTAGAGAAACATTGTGGCTACAGGAAGTCAATCACAGGCACTAAAGAACTACTGCTTTAGCTGGAAAAAAGTTTGAGACACCAAAGGAATGAGACTTGCATTTGTTAAATGCATTTAAGCTGTCCTTTTAATAATAAAAAACAGTTGTCTTCAAGATGGGATAACTTTTAAATATGAAAAAATAACACACCACAGGGAGCTGAAAGTAAAAACAAATGTAATTATGTATTCAAGGCTCTCCAAACCACCCACTCACATATTAAGTGTTTACTGGTTACACAGACACTATAGTTGCCATGGTTTATCCAATCGTATTCGTTACATGAAGTGAAGAATCAAATGGTTAGGGCAACATCCTGCACCCACTGAAATCAGCAGGCTACTTTCAACAGGATGGATTTTAAATTTTCAGTTGTTTTATTAATAAAAGCTGGGGCAGCTGCAGTGAGGACATCAGGAGCTCTGCTGGACTGACAGCTGGGTCTGCTGATGAAAAGCGGTGATGTCTGATGAAACGGCTGAGGGAAGAAGAGTGAAGCTTAAGTCAGGGCTGGCAGGACCACCAGGGGTGGGTTTTCAGAGCCACTGTGTCCATCCTAATGAATTGCATGGGGAATTTAATGGCATAGACAGTCAAACTCCTGTGCCTGGGGGCTCTTAAAAGCTGGTTGGTGTTTTATTAATGGGCTTGAGACAACTGAAGCAAACTGCCTCCAGTGTAGTGTGGCAAAGCAGCTGTAGATCACCTCAGCCTGGACAAAATGCTGAATAACATTCAGTTTGTGCATCCTCATACGTGACTGAGCCTCCTGGTGGTACTTTAAAATTACAAATACTGAAGTGATGAAAATTTCAGTGAGCAGAATGACCCTAAAAGGGCTGTGCACAAAAGCCTTTTCCAAACACCCCTGAAATTAGGTGTCTCATCCTTCTGCAGTCAGCAAAGTCTGCAGATGGTAGAGGAATTCTGTTAAATGGGGAAAGAGAGGCCACTGCAACAAAGGAAGTTAGTTTGGTGTTCTGGTCTTTTTTAGTTTGTTGTTGTTGTTGTTGGGTTGGGGGGGGTTGTTTGTTTGATGGGGATTGTGAGTTTGTTTGGTTTGTTTTATCTGTATATATACATATTTAATCTGTGTATACACACAAATATGTGGCAGCAGATTTTGAGTAACTGAAAACTAGAACTGATGGCAACTGGTATCAGTTCTGTCCTCAAAAGGGGATGTTTCATTATACACACTGGTTAAAGCCTTTTGGAGCAGGCAAAGGAAGGGATCAATGTAAAAGCACATTTGCCCATTATCTGTGAGAAATTCTGAGAGGAGGCTGATTTCAATTTGTCATAGATGTTTCCTGTTAGTTGCTAGTATACCCTAGGGTTGCAAACATCAAAAGTGACAAAAGAAATCTGTGAAATTGCCATTTACAAAGCCACAATTCACAAAAGCAGGAAAGACGAGCGAGGCGATTGCCAGGATTTGGGGATCGCAAGAATTCAGAGGTTTGCGAGGATGCTGCGTTAGATGAAAGGCAAAAGTAGCAACGACAAAATCTTGCAATGGCAGGCATTCAAAAGCCCTCATGCTGAGAGAAAGAGACATCAAGTCCATCTGAAAACTAGCAAAGGTAGACAGATGCCAGCAAAAATAATTACTTTATACAGACAGAGCCAAACTTTTGGAAACAAACTGACAGACTACTGGAGGAACTATTCCATTTTAACTTGCTGTAGCAGAACAATCCAAAATACCTGTCTGAGGCAAACAAAAATGAATACATTAAAAATAAAAAGCTCTTTCCAAACCCAACTGCTTTGCATGAGCCAGGGAAGAGGAAAGCAGGTATTCCAAACCCAACTGCTTTGCAAGAGCCAGGGAAGAGGAAAGCAGGTATTCCAAACCCAACTGCTTTGCAAGAGCCAGGGAAGAGGAAAGCAGGTACTAGCAACAGTGTCCTTGCAGCCTGGCATTCTGAAAGGCACAGAGAGCACACTTCATACAGACACAGCACATCATTCTGAAGAGGCACGGTAATTCATTGGAATGTGATCATTTGGGGGAGAAAAAAACACCTAGAAATATGGAATAGAGAACTAGTAGATCTACATGCCTATATTAAGTAATCATTCAAGTGATCCCTTCAGGAGAAATTAGAGGAATTAAGTATGTTAAAAAGGAAATGGAAGATGAAAGACACTACAAGAACAGCTGAGCAAGTGAGACAAGGTGATGTTGACATGGCAGTGACGGGGCTAAGAGAAACACTGCTGAGTGAGTATGTCCATGATAGTCAAATGTCTCCCAAAAACCTAAACTAAATAAAACCAACAGATATGTCTTCTTATTTATCAAATCTGATCTTGCTGTCTTAGAGGCAAGCAGAATGGGAAGGAGTGGCTAAAGGTGGTTGTAGCCAGGAGGGGATTGGTCTCTTCTCCCAGGCAACCAGCATCAGAACAATAGGACACAGTCTCAAGCTGCTCCAGGGGAAGTTTAGGCTCAAGGTGAGGAGAAAGTTCTTCATAGAGAGAGTTGCTAGCCATTGGAATGGGCTGCCCAGGGAGGTGGTGGAGTCACCGTCTCTGGAGGCGTTCAAGAGGGGATTGGACGTGGCACTTGGTGCCATGGTTTAGTAGTCATGAGGTCTTGGGTGACAGGTTGGACTTGATCTTTGAGGTTTTTTCCAACCTTATTGATTCTATGACTCTATGAATGATGCCTAGACATAGGGGGTCTGATAAAGTCCACATAGATATGTGTGTTCTGCTTCCACCAATCTGAGTTTTTCATGCTGCCAGAGTCCCTGAGAAAGGTAAGGAGCTAGAGGGTGAGCAGCACTTTCAGGGAAGACTTTTTTCCATTTGCCTAAATGAGTTTTCAGAGGTCTTGGGAGCACTGCATAGATCCTTGACTGCAGAAGGACCCTGTTCTGCTGACCTGCAGAGAGCTCAGTTTATGTTAGCAAGGGATTTTGCACAATTAGTTCCTAATTTGAAAGATTTCTGTTATTTTCCAAAATCTGTCTGAGGTGTACACACACTTTCTTTTCCCAGGAAATCAAGGTTTAAGCTACAGATGTACATCTTTATGCTTTAAAAGCAGAGATTTGTTTGACCAAGAGAGAGAGAAAGAGTGAAGGATATTTCATGAGAGATCTAAATAAATATGTGCAGAGCCTGCAGTCATGGTACATACACAAATAGATGGCAAGTCCCTGAGGGCTAAAGGAACATCCATCTGCCCCTGCTAAATTCAACTATTTCATTCATTCAGTATATGCAGTTAAGATGTGAGCATCTTAAGCAAAAGTGGATTAAAGTGCTTTGAAACAGCTGTGCTTCATCTGGTGTTTTGTGTATAACCAGGAAAGCAATGCTAGATGATATGATTTTATTTTTCAAATTCACAGCAAATACTGACATTTCAAGGAAAACAAACCAAAACAACCCTCAAAAAGAACAACAACAAAACAGAAACACAACCAAAACAAAACACACAAAAACCCCATACCGCAGGCTGCAATAAAGATTTCTGGTTCTATATTAATGCATTAAAATAAGCAGCTGTTCTTACTTGCACTATGCCAGGGGAGGTTTAGGCTGGAGGTAAGGAAGACATTCTACACAGAGAGAGTGATTGCCCATTGGGATGGGCTGCCCATGGAGGTGGTGGCGTCACCATCATTGGAGGTGTTTAGGAGGAGACTTGATAGGGTGCTTGGTTGCATGATTTAGTTGATTAGGTGGGTAGGATAATAGGTTGGATGCGATGATCTTGAAGGTCTCTTCCAACCTGGTCTATTCTATTCTATTCTAATATTCATTGCAAACAAACCTCCTGGGTGATCTCCTAAAATGTTTATCTTGAGATGTATGTGCAGTATTTAATGAGCAGCAAGAATATCTGTGAAACACAGAAACATAGTACTGTAATACTGGAAAGCATCAGCAGCAACTCTGGATTTTCTGACTGTGCTGAAAGTAGCCCTGCTGGCTCCTATCCTATTTCTCCCCCTTCCCAAATCCAACCAGAAGATTCAGCCTTCATATGAAAAGATTTTTGTCTCTGAGTTTTAAAAACTTCACACACAGGTTTCCAAGTAGAGCAGTGCTAAGGAGAGATTGCTGCAATTAATACAATAAACAGAAATCCAACAGCATGCTGACTCCCAGCCTGACTCAAAGCCAATCTCTTCTTTCACGAAAGGTTACCCCCCAGCTCCAGATGCAGCAAAGCAGTCCATGTGTTTCTGGGGCTTGCTCTGTCAGTGGCAGTGTGGCTCACACTTCTAGATGCTGCATGTGTCATGAGCAGGCTTGTCCCAGGAAATTGCTCAGAACAATCAATATCTTCCACTTGCCCAGCCAGAGACCTTCCAGCAGCTCCGGTGGCAATTCTAGGAATGATCCCATGTGTGAATGGGGAGCTCGCTCTTGCTGGGAAGCAGGAATCTCCAAGGGATTTGCAAGGAGGGGCAGCATATCTCAACAGGAAAGTCATCCAGGAAGCCTCTTTTCCAAGAACCAGCTGGTAAACAGTTTAGAGCACCCTGTTACCATCTGTAACACTCAGCAATTAATGAGACACTGCTCATGTACCTATAAAATAATCGTTTCAGGCCTATTTATTTATATCACCAATTAAGCACTTTGTGAGGGCTTTGAAGGGGGAAAACTAGGCTAGTCCACAGCTACAAAATTATGGAGTGCTGGCACTTGAAGGTGACCTAGCTCTCCTATTTAACAAGCAATGACTATGGTCTTAATTTAATGCCACAGGTATTTGGAGCAGCCATTTACAGGTAATTAATAGCCTGAAATGCCCTAATCTATGAGACAGCTCAGTCTTATAAGGCTAGCTTAGAGCTGCCAAAATACTTGTCAGACACCTTCAGTGCCAGCAAGCAATACACAGACTCAGAAACCTTCCCCACCAGTTCTCCTGAGCTATGTGGACAGAAGCGAGCACAGCTCTCACGAAAACATAAGCCTGCACTGGGAAATCCTGTTCAGACTCCAAAATGAAGTTTGCTCTTTCACGCCTGACCCAGAGAGTCTCTGTGCGGCAGAGACAGGCAGTCTTCGGCGTTGCCCACGTTAGAAGAATACAGCTGCTCTTTTTCAATAAGGCTGGAAAAAGGAGGCTTTTATGCCTATCCCTGAAGAGAGGCCTCTTACAATGCATCGCAGTGTCTAAACAGACCTACGTGCTCTGATCCCACTTGGCAATAATGAGAGACTTGTATTCCTCAGGCTCCGGAGGCCGGCTCGCCACATCGCGCTGCAGATGCAGGCTCCGGTTACGGCAGCGGCGCGTTAACGAACGTGTGACATTTAAGCGAGGATGAAAATCAAAATTGTCTTTTGCTATTGTCCGTGTATTTACCCTTTGCTTTGGTCCGTTTCCATAGCAATCAAACAAAAAAGAACTCACATGCGTCCTCCTGGGAGGGGGCGGGCGCGGGCCGCGCCGAGCCGCCGTTCTGCGCGCAACCGCGCCCCGCTGTGGCTCTGCGGGCGGCCCCGCGACCCCTGCCCGCAAGGCGCCGGGCACCGGGCTGCGCCAGGTGAGGGCGGCGTGCGTCGAGGAAAGGAGCCGAAGCAATCTGTTCGCAGCGCTGCCGGGCAGCGAGGGGATTGGAGCTGCCCCACCGAGTGCTTTGGGAAGCTCCCTTTTAGCTGCCCCGGCGCCTTCGTTGGAGCGCTCGCGGTTTTCTCACGGTGAAGCTATGCTGAAAGACGAGCTTGCAAGAGGCACGAACCTCTCCAAGAGGGTGGATACCTGTTTAAAAAAGCAGCTCCTGTGTTCTGGTTTCGCTGGGACATAATCCTAGGCCAACTATGGTCTGCAGGCCATCAGTAGTTTCGAGTCAGCCAGGGGCTTAATCTGGGAGGGGCAAAAGCCAGGGTGGCTGCCCCGAGCTGGCTCGCAGGTGAATCTCACATCATAACACTCATTATAAAGGAAGAAATTTGCTCCTCCCCAGCCCTCCATCTCCCTTCCACATTTATTATGATCTAATTTATTAAGCATTCAATAAAACAGGTGCATTGGTGTGAAGAAGCAAACTATTTATCTATAAGAAAAAAAAAGAAGAAATTATAACTAATCCATTGTTTAACATGGATAGAGAATAGTCTAGGTTTGGAGAGTGTTTAAGTAATTTTCTAGTTTTAGAAGAGGCCTTTTAAAAACAGCAAACTACTACTCTGATTTCAGAATCATCTCAAACAAACAACTTGTCAGCAGTTTTAGTGAAGGGATGTGGCTTATTGAAAAGAAGAATAAGGTATTTTCCTTTCTATTTTCTGAGTGGGAAACTAATAGGGGTGTTTTTAATAGTTACAAACAGATCCATAGCCTTTTATTAGCCACAACTTAGAATTGTAAGCAGACATTTGTCTGGATTTAAACAATAAGAAGAGATTTAAAGTGCACAAAAAAAGCCATTGACTTCTCTTGAAGAAATCAGTGGGGTTTTCCTTTACACAGCCAGAAATTTTGGTGTAAAACTTGATAAATAAGGAAATAAAGTATATTGAAATAAAAGTTGTTTTTTTTTTGTTATTTGATCCAGTGGGTGTTTTTTTTTCCCAAGGATTGAGGAACTGGCACATGGCCTTCATAGCTCTGTATTATTTTTATGGTGATATATGAGTGTAAGCATCCTGGGGCCCACACATATTTTTGTCAAGTCTACCTTTTTACTTCTGCAGTCCTATCTGATCCTGTGCTGGCAGCTGACATTAAGCTTATTGACATATCTTGCATGTCCTTATAGGAAAATAGCCCTTTCTGGTAAGGACATTACAGATGTAATTCAGGTCAGGGATCAGGAAAAAATCTTGAGCTTCATAAAATATCAACTCTAGCTCCAGACTTCAAAGGCAGATCAACAGAAAAAAAGCAGTTACATGATTTCAGGTGAAACCCAGTGCAGGTCTAGGAAAGTGATTTCCCCCCCTTTACTTGGTACTGCTGAAGACACACCTTGGATACTGTGTTCAGTTTGCAGCCCCTCACTACAAGAAGGACACAGAGGTGCTGGAGCATGTCCAAAGAAGTGCAATGATGGTGATGAAGTCTTATGAGGACTGGTTGAGGAAACTGAGATTATTTAACCTGGAGAAGAGGAGGCTGAGAGGAGACCTTGTTGCCATCTCCAGCTAACTGAAAGGAGGTTGTAGCAAAGTGTTGATCTCTTTTCCCAAGTAACAAGTGACAGAACAAGAGGAAATGGCCTCAAGTTGTACCATGGGAGGTTTAGGTTGGATGTTAGGAAAAAATTTCTTCACCAAATGGCTTGTCAAACATTGAAAGAGTCTGCCAAAGGAAATGGTTGAAATGGTTGAACCATCATCTCTGGAAGCTTTTAAAAGATGTGTAGACATGGTGCTCGGGGACATGGTCTAACTAGTAAACTTGGTAGCATGAGGTTGATGGTTGGGCTTCATGACTTTCAGGGTCTTTGTCAAGCTAAATGATTCTATAAAGCAATATTCTGAAGAAGGTCTGTAAGCCTTAGGCTTGGAATATGAATCTTTCAGTATTTTCTGCAGAACAAGAAAACAAAACAAATTGTCATACTTACTCTGTGAAAGCTTGTAATCAGAAAAAAAGCTGTTAAAAAGCACTAAGGTAGCCCAAAATGTCTTTTGGTTCTTATATTGAGGAGAAAGAGAAGGACCTAAGTATCTGCCACTTTTCTTGCCATGAAATATCTTTCTGGTGGTAGCAGTCACCTCCCCATGTTTGTACTTGGGATGCACAGACAGCACAGCCAGGATCATGGCCCATACAAACATGCTGCCAGACATACAACCAGACACACTTTGATAATGCAGGCTGCCTGTCTCTG